>NW_021604667.1:1677500-1698375 GCF_004785775.1 Grammomys surdaster | reverse complement strand
CTCTCTCTCTCTCTCTCTCTCTCTCTCTCTCTCTCTCTCTCTCTCTCCCCTCCCCCTCTCTCTGTGCGCACGCGCGTGCATGTGCGTGTGTGTGTGTGTGTGTGTGTGTGTGTGTAATAATTAAAGAAGAGGTCAAGAATTTTGGAGGAGATGGGAGGACTCAGAAAGTGAGAGGAGGTAAGAGTTATGGCAATGCTAAAGTATGAACTTCTCATAATATTTAAAAACTAAATAATATTTTTAAAACAAGGGTGGAACTAGCAAGATGGCTCACCAGGTAAAGACAAACCACCAAAGTCTCCTGACCTGAGTTAAATCCCAGACACCCACATGGTGAAAGGAGACTTCTAACCTTCACAAGCACATTGTGCCATACTTTTGTGGATGCACGAGTGCCCCCCCCACATACACACACACACAAACACACACACACACACACCACACAAACTGATAAAAATTTTAATATAGTAAATTAATTAACTAAAAGCCAGGAGTGTGGAATTTAAGAAAGAGAATGACAACGTGAGCTACACACATATACTACAAATTTCTCGGCATTATGTGTCACTGCTAACTCTCACCATTCTTATAAAACATGGGGGAGGGGAACTCCATAGGAAAGTCATACAGATTAACCCTATTCATTAGTGAAGGCCTATTCAGCCTTGTTAAGACCAGAAGAGACTAAAGTCTCAATAAATGTAAAAAAAACCCAAAAATCAGAAAGTGTCAGGGATCTGGGACAAGGGTAACAGGACTAAACCAACTGAAGACAGAAGACAAAATTATAGCCTCATATCTGTTTTCCATCTTCTCTACATCAGTTATTACTATGCATCCCATCTTCATGTCTGGATCAGGAGTCCCTTAAGGGTAGAAAGTATTTACATTATTCTCTCTGGTCACCCAGAGGAATCTGGCTAGCTTCTCATTCCCAAGATCTACTAAAGCCATCTGCTAGAGTAAGATCTCCCCACCACCACCCATGAGTATGGATGTGTGTGTGTGTGTGTGTGTGTATGTGTGTGTATGTGTATATGTGTATGTGTGTATGTATCGTGTGTATCTATGTGTGTGATAACTTCTACTGTCATTCTAATGGAAAGTCTAGGGCTAGCCTCCAGATTACTTTCCCCTACCCTGGCTCCTACTTCCTAATCTTTCCCAAAAGGTGCAAGCCTCCTCTATCAGCTAATCACTCCTACAATCTTATCTCTGTCAGTTCCGCTCAGCCCTGGTCTTCTCCTGGTTCTTCCTCCCTTTCCTGATTCCACTTGGAACACTTTCCTCTCTGCCCTCAAGAACCTCAGGCTTCTGCCAAAATCCAACCCTACATGCCTGGCCTCCCTTTAGAAGGTTCTCACTGAAACATGGCCTGATCCTCACAGTTCTTACAAATAGAGCATGCTCATTTTCTCCTCCCTTCTCTATCATCTTCCTCTTATTTGCCTAAGCCGTAAAAACTCAAAATTAGCTTGACTCCACCCCTCTCTTCCTCCCTGTTGTTTCCCTTCCCCTTGCTCCCACTCCCCCTTCAATATTCACCACATGCTATAGATTTAATCACAGAACTGCCTCTTATCTCCATTCTCACTGCTTCAGTCAAGGCCTCTGTTATCATTCTCCTGGACTATATATTTTCACTAGATCCCTGCCTCCAGGCTCTTCTCCCCATACTTAAGAATAACCCACAGCTATGCACAAAATGCAAACAGTGCACCTACTGCATTCCAGGCACTGTACGACGTGCTCATACCTCAAAGGACTAGGGAATATTCTATGTTAGATACTGAGGTGTTTTGTTTTGTTGTTGTCGTTCAACACTCTCTTTATTGATTTTTCAAATTTTCTTTTTTTCTTTTTTTATTTTTTGTGTTTTGATCATATCCACCGCTCCCCTAGATCCACAGTCCCTGCCCTGCTCACTCAACTTTGTGTCTTTTGCATTTTAAACCTACTAAGACCAATTTGTGTTGCTCAAATGTTCTTGAATCTGTGGTCTTCCACTGCAACATGGTCAATGTAGGAACAGAAAAACTATCTCTCCCTGAACCTTCATTTTAATACTGTATGAACCACCTGTCCAGCAGTCTTCATACATTACTTTACTTCTCACTAGGTGCTACTTATGTCTGTCCCCATTCCACAGACAAGATTACCTGCCTTCATTCACAATTCGAGTAGCAGCAGAAGTCAGACTTCAGACCAGGACCCCTCTCTGCCCCAGGGCTCTGCCGCTTCTGTTCAGTAGGAAAATTAACACTTGGAACCAAGTCAAACACAATGATCATGGTGTGAAGAATCTTAAAGCCAAGTCATGTGCAAAATGAAAGAAAGAAACAAAGGGTCTCTGACCTTGTGAAGAGTGAAATTTTAAATAGCCTGGTGGTTATCTCCACATGGCTCAAGTGTTGTCATATGAAAGAGGAAGCAAACATTCCATGTGCTTCCAAACAGAAGGGTTTGTGGCAGATCAGCACAGAACTCAGCAGAGTTTCAACTCAAGTTTCCCAACCCAGCCTCCTAACATGAAGAGGGCTTTAAGGAGGATCTAAACAATTTTTTTTTCCAGATGTATCTAGGGGATATTCTCACCGGGAGTATATGAGTGGCCCAGATCAGCCTGGGGATGACTTTAAAGAACAAGGATGTGTGACCCCACCCTTGATTTAGCCAAACAAAATTGTGAAGGGTTGAGATGACTATTGCAAGAATCCAAAACAAGGAAACAAGTCTTCCTTAAAAGAAGAAATATGGATGGGCCACCAACATAGGAAACACTAATTCAATTTCAACAGTCATCAAAGAAATACAAAGCATAACATCAATGTACTCTCTCTAACTAATCAGATTACAAAGATGAAGAATTTTAACCAGTGTCCGTACAGGAGAGGAGAAAATGTATGCTCTTATGTTCTATTGGTGGAGTACATTGAAACAACTTTCTGCAGAATAATTTAACAGTATTCTGGTTTGGTTTGCTTTGGTTTGGCTTGTTTTTTGTTTTTGTTTTTGTTTTTGTTTTAACCAGGAATTGTTTGTGGTGCTGAAGAATGGAGCTCAAGGCCTGGCACACTGAGTTACATCTGCACCCCTAAGAGAAAATTTCAATCCTAAAAATGCATATAGCTTTTGAACGAGGAATTCCATAGCCAGAAATTTAATCTACGGGCAAAATCTAGCAAATCTGAAAATACCCTCTCAAAGCTGTTTGACTCAGTGCTAACAGAACTACAATGATGGAATGGGGGTATTTTAGAAGCTGAACTATGGCAAGGGCAATTTAGGAAGTGATTTTAATTCATTTAAGTTTAAAGTGTCAGGTACAGTAGGAATGCCTGAAATCCCAGGAGGCTGAAGCACAAAGATTACAAATTCGAAGCCAACCTTGGCTACAGAGAAAGCCACTATCTCAAAATTCAAAATAAAGTAAAAATCTAGGTATCTATGACACTAGACAACTCATGTTTACAGCAGCATGAAACTAGAAACTACCAGGCCAGGGAGACAGCTCAGTAGGTAAAAGGGCTAGCAAAGCAAGTCTGATGACCTGAGTTTAATCCCTGGAACACACATAAAAAGTCAGGTGCAGGGGCCTGTCATTCAGGGTCCCTTCCCAATGAGAGATGTGAGGCTGAGACAAGAGAATTACCTAGAAGCTCCTGGGCCAGCTAGCCTGGAGTATACAGCTCACCAAAAACAAGAGAGGCCCCACCTTAACAAAGCAGAAGAGAACCAACTCTTGAAAACTGTCCTCTAACCTCCACACAGGCACTGTGAATAAAAATACCTAGATGCACACAAGGACATGTGCACACACACACACACACACATATATCCTAATAAGATTGTTGACAATTTTATTAAATATGCTTATGTAAAAGTAGGTTGGCTAATATGAGCAAATATAAATAAGATATAGATAAGAGAAAAGTTACTAGTTACTTTTTCTCTTCTAAGTTTTCTTTAACGAATAAGTATTTTTAAGTGGCAAAGCAATAAATGTTTAAAGAAAGATCACTGGTAATCAGGATAGGGAAAAGTCTTAATCCGGAGAATGGATTTAACCCATTAAACTTAGAAAACAAATTCTAGGACTGGGGAGATAAACGAAGTATATAAGAGTGCTTGCTGTTCAAGTTTTCATCCCCAGCATCTCGTTAAAAAGCCAGGTGTAGCTATGGGCACAGTGAGACTGGGGTACAGAGACAAGAGGATAGATCAGTGTAGCCAAAGAATGGCTCAGTTCTGGCCATCCAGAAACCTTCATTCAAGGAAATTAGTTGTCAAGTGACAGAACAGGGCACCAGTGTCCTCTGATTTCTGCATGGATGCACACAGATGAGAATATTTACATGCACATGCATGTGTGTGCATGCACACACACACATGCACGCATGCACGCACCAAAAAGAAGGGGTAAAAAATTCTATTTGCTGCTTCAGTGAAGGCTCAGTGATATGGTCTTTGGTTTTTCTAACAAACTGAGTTGGTCCTTTGGACAAACTTTAGAGGAGTGGGTCACCCTGAACCCTTCTAACAAGAGAAGCTACCAAAAGGAATAATAAGGAACTCTTAGGTTCAGGTGCCAAGGCTGTGGCAAACTTTTCCCACTCTTAGATCAATAAGAGCCAAACTAAATCTTTGAACTGGAAAGGCATGCTCAAGAAGCCAAAATTGAAGCCAGGTATGGTAGTACATGCCTGTAAACCCCTAGCATTCAGGAGACTGAGTTAGGAACATCATGAGTTAAGTAAGTAAACAAGCACAGCCAAGTTGGGCTAAGAGTGTGGCAAAGTAGTAGATTAGCACCTAGCACACTCCAGGGCCATGAGTTCTGTCCCCAACATCAGCGAGGCGAAAGCCCAAGTTGAAACTTTATTCCACAGTGGAAGTGTCACCTCCTTCCAAATGAAGCTGTAGATTTTGTCCTATATTAAGTACTTTGCACAAACCCCCTGGGAAGAGGGAACAGAGGAGCTGCTGAGTTTTTCAGTTCTTGCCTAAAGGCAAGCAAGACAACTATTCTGCTCAAAGGCAGTTGTGAGTGGCAGGTGGAGGAAGTGAACAGCTGCCTACCCTTTTCAGCCTTTCTCAATTCTAGAGAGCTAGCTACTCTTCATTTGAAATTCCTTGACTCCAGCCAAAGGACCTGTCCAAATTACCTTACCTCAAGGAGCTACAACTGGTAATATCTAACAACTTTTGGGTGATCATAAGTAGCAAGCACTACTTTAAACTCCTACTAGGAGATACAGTAGGTTTCTCAAATGTTTTTGGTCTCCATCAGGCACCAGGAACTATAACCTGAAGTATAACAAAAACACAGAACTCTGCACTTTAAAAATGCACGTATGTGAACATTTTCCATTAGCCTCAGTGCTCACTGGTGGGTTATCTTGTCGCTCCCCAAGGCTCTCTTGAGATATCTTAGTCAATGGCGATTTGATAATTATCCCTTTCCCTGGTTTAAAACTGATCTTCATAAAAATGCTGAACTTACTAGAACATGCAGTCGTGAAATAGCCTCTCTTTCTCTGCCTGTTTCATTACATAGTTAATAGATTCATGGAAATACTAATAATGGCATGCTATATATAGTCAGGGCCCAAGCCTTCTGAATGTTTTTGAACAGTGAGCAAAATTGAATGATGTTATGGACATGCCAACAAGGATGTAACTGTAAAAAAAGAAAAAAGAAAAAAAAACTAAACAGGAAATAGTGTATATTTGTTCAGCTTGGTAGGGTTTCCAAGTTCTGTCAAGAATTATGTGGGAAGAAAAGTGTGGCCTGCTGTGCTAATGACTCCAACTTATGCTGAAACTCTAATACTATCTTGGGTTTATGGAAGCAAGTGTAAATCCCATCTCAGCTGTCCCTCAATAAACACTTGGAGTTTACATCAGAACTGAACCAGAAGTCGACAGCAGCTGCAGCATGGTTGTTTTGCTCTCCAGTCACCCCTGGCTTTCCTAACTCTGGTTAACAGGTCTATGAAGTATAAAAAAAAAAAACCAAAAAAAAACAACAAAAACAAAAACCAACCAAACAACAACAAGAAACAGGAAGGAAATTAATACATGAGAGTGAATGTACTGTTTAAAGCTATTTATTTCTTAATTGGCAAACAGCATTATTGAAGACTCTAAGATTGATTAGTCTCTCACTCTCTCTCTCTCTCTCTTACACACACACACACACACACACACACACCCTAGATTGGAACTAAATAAATGAATAAAAGTCCCTAAAGCACCTAACATTATGCCTTATACAGAGTAAGAGCTCAATGGATGGTAGATCACTAGAAACTACTCAGCCTCCCAAGTCTTAATACACATCACATAGCACAGAAACGAATAGATTTCACTCCTCTACATTCCCTTGTATAAAAGCTAAAAATTGATCCCAAGTGATGTCGGCTGACCAGGAAACCCCGGCCACAGGCTGTAGCTCCAAGAAGAGTATTTCTCTGTTAAAAGATTTTTTTTTCCAGCATTGCCTATAATGGAGAGGTAGGAAGAAGCCACTGCACCTGTGCTGCACAAAAGTTATAATGTCTGTAATAACCCAAGCATCCAGTAAGCTGAAGCAGGAGGCCTACCACCAGAGTTCCAGGCCAGCCTGGGCTACAGACTGAGACCCTGTCTCAAAACTGATTTTTTTAAAGCCTAAAACCTCAGAAAGAATGTTAACTTTACTATTGCAGGAGGCAGGTCAAATGCTGGTCAAATCCCAGCAGAGGTTGCCTGTGCCCCATTTATTCTCTTGATACCATCTGTCCATCTTCCCTCTCTCTTCACATGCTGTGGTAGATGGCCAGCCACTCCTTCTCAGGGAAGGTTTTCTTTCTTTATGATTTTAGAAAAGCCATCCTTGTGCTAGGCTGTCTGGATCACTTGCTAATAACCACTGAAGATGACAGCCTGGTATAAATGCCTTGCGCACAGCTTGTGGTCCTCTCTTAAATGGCCCTGATGACAAGTGAGGTTCTGATTTGACCTCAACAGGTTCTGGCTCCAAATTCAGAGCGAAATGTACAATAAGCCAAATCCATTAAAACAACATTAAAGGTCTGGGTTTAGCTTCACCAAGCAGCAGGATTAAACTTCAAGGGTCCAGCTATGATAAAGACATTTTTTTAAAGTCACTTGGCCCTGCACAGTTGCAGCTATTAGAAATCCGATTTTTATCTCAAAGGTACATATTTTACCTTTGATCCTCTTCCAGAATTCCCACTAATGTCAACTTTCCCCACTGTTAGGATCAGGCCCCTTGCCTCGCTTTAATGTTGGTTTTATTGCCGATTCTACAAGATCAACATAAAAATTACAAGGAAAAGCTGCGAGGTTCCCTTCCCAGGATAAGTTGTGCTAACAAAAAGCCCTCTCTTAAGTGGTGAAATTTAAACACAGCAAATAACACAAAATAATATAGGAGTGGAAAGAGATAAAAGCCAGCAAATCTCCTGCAAAACAAAGTAACAAAAAGCACGCTAATGAATAAGTCCTGCTGCTTATTTATTATTTAAGGTTTGGTCCCTAGTCCAAAATATTGGCAACGGGGGTCTTTAAAAGAAAAGGAACAAGTGTCCCTTATCATCCAAGGCTTCCCTCCAGATTTAGACAATCTGAACAGGGCTGATGAGGGTGCGCTGGTGTGAGGGGGGGTGGTTTCCCGGGGGGGCGGGGGGCTGTCAGAACACTCTCCAATCCCCCACCCCCCGCCCCTACCCCCCCCCCGCCAAGACATCCCCAGTTTCTGGCATAGGCGTCTGGTCTAGGGTCTTCATCCTTAGACAGCAACATCCAGCCTTTCTCCCATCCTTTAGCCTCCAAGCGCTCACAAATCTTAAAAGCCATCCTCTCCCAGAGGCGACAGACTCAAAACCCACTCAGGCGCGGACCCCCGTTGTTTCCAATCCTCTGCCTCTGCCTTAGTTGGCAGTACCCTTCAACACCCATCACCACCCTCCCTCTCCCCAGTAGCAGGAGGAAGTCGCTATGCTTCCTCTGTCCACATCGCCCGCCGGAGCTTGGGCGCCCAGGGCTTTTGGGTGGGGTGTGTGTGTGTGTGTGTAAGTGAGTGCGTGTGTGTGCGTGTACTCGATGTGTATCCGTGCTCAAGTATGTCTGCGCTCATCGCATCCTTCCGCCTAGGCTGCCCCAGGTGCCCTCCTAAAGGGATTCGGATCTCCTCGTGTCCTAATCTCCAGCTCTTTGTGCGGGGGTCCGGGGAGCGGGAGGTGCGATCTGAAGCTTTCAGCCGCCCCCGCCGGGGCGGAGACCCATGCTCCGTCCGCAGCTCTGTGAAACCCGCTTTGCCCTTCGGCTTCCAGCCTAGCGCACGCTGGTGGAGCAGCCAGAGCGCTGTCCCGTGGCGCCTGAGACTCCCACCCCCGGGCAGCCGGTCGCCAGAGCGAAAACTTAACTAGAACAGAGGAGAAAGAGAGCTCCTAGCGCACCGACCGCCGCTGCGCCCATCCTGCCCGCGGTCCCCAGCGCGCGCGCGGGAAGCCACCGCGCCGCTCCCGGTGTGAGCGAAGCCCCCCCCCCCAGGGACTCCCCGCCGCTCGACCACTCACCAGCACCACGGAACCACGGACGGCCTCCGACACGCTCTGGCGGAGCTCGGCTGCCGTGCCGGGCTTGCTCAGCCGCTTGGTGAATTTGCGCACTTCGGCCATGGCAGCGGCAGCGGGCAGGTCTCGGCGGGCGTGCTCAGTGCCCCGGGCCCGGGCGGCCGCTGCTGCTGCCTGTGTTTACACGCCGACTGGCCGGCCACATCTCAGCTCGCCGCCCCGCGCCCAGCTCCCGCGGCTCCTCCTCCCTCGCGCTGCTCCTCCCTCTTTCCCTCCTTTTCGCTCTAGCTTTTGCAAGCTCTGGATCCTGCCCGGCGGCGGCGGCAGCTCCCTCTCACCAAGGGCCCCGACCCGAGCGGCCAACAGCCTAAGAGGGAGGGTGTGTCTCCTGGAGGGGGAGGGAGTGCTGGAGGTGGGGGCGAGGGTCACGCGGGAAGAAGGGGAAGTGGCAAGCACCCGGGCTCCGCCCGCAGCTGATGTTGCTGGTGCAGCCGCATCCGGGAGGCGAGATGAGGCTGCTTCTTTTTCCGAGTATATGCCGCGGGAGGGGGTCAGAAGAGGCTGATGAAATGTCTCCAAGATTAGGGTGTGTTGGGGCCTCAAGGGTCCTCTGCTTCCTTTAAGACTTCAGGACCAGTGAGGGGGGTGGGAGAAATCTCACTTGCCCCCAACCTGCAGGCCCCTGGGTCCCAGGCGGCTAGAAGCTGGGAAACAACATGGAGCAGCATGCCTCCTATTGTGTACTCAGCCTGCTTGGGTCTGCCCTATGTCAAAGGAAGGAAGAGCGGGTTTGCTGCAGGAAAGACTTGCTTGGGTCCTGTACCCGACCGACTTCATTTCCCCACACAGGCATCCACCTCACAGGGCAACCAGGGGACAGGCTTCTAGAAGTGTGTCTAACCTAGGCAGGGAGAGCTGATTGATGAGGGGCCCTAGAGCCTGTGATGAGTTGTGTGGTTCTGCAGTGACTCCACAAGAAGTAGGTGGCCCTAATGCTCGCTGGGAAGGCTTTTGGAGGACTGTCAATCCTCTAGCTTTTACCTGTGCCTTTCAACCATCTCACCCTTCCCTTAATTTCCCCAGCTTCTAAGAAATTGTTTTTCCAAGAATCAAAGAACATCTGACTAGGTATAAAGCATGCATGCTTAAGACACAAACAAGAGGAATCTTGGAGTGCTAGTAGTGACCCTGCCAAGACCTAATTCTGAAATGAAAGGCCCCACTTCATTTTTTTTTAAGTTTGAAATGGCTCATCACCAGGGATCCAATCTGCCCTTTTGAGGATTTCCACCAGTACCCATATGGCACTTTCAACAGTTCTCAGGCCTTCAAAGAGCAAACAGTCATACACCTACTCAAGGACTTTGTTATGGAAACAGGGGCATGGGAATGGACTCCAGGAACCCAGAAAAGACCAAGTCTCTTAGCAGCAAGCCCATTTGGCCACCTTCACTTTAGTCCTGATAAAGCACAGATGGAGAGAGAGAGAGCGCCCTCATTCTTCTCTAGAGCAATTCATTTTTGTATGTGAAGAATCAACCCTGGGCAGCTGTATTGCAACCAAGAGGGAAGACCAAGACAACTTCAAAGAAGCCAAACCAGAATTCAGCAGTGTTGAGCCCTCAAATCTACTTTCATACTACTTAGCTCTGCATTTCTTTTCACGGACGGAAAGTTAATGTTTGAGTCAGTCAGTCCCTTTCTGCCAGGCTGCTTTGACACTCTCCATTGTAGCTAAAGCTTAATTTGAACTCACACCTGGTAGCCGCAGTGCTGGGGATCACACCAAGGGCTTTGTGGGTGCTAGACAAGTACTCTACCAACTGAGTTATATCTCCAGCCCTTTATGTCACTATTAGGTAGTCAAGTGTTCTGCTTCCTTTAGCCAAAAGCATCCTTAGTACTGAAGGCTCTTCTGAGCCACAGGAGGTATGCAGCATTGAATATGACAGAAGTCCCTCTTCTCATGGAGCTGGGATTTCATTGTAAACAACTGAGCATGCTTATTTCAGCAAGATAAATTCCATACAGAGAGTTAAAGTAATGTGAAAGAGTCAGTGAAGCTGGGGTCCTAACATGGACAATATGATCAAGAAAAGCCTTTTTGAGCTGAATTCTAGGGAGGGGGTACTGCAAGTGGAGCAAGATTACAAGGAATACCCTGAAGATGGAGGGAGACTTAATGTATTCAAAGATCAGATTTGTTTGTTTTTTAAAGACCCGGAGGCTGAACGATTGAAGTGAAAGGTAAGAGATGGAGCCAGCAAAGTGGCAGTTTCTTCAGCCTTGTGAGCCATGGGAAGCGTATGTCATGCTGGTGGTGTGCAAACACCATCTGGCCATTGTGTGGACTCCATGCCCATTCCTGAGAACGTAGGTTTTACATTTTCTGCTTTAGGACTTCTCTTTAATTACTTACACATCGAGAGTGGTGCTATCCACTGAGAAGGTGATAAATTAATGGCATTGTCTATTTCCTTCATGGAAAAAAAGTGGGAGTTTAATAAGAGTGTGCGATGCAAGGTAGTCTGTGATAAGAGCTTATTCCAAGTTTAAAACTAAAAAGTGGTAGAGATCACATCTATGGGGGCACTTCTGAAGGAGAGGCTGTTAGAGCTGGACATTGAAGAATGAGTGGTATGCAGATAGCACTGCGCTCCCACAGTAAAGAGAAATTATAGTGGCAGCTCTCCAGCCTCCAAGTAGGCATTTCATTTGGTCATTTCTTGTCTACATTTGTTAAAATAACTTAGGCATTTCTCACAAATTTACCTGTCACGTTAACACTATCTTAGCCAGGCATGGTGGTGCATGACTAGAATCCCAGAAGTCAGAAGACTGAGGCAGGAGGATTGTCAGTTCAAAGTTTGAAGCTACTCTGTAGGACATAGAGAGTTTGAAACCAGCTCAGACTATCCAAAAAAGAGCTGATCTCAAGGAAATGAGAGCAGGAGATGGAGGTGGTAGTGTGGAAGGAGAAGCTGTAAAGTTATATTACTTAGGCAAAACAATTAATGCCTTATATGTAAATTAAGAGAGTGGGGAAGTGTTTCATGAGTGGAAAACAGAAGCAAGAGCCCTTTACATTTGTTATCTAACTGGGACTGCAAATATGTGCACCTAAACCCTGCTTGTTTGTATGTTTAAGAATATGTTAATTAAGTAAAATTATAAATGTCATCCTCCATCATGTGAGCCACATTTCACATGCACAACAGTCAAATGCAGGACAGGCTTAGGAGAAGGTTCAGGACATGAAAGCTATCAGGACAAATTGCATTAGCCTTTTCCAGTGTGAATATAGCGGTTGATAAATATAAAACACCATAAACAATCGTAATACTGTGCTCACCTTTTGAACATTGTTGAGGCCTTTATAACAACTGAATAGTCATTGTGGGGAGCTGAATAGTCTCTAAAACATACTCATATCCATAGCTCTTTCTTTTTCATTGTTTAGATTTATGTATTTATGTATTTACTTATTTAATGAATATGAGTGTGGGTACCATATGCATGGCTGATGCCTGCACAGGTCAGAGGAGGGCATTGGATCCCATGGAAGTAAATGATGAATGAGTTTGAGCCACCATATGAGTTCTGAGACTCAAACCTCACTCCTTCTCATGAGCAACAAATCCTCTTAACCACTGAGCAATTTCTAGCTCCATGACCATACCTCCCTCAGTCCTTGGAACATGTTTGAGAGATAGGCAGATTTAAGGTCATTTTCCCATTTTATAGATAAAGAAACCAAGAAAGACAAGTCCCACAGCAGTTTACAGAGACAGGCCTTTGAGGTCTTTTGCAGACATGCCAGAAACCCAACTGTTCTGGAGAACAATTCCACCATACATTATACATTGTGAACTCATCACCACTAATTTATGCTGAGGGTGTCAGACTGGATGTAATAGTAGGTACAGTACATGGAAAGGCTTATTGCAATTGTAAGACATTTGAAATAGAAATATTACTGAGAGAATCTATTATTGGAATGGTTGCACCGTTTGGTATAATGGGAGATTTGTTTTTGTTTTCCTAGACAAATCCACAAACATTTTCATATTTTCTAAATTCACTTTCTTCAAAGGGTACTTTAAGGATACACTTCAGTGGGCCATGGTGATGCACACTCATCTCAACACTCAGAGGCCGAGGCTGGTGAACTGCCCTCAGCTGCATAGCAAGACCCCATCTTAAAAGAATAATGAATAATACTTTTTATGAGCAAAATTGAAGAAGGCATTCAAGGTTCTCTTCTCACCAATTCATGCACACTGACACATATGCATGTATGTATTCTCATGTTCATGTACACAGACACACACACACATGCACACACATCTCAAAACATTAAAAAACGGAAAATACTCTCTACACATAGCACTTTGTGGATTTAAAGATGACCTCTCATGTTGTTTTAATTTTTTGAAGACCTATTTTTAATGATGGTTTTTAAAATGTTTTAGCCTGGCTTCTAGTCTACTACTCACCAGAGGTAGTGGAAAAGAAAGGATATTATGATATGGGAGAAGTGGACCTGTTTAGAAATGGTTTTTTGGAGTAAATCTTATTTTTGTTGTCAGGAAATCAGTAGTTCAGTTTATAGGTCAGTAGCAGCAGCTCGATCCACTAGTAAACAATTTACAATTTACGTATATATTAGCAGTCCAGTTCATAGTGTTCAGGATAGAAGTAGCAGTGGCAAGAACTAGCAAGAACAGCCAGGCCTCAGTTGAATTGGCAGGAATCAGCAGGAATGTCTGGAGAAAATACTCTCTATACATAGCACTTTGTGGATTTAAAGATGACCTCTTATCTTCCAGGAATGCAGTAGTAGGTCTATGAAAATGCCAATGTGTGCTTCTTAAATATTTCGAATGTTACAGAAAGCATCAGATATTGCTTTTTCCAGTATAAATGCAAACTCCTGAATGACTGTCCAAGCCATTGAGACCAAACCAGTAAGCAGCATTCCTCCATGTCCTCTGCTCCAGTTCCTCCCTCCAGCTTCCTGCCCTACTTGAGTTTCTGCCCTGACTTCCCTCAAGGATGGACTATGACATGGGACTGTAAGGAAAAATGAACTCTTTATTTCCAAAATTGCTTTTAGACATGATGTTTATCACAGCAACAGAAAACAAATCAAGACACTAGTCCTGGGGCAGAGTTGAAAAGAGCAAAGGACTTTCATGAGCCTGGATGGAACAGGCACATTGTTCTAGGATGGGAACAAGAAGAGGACAGGGAAAGTAAATGTGTGAAACGTGGAACAGACCCTAGACAGTCTATTGTGACTAGTTGGTAGAGCAAAATGAGTGGTTTTGAACAGAAGCCAAGGCTGGGTTTCATCTAGATATTAGAAGACAAACCAGCCGGGCGGTGGTGGCGCACGCTTTTAATCCCAGCACTTAGGAGGCAGAGGCAGGCGGATTTCTGAGTTTGAGAGTTCGAGGCTAGCCTGGTCTACAGAGTGAGTTCCAGGATAGCCAGGGCTACACAGAGAAACCCTGTCTCGAAAAACCAAAAAAAAAAAAAAAAAAAAACCACTCAGCAGGTGGGGCCTTCTTAAAAACCAAAGGACAAGGATGGAAACCTGGAAACCTAACTTGATGCTTAGTAGTTATATAGTCCTCATTAATGAAGACAAAAACCCTTTACTGATACCCCTGAACTGGAAGGTTATGGCAAGGGAAAGGGAGGAGGTGAAAGTTTACTGAACCTCTACTATGAAGCAGACAGTACAACTGAGGCTGCTAACCAAAATGAATAGGTAGTTGCTAATGTAGTTGGTAAGCAGTAGGGGCCAGAGTGACACTGAACTGGGTCACATCCTGTTCCTCCACCCTCTACTAGATTGCAAAATGGAAATATTAACAGTACTTGGTTTACACGATTAGGGAAACCTAATGAGAAAAAATGCCCTAGTCCAAACTACCTACTTAAAGATTGTGGTAGGCTGTGTTCCCCAAAGGAATCTGCAACAATATCTCCCATCTCATGAGCCCTTCTCACAGTGTGGCTCTGGCCTTTCTCCTTTCAAGGCAAAACTGGCTGTAAAATCAGTAAGAACCAGGGTGACGTGAAAATGCAGTAGCTTGTGTTCACTATTTATTACAAATTTTAAGAGCATTAAAGCTCTTTGAGGTACCTTTATTGGAGCCCTCAGTCTGCCATATAAGCAATCAACTTAGCCATCTTGAATCTACCATGCAGAGGTATAAACTACCTTTGTGAGGCTGCAGCAACCAGCTTCCCTCTCTTAAACACAATACCCCACACAGCCTGATAGAGCCAGAGTGAGTGAGCTGAAAAATTCATTTTTCAGTGGTCATGTTGTAGATCCTTCTTCTAAACATTTATGTTTATAGTCATAGTTAAAAGCTGCTCTAAACCTGGCTCAGAAAGATTCTTTCTGCAGTGGGCAGCAGTTAATAAAGAGGCTCATAAGTGGTCAAAGTTCTAATAGTGCTCAGTCTTAAATGCGACATCTGTACCAACTGTCAACAGTGGCTCAAAGAACATCAGAGATGGAAGGACAGAAAAACTGGAGTATGAAGACGAATGCTATGAAATGCTACTTTTTGGACATGGCAGGACTCAAGAATGTCACAGCAGCCAGGGCTGCCTGCCCAAGATCAAGCCAGTCAAAATTCCAGCATGGGTGAGGGAGGGGCTCCCAAGGCCTTACCCCTACTTGAGGAGCTACTGGCAGTTGATGGTTGCTTCGAGGGGTCACTTACCTTTGTGGATGTGGTCACTGGTAGGTTGTCCATGTGGCAGCGGACGGATCCACATCCACATGGACCCCATGTACATGAGGGCAGCACTAATTCGACTCAGTGGATTATCATTTATAAACATAAGTACTGTCTGGAGAGACTGGTCAGTGTCTAAGAGAACTGAGTGCTCTTCTAGAGAGCCTAGGATCAATGTGTTTCAGTGTATCAGCATTCACATAGTAGCCCACAACTGTGACTCCAGTTCCAAGGGATCTGGCGCCCTCTTCTGGCCTCCACAGAAACCAGGCACACACATGGTACACAGACATATATTCAGACAAATTATTTATATAAATAATATTTTTAAAAATTAAGGGGGCCACTATATATTGGGAAGTGGATATGTTGGGAGGTGTTCTGGAAGGAGTTAGAGTGGGGAGTGGATATGATCAAACTACATTCTGAACTTGTGTGAAATTCACCAAGTATTATATTTAAAAAGCCAAAAGATGGGGGCTAGAGAGGTGCCTCAGCAGCTAAAAGCATGTATTGCTCTTGGACCAAAGTTTGGTTTCTAGTAGCCACTGATGGCTCACAATTACCTATAACTTCACCTCCAAGGGTATCTGAGACCTCTACTAAACTCCATGCGCACCAGACACAGATGTGGTACATGTGTGCAGACAAGACACTTAAACACATAAAATAAAAATTTTAGAAGCCATATGTTGTTGAAACTGGGTGTATGACAAGTAACACCACTACCTTTCCTGCTTTTAGATTGTACATAAGAATTTCCATGGTAGAAAGACAAAGGTTGCTTGCAAAACTGTAGCCACGTGACAGATATTGTCAGTTTTTAAAAATTCCTTTTCATTGTGCTCTGACAAACTTTTTGGGGAGTGGGGGATGAAGACACTACCAAGGAAGCCAGAGTGTTCAATGCAACATGGTAGAGGGGACCACATTCATATAGTTCTTATTATGTAATCACCTGGCATACAAGATGCTGTGCTGCTCCCTACAGCTCTTGGAAGTCCATGAGAGATCAGCAGGAGCATGGATTCATGCTCGCCAGGAACCACTTACCAGCTCAGCGTTGGGAGGAAATGGACTGCCCTTCCCAACAACTGTGGTTTTTGAGGTACATTTTTCAGAATGCTGTACTATATTGTATGCTTTTAGAGTTGACATGGGGAACAAGAGAAGGACAGTCACAGTACAGCCATGTGAATGACACCTCATGGATATTCAGTCTGTTGATTCATATGCAAGTGGCCCTGTGTTTTCTACATGCCTTGCTTCACTCTCATTCTCCAGGATAGTTGACTGCAAGAAAAACTATGAATAATGAACCTAGAATTTGTGGGACTCAAATTGTATCTGAATCTTCCAAATATATAGAAGAATTAAAATGAATGTAAATAAGTTGGTAAAATATAAATATAGTGAACTGCTGGTTTTTTGTACATAGACAGATGTATAGAACAAACTTTATAATGATAGCGTAATACAAATCAAGTGCGGAAATGTATATAACTTCCCAATGAGGTCTCCACATTTTTGTTTATAAGACAGAAGGTCTCACTACGTAGTCCAGGCAGGACTTGAAGTCACAGGAATACTCCTGTTGCAGCCTACTGAGTGCTAGGATTGCAAGTAGATGTCACTATGCATAGTTCACATCAGTTAATGCCCAGAAACTTTCTCCACCTACTAGTCCTAAAACATTTGTGCTACTTTTCATTCTTCTCCCACAGGTTGCATTCAATCCATAAAAGCAAACAAGCAAGCAAGCAAACAAGCAAACAAGCAAACACCCTGGCAGCTCTACCTTCTAACCAAAAGAGCAGTTCTCATGTTGCCGCTAATGCTAGGGTCCAAAGCTCCATTATATTTTCTGAGATGATTATATCTTCTACTGAGAACACCAGTTCCCAGTGGCCTCTGTGCTTGCAAGCCTTGGCCCTTTCGGGGTGGCCACAACACAACAACAAAACGAAAGTTGTATCATAGAAGTCGGCTCAGACACTGCCTTGCTTCTCATTTTGTTAGGCAAAACCCCAGGTCCTTTGAATGATTCTAGACCCTCACCTCCTGTGACGTCTGTGCTCTCCTGCCCCAGGAGTCTCTCCTTACCACAATTCCATTAGGTCTACTAGCTTCCTTGCTCTTTCTTCAACCTGTTAAGCATTCTCCAGCCTCAGGCGTTTACATTGATTACTCCCTCCTGTCTGGAATGCAGTCACCCTAGATAGCTACAAGGCTACCTCTACTCCTCTCCCTTACCCAAATGCACTTTCTCAGCAAGGCTTTCCCTGCACACCTTCTTTAAAATTGCAACCCATTCCTTCCCCCTGAGGTCTGCTGTCTTTTTCCCCACTGTCTAACAGGTTCGCGTCCCACAGCACTTACTACTTAAATTTTTTGCTGACTGATTTTCCCCCAGCAGAGTAGAAGCTCTGGGTGAGCAGAGCCTTTGTCTGTTTCATTTAGATAGCTCTAGCACCTAGCACTGTGCTTAGCATAATGCCTGGCCCAGGGCAGGTCCTCGACGTATACATGTTGGATGATATAGGTGACTGAAAATTCCTACCCACAATAATTGTTCCTATGTTCAGAAAACGTGAACTGAGAAGACACAAGAGCACTGCTTGCCTTTGTAAACATTGCTTCTTGTCTATCATTACATATACATATATGTATATATACACACATATATATATACATATATATATATATATATACACACATATACACATATACATAACACACAACATGGCTGAAGTTAATATATTTTAAATAAAAAATCCTTCAATTTTTTACATATGTTACCTTAGGTGTTTTGATGTCTCAGAAAACTTATAAAGCCGATGAGTCAAACTTTCATAATTTGGGGGAAACAATTCATTTGCCTATAAACCATTTTTTTTTTTTGCTGCTTGCCAGTCTACTGTAATTAAAGTGAACATTATGTCCTGAGATGTTATTCTAGCTGTATGTATTAATTACAAGGATGTCCCTTGCCTGCTGTGGAAGCTCATGTCTGGAATCATAGTACTTCAGAGGCTGAAGTAGAAGGACCCCAAGTTCTAGGCAAACTCAACCTTAGTTTGGAGTAATAGGCCAGCCTGGGCTACTCTGTGAGACTCTGTCTCTGACAATCAAAAAAGTGGACTGGCAAGGCCTGGTAAGATGACTCATTGGATACTTGGTGTATTTACACCCAGTCACAAACATACATGTACATAAAATTAAATAAATTAATATTTTAAGAGGGGAAGGTTAGGAGTATCCCTTGACCTTACACCTGTGAGAATTGTTGCTAAGTCTGTTATTCTGTGAAAACACTCCTCCATCTCCTGACTTCTTTCCTATGTTGTCTGTCTCCCTCCAGCTCAGGGGACTTAATTTAACCACATGCTCTGCTTGGTGCCCACATCTCTCCAGATGTTGCTTTTCCATTACTAGTTAGGGTATAATTCTCGAGTCTTCCCTATTGGAGGATGTGTTGCTTTGAATCTGACTCTTAATGGCTATTGACTTCAGCTTCATATTTCTCTTGAAATGGCTGACAGACTCACAGTTGATGTTTACTTTGTTCCTTCTTGCCCTCACAGTCCTAATGAATAGCTTTCTAAGACAGACTCTGTATCATGAAAACATAGGGCCTGAGATCATCCCAAATGCAATACATGTACAGGGACATGTATCATTATGTATATATCACAGTCACACATATGTAAGGAAATATATTTGTTAACTGTGAGAGACTTTAGAGGGCATATTAATTAGTATTGTGAGTGAGGAAAAATATTTCACAATTTACACATATATGTACATATACACATATATGCAATTCATGCATGTCTACACACATGTGTTTTCTTGTACATGGTCTATACTTCCCTTCAGTATAATCATTTTTACACTTTTACCAGATACATACATATCCATAAGTAATATGTAATGTTGCCCTCCTTTTCATTGCCTACATTCTAAAATGAATGGTCATTAACAATTTCAGTATCATTCAACCCTGGAGCTCTCTGTCCCCTGGCTTGTTATAACTGTTAATCAGCCAGCCTTCCTCAGTTCTCATTGTCTGAGCTCAATCATTGGTCCTCCTCTCTCCTTCTGGAGTCTCTGGAGTCTCTTTGCTGCTAAATACTTTTCTGGCCTGGCCCTTTGGACACAAGTGACATCAGTACTCACAGGGAATGACCTGATTTGTCACTAATTTTTGCAAGCAGGTTTTCTGTTCTGACCTCCAGCACGACACATCTTGGTGTGCATCTCTGCTCTATTATCACTTGAAGCTTATCATGTCTGACTTCAGCCCAGCATCCTCAGAAAGTCGGCTTCTGATCTTCTTTGCTCTTTGACACTGACATCAGCACCAAATACACAACCTGACTCATCCCTGACTGACTCCCTTTCTGACTGCATGCCCACAGTCTGTTGATTCTTTAAAAAAAATGGTTTGAATTGATGAACTATTTCAAACACCTGGAGGACAGAATAGACTCCAGTTATGGGACCACTCAGGCTTGATAACAACTATTATCAATGCATGTGAAGTCTTTGATCCCCCTTACTTCTCTAGTATCTCAGAAGGAATTTCTCTTCTCCTTTCCTTTGTTTTTCTCTTCTCTTCCTTCTTTCTTGTCCCTACTTTCTTTCTTCTTTCCCTGCTTCCTTCCTTCTTTCTTTCCTCCCTCCCTCCTTCTTCCTTCTGTCATTGTATGTGTGTATGTATGTATGTATGTATGTATGTATGTATTTATTTATTATTCATTCTGAAGAGACACAAGCCCAGGTTAGTTCCAAACTTGATTTTCTCTGAATTCAACCTGCCTAGTGCTGGGATTACAGGCTTATGCCATTTTGCTTACCTCTGAAGATACCACTATCTAATGTCTACGTATATATCTTCTGAGCATGATTTTATATACTTTTACTACATATGCGTTTATCCATATAGCACACATAGTTCATATTTTAAAAGATTCAGGATTTATTTAATGTGTAAGAGTGTTTCACCTGCATGTGTGTGCACCACATCCATGCCTGGTGTCCACAGAAGTCAGTTAGATTCCTTGGAGCTGGAGTTATCGTATGGTTGTGAGCCACGATGTGGATGCTGGGAATTGAACCTTAGTCATCTGTAAGAGTAACAGATGCTCTTAATCACTCAGCCATCTCTCCAGACCCTTCCCATGCATTTCCTTTTTTGAAAAAATAACTATTTTATTTATTTATATCCCAAATGCTGTGCTCCTTCTGGTCCCTCCTCCAAGAGTTCTTCACCCTATCTTCCTCCCCTTCTCTTCTGAGAGGGTGCTTCCCCTGTCCCCAAGGCATACTCCTTCCCTGGGGCATCAAGTATCTACAGGATTAAGTGCATCCTCTCCCACTGAGTCCAAACAAGGCAGTCCCCTGTTACATATATGCCAGTGGCCATGAACCATGTATGCTCCTTGGTTGGTGGCTTAGTCTCTGGGAGCTCCCAAGGATCCAGATTAGTTGACATTATTGGTCTTCCTTCTTTCCCTCCCTCCCTCCCTC
>NW_021604667.1:1667323-1677400 GCF_004785775.1 Grammomys surdaster | reverse complement strand
TCTATGGTTGCTATTCCCTTCACTTCCCTCAATCCTTCCTCTAACTCTTCCATAGGGGGCCCCAACCTCAGTCCAATGGTTGGCTCTAAGTATCTGCATCTGTCTCAGTCAGCTGCTGGTACAGCCTCTCAGAGGACAGCCATGGTCAGCTCCTGTCTGCAAGCACAACATAGCATCAGTAATAGTGTCAGTGATTGATGCCTGCCCATGGGATGGATTCCAAGTTGGGCCAGTCTCTAGACAGCCTTTCCTTCAGTCTCTGCTCCATTTTTGTCCCTGCATTTCTTTTAGACAGGAACAATTCTGGATCAAAAATTTTGAAGGTGGATTGGTAACACCATTCCTCCACTGGGGGTCCTGTCTATCTACTGGAAGTGATCTCTTTAGGTACTATCTCCTGACTGTTGGGCATTTTGGCTACGGTCCAGTTTTGAGTCCTGGGAGCCTCTCACATCCCAGGTCTCTGGGACTTTCTAGAGATTCCTTCCACATCCACCCCTAACAGCCTCATATTTCCATTCATTCTCTTGGGCCTCTGGGCTTCTCTCCTGTTCTTCCCCACACCTGATCCTGACCCCCTCTTCCCCTCTCCCACCCAGATCCTTCCCTCCCTCTGCCTCCTGTGATTATTTTGTTCCCCCTTCTAAGTGAGATTGAAACATTCTCACTTGGTCCTTTCTTCTTGTTAAACTTATGATCTGTAGTTTGTATCATGGGTTTTCTATAAATTTTGGTTAATATCCACTTATAAGTTGAATACATACCATGCATGTCCTTTGGAGTCTGAGTTACCTCACTCAGGATGATATTTTTTAGTTCCATCCATTACTTTGCAAAATTCATGATGTCCTCACTTTTAATAGCTGAAATCCAGCTCCTCTGTAAATGCAACAGGTGCTCTCTACAGACCTTTCCCGTGCATTTCCTTTTTTGCATAGCTTATTGGGTATATCATTCTGTAATCTGCACTTGTGGTTTACCATAATAATTTGTGTAGGCAGTGCAAAAAATGGCCTTGTGCTTGCTATGCAGGTACCTTACCACTGAACTATCCTGGGGAGAGAGAAACAAATATCTATTCATAACAGATATGGCACTAAAGAAAGAACAAAGAAATCAATTTATCTAAGTTTGAGTTGATGAATTAGTGAATTTATTGAGGTTATTTATTTGGGTTATGCTCATTACTCAAAAGCAGCTTCACAGCCTACAGGCAGCTCCTCCGGAACCTCAAGTCCAGGAGTGACTGTTTACTGCTTTTTGTAACCTTGGAGAAGGACCTTGTGAGTCACACAACTTTCTAAGCTTCCTAAGTTTCATAAGCTTCCTAGCTTATGAGCCTCTAGTCCTCCATTTGCAGGAGGAAGTGTTTTATTCCAGAAGTAATTCCTTAATCAGTTAATTAGTACATTACATCTAGTTTGTTGTTTTGAACTTCATTTCATTTAGTTACCTTTCTGTTGTGATAAGATAACTTGGCCAAATGTGACTAAAGGGAGGGAAAAATTTTGTTTCAGCTTACTGGCCACAGTTCATCCCTGAGGGAAGTCAGGCCGGGAACTCAAACAGGAACTTGAAATAGAAACCATGGTGGAATGCTGTTTGCTGGCTCATTCCAACTCACACTTAGCTAGCTTCCTTATACAGCCCGGGGCTACCTGCCTAGGAAACAGCGGACCAGGCCCTCCCACATCAATTGTCAATCAAGACCCACCCAGCCAAACATGCCCACAGGCCAATGTGACCTATGCAATTCCTGTCTCAATGACTCAAGGCTGTGTCAAATTGACAGTCAAAGATGACTAGGCCATTTTTATTATTCCACAAATACACTATACTTACTGGAAATCTGAATTACTTGTGCTCAGATGTGAGAGTCTCTCTGGGTTTGTTTAATGTAGCCCTTTCTCATCTGTTATGGAATTGTTCTTAAATGTGGCAGTATACTGTATAATTTTTAAGACTTTCCATTTTCCATTTCTCTCTATCCTCATTCTTCTGAGTACTATCATCAAAATTCCAGAAGATGTCTTCTAAAAGTATCAAAGTGTTTAATTTACCTGGGTGTATTTGTGTGCACAGCAAAACCAGTTGTTCTAGTATCATTTCAATCTATCATTTTGTGTGTGTGTGTGTGTGTGTGTGTGTCTGTCTGTCTGTCTGTCCATGTGTCTTTCTGTGTTCACATGTGTGCAAGTACATATGGAAATTCAGAGGACAACCTTGGCTGTCATTCTTCAAATGTCGCCTGCCCCCCTTTGAAACAGCACATCTTCCTGTCTTGTAGGCTAGGTCTGTTGGCCACTGAATCCCAGGGATTCCCTGTCTTCACCTCTCCAGCATCAGGGTTACCAGAGTGTGCCACAACACCTGACCTTACTTCACATGGGTTCTGAGACTCTCAAACTGAAGTTCTCATGTGAGGTAAGTACTTACTAACTAGCTCTCTCCCCAGTCCATTTTTTCTTCTCTTATTTTTGACGTCACCTCTGTCACATAGCAAGTTTCCACCTTGGGATAGGTCTGTTCTTGCTTCTGTGATGTACTCCTATGCCAATGTCTCCATGTCTTCATTGCTATGCCTTTATAATAAGGAAAATGTCCTCATAATGTTCTTAAAAAATGTATTGCTATTGGCACCTTTTCTATGACTTATATATTGGACAATCAATATACTAAACTTCACAAAAGAATTGTAGATATTTTGGTTGGGTTATCAGTTTATATGTCAGTTAGAAGGAACATCATCTTTTTTTTTCTTTTTTTGTTTCTTTTTAATTTTTTTATTGGATGTTTTATTTACATTTCATATGTTATCCCCTTACCCCATTCCCCCACCCACCCAGGAACCCCCTATCCCATCACTCCTCCTTCTGCTTCTCTGCAGATGTGCCCCTACCTACCTCCACCATTCCCACCTCCCACCCTCAAATTTCCACCCACTGGGGCGTCCAGATTTCATGAGGCCATGGATTTCTTCTCCCACCTATGCCCGACAGGGCCATCCTCCCTTACATATACAGCTGGAGCCATGGATCCCTCCCTAAGTGCTCCCAGGCTGGTGGTTTAGACCCTGGGAGCTCTGGTTGGTTGGTATTGTTGCTCTCCTCATGGTGTTGTAAACCCTTTCAGCTCCTACAGTCTTCACTCTCACTACTCCATTGGGAACCCCATGATCAGTTCAATGGATAGCTGTGAATGGATAGCTCTGAATATGTCAGATTCTTGCAGACCTCTAAGGAGACAGCTATATCTGGCTCTTGTCAGCATGAACTTCCTGACTTCCACATCAGCATCTACCTTTGGTGACTGCACATGGGATAGATCCTCAGGTGGAATGGTCTCCAGATGGCCCCTCCTTCAGTTTCTATCCCTCACTTTGTCTCCATATTTGCTCCCTTGAGTATTTTGTTACTCCTTCTAAAAAGGTCGGAAGCACTCCCACTTGGTCTTCCTTCTTCATGAGCTTTATGTGGCCTGTGAGTTGAATCTTGAGTATTTCAAGGTTCTGGACTAATATCCAATTATCAGTGACTGTATACCATGTGTGTTCTTTTGTGATTGGCTTACCTCACTCAGGATGATATTTTCTAGTTCCATCCATTTACCCAAGAATTTCTTGAATTCATTGTTTTTAATAGCTGAGTAATACTCCATATGCTCCTCTATCACTGAACATACATTAATTGGGATTTTTTTCTTTTTTAGAAATATTATCTTATAATAAAACACACCACAAAAGTTTTACAAATCTTTTCTTAGATTTATTTATCAAAAGTTTATAATTTAATAACTTCTGTATTACTATTAATATAATCTTTTTCAACTTTTTAACTTACTATAGGTATATAACAACTTATTAAAAATTTTAAAGTAAGCATTTATTTGTGTGTGTAAGCATTTGTGTGTGTGTGTGTGTGTGTGTGTGTGTGTTAGTGTGAGTGTTAGTTTGTGTGTAGGTTGGGACTGGAGGACACTTTATCAGAATTGACTCTCTGTTGCTACCATGTGGGTCTCTAGGATTGAACTGTTTCTCTGGCTTGGTGGAAGGCACTTTTATCCACTAAGCTATCTCACTTCTCTGTCTACTGAATTTTTGTTTGATTGTTCTTTTTTTTTTATTTTAAAGACAGGGTCTTTCTGTGTGGCCCAGACTGTACTGGAACTCACTCTGTAGACCAGGCTGGCCTAGAACTAACAGAGATCTGTCTGCCTCTGCTCCCATTTTAACATTTACCATAAGCCTGACATTCTTGTACTTTATAGTTTGTGTATTATCGGAGTGTATTGAATTTTGTAATTACAAACTTTTCTAAGTAGATTTTTTCCCTTTATTTTCAATTCTTATATTTCTTTTCTTTGTCTCTTACTGCACTGTCTAGACCAGCAAGAACAGCACTAAAAATTAGGGACAAATCCTAAGTAATAAAACTATTACAAAGAATTGTAAACATTGAACATTAGATTTGGATAGATTTTTGGTAAGTGCTCCTTGTCTATTTGAGAGTGCCCCTTACTATTTCAAGCTTGTTTACCATAAATGTCTGATGAATTTTATTGGGTATAATCTTCATGGCTATGTTGATATGGTCACATATTTCTGTTCCTAATTCATTGACTGGTGATTTATATGATATAATTTTGTTTTCCCTTTCTCCACTCCTACTACCTGGAACCAAACACAGAATCCCACTCTTCACACCTGCTACTTAAGGGCTCTACCACTGAGCTTGTATATCCCCAGCTCTTTTTTCCACTCTTTGTTTTGAAACAGGGTAGCCTTGAACTTACTCTGTGGCTCAAGCAGGCCTTGAACTTGTGATTATCCTTTCTTAACCTCTTGAGTATCTGGAAGATAGGCCTGTGCCACCCTGCAGTAATGACTTTCTGAAGTCCAACTCCTGTGGAGTCATCTGGTTCTTTTTGTACAATGTGCTGTGTTCACTTCATTTTTTTCCATTCTCATTTTCACAGATCTCTTTCTTGGATTTAGCTGATTCCAATAGGCTACACATTGCCATCAGTTTAATTTTCTTCATGACTGTTTTTATGCTTTTAACCATTCGTAAGTTCCCCATTGTCTGGGGAAAAAAAGTCAAGACATCTTTAACCAAACTCCAGATATTTTTTTCAAATAATCTGCATGATTTTTAAACTTCATTCCAGCTGGGCTCATTTACTCGGTATTCAGCCCTAACCCTTATGCCTTTCTTGTTGCTATAGCTATGCTTTTCCTCACAGAGAGCACACTTTTCATTCAGAGGAGGCACTAAAGATTTTTTTAGTTTAACTCGTTTACTTTTCTGAAATGTAATTAGTCATTGAAGAGTTGTAAGGAAAATATTAATATAATACATTTACATCTTATTCTATGATTACCATAGCTTCTTTGTGAAGAATGAATTTTAGGAAGCCAGGAACGGAAGATTAATGAGATGGCTCAGTGAATAAAGGTGCTTGCTGCCATACCAGACAACCTGAGTTTGGTCCATGAACCTCACATGGTGTATGAGCGCGCGCGCGCGCACACACACACACACACACTCACACACGCAAGCACACACACTAAATGTATAAAAACTAAAAATGGAAAAATTAGTTAAGTAGCAATTACAATAGCCCAAATGAAAGGTTATGGAAACGCGGACTAGCTGTAAAGATGAAAATATTTAGGCAGGATAGAGGCATGCATATGTGCACATACATATATAAAATATGTGTGTATATACATATACACATACATATATACATAAGCATAATGTGTGCACTAAGTTGATGCCTGATGCCCAGGGAGGTCAGAAGAGGACACATGATCATTTGGAATTGGAGTTATAGGTGGTTTTGAAATACCATATGGGTTCTGGAATTGAACCCAGGTCCTCTTGAAGAGCAGCAAGTGCTCTTAATCACTGAGCCATCTCTGCAGCCAAAACTTGTTGCTTTAAGAATGAATGTCAGGACCAGGAAGAAAGAACTGAGGTCAACTCCCAGGCATGGAGCTCTTAAAATTGTCTGGATATGTAGAAATTAAACTGTCTAGGCCCTAGATTTTAGTGGAACAATGGAGACTAATGGGAGCTGGCAGGGAGAACGTAGGGGGCCAGCCCCCCCGGGGGGGGAGATATGCTCAATACATACTTGTGTCAAAATTCATCATACAATGAATATGTGCAATGAAACTTTAAAATCAAAGTTTCTCTCTTCAGAGCAGATGCACTTCTTTTACTCCTACCTATGAAGTTCATACAGTCACACCTCTGTATAGATTTATTGTGCACCCCAGCTTCTTGAACTGTGGGCTGAGAACTGTATGGAGTCACACATCTGGATGTGGGTGTTGCAAAGAAATAAGTGCCAATAGGAAAAAGTTTCTGAGATGCAATGCCTGAAGATTTATTCAAAACTGTATAATGAATCCAAGGTGATTTGGGCATTCAACAATATCACACTTGGTGACTTCATTTCAGCCTTGTTTCTACACATAAGATTCAGTGCATTTTGTGCTGTATGAACTGTCAAAACACAAACACCAGTAAAACCAGCATGGAATCTCTCAGTTTAGATTTGCAAATATTGTATGTTGTGGACTATAGCATATGATATTTTATTGTGCACATAGTTTCATGTTTTTAAAGAAGTATCATAGTTGTTGGGTTGTTGTTAGTGTTTTCAAGACAAGATTTCTCTGTGTAGCCCTAGCTGTTCTGGAACTTGCTCTGTAGATCAGGCTGGCCTTGAACTCAGAGATCTACCTGCCTCTGCCTCCTGAGTGCTGGAATTAAAGGTATGTGCTACCACTGTCCAGTATAGTTTTATTATACAAAGCAAAGACTTCCAATAGTTTCCTATCATCATCCTTTATTATGTAAATTTAAGTGTATCTTTGTAGTGTATTGTGTTAGAATATTTAATTTTATATGTTGTTGGTTAAGTTGCTGACTTGAATCTCATAAAAAAAATCATCCTTAATTTTGGCTTTAGGATCGAATCTCCAATAATTTCTAAACGTCCTCGTCTTAGTTAGGGTTTCTATTGCTGTGAAGAGACAGCAACTCTTATAAAGGAAAACATTTATTTAAGGTTGCCTTATACTTTTAGAAATCTAAGTCCACTGTCATCATGGCAGGAAGCATGGCAGCATGCTGGCAGACATGGTGCTGGAGGTGGAGTTCTACATTTTGATTGGAAGGCAGCAGGAGACTGTGTGCCAAACTGGACATAGCTTGAGCATATGAGACCTCAAAATCCACCCCCAGGAATACACTTCCTCCAAGAAAGCCTCACCTCCTAATAGTGCCACTTCCTATGGCCAAGCATTAAAAAAATATAAGTCGACGGAGGCCATTCTTATCAAACCACCACTGTTCCTAAACATACTTCTTCCATTTTACATTACATATTTAGGTGAAGTAGTGTCCTCAGCATTGGCAAGTATAAAATCAAGCTATCTAAACATTCCCACAGAATCAAATGATTTAGTCATTTATCTAAAAATATACAACTACATTTATCTCAGTATGTAAATTCACTTTTATCTTTAATAAGTGGTCAAATTCTATATATGCCCACATTGTTTTAAGATAAACTTCTTTACAATTTATTATCAGTAAATATTTATGGTTGTGTAAACCTTTTCTAAGGCAGAAATTGGTTGCACATAGAAAAAAACTTAAGAAGCTCTGCTGTAGAGTATCCAATAATGGAGAAAACACATTTCTATCCCCTTTTATTAGATCTATGAACCTCAGCAGAAGTTATGGCTACTGTCCTCATTTCTTCCCACAAGTGGCCCTTAGTGACTTTTTAATGGTAGCTACTGATTGGTGGAAGACAGGCACTTACCTTGTGCAATCAATTCATACACCAGATGACAGTAAATGAATTGGCTTTTATAATAGTCTTTGCCTGACATGAGTGTTGATGATTAACATGATAAATAGTTTTTCTACTGAAATAAAATACTTTTAGTATCAGAAGAAAGGAGAGAACATAAAATGAGACATAGCACCCCCTTGTTGGCAAGGAGCCAAATTAAAAATTTGTAGTTTGTTAAGAAGAGATGGTGACAGTGCAGTGGTTCTAAATCTTTTATCAGAAGAATGTAGGTTAAAAATTACCTCATGGTGAGAAAATAATGGATATTTTGAGGCAAAGTTTAGCTATGTAGCCTGGACTGGCTTGTAACTATTTGATCTATGGTAGCTTCAAATTCTTCCTGTCTCAGCTTCCTCAGTGATGAGATTATAATTATATGCCATCACATACAGTGAGAAAATATTTTATCCTTCCACAAATATTTAAATAGGACTTATGAATTTGTTATAGGGAGTGTGCTGACTAGTTGTATGTCAACTTGACACAAGCTAAAGTCATTTGGAAAGAAGTAACCTCAATTGAGAAAATGCCTCCATTTAATTGGCCTGTAGACAAGCCTGTGGAACATTTTCTTAATTTTCTGATGTGGGTGGGAGTAGGCAGTCCATTGTGGGTGGTGCAATCCCTGAACAGGTGGTCCTGGGTTCTATAAGAAAGCAGGCTGAGCAAGCCATGATAAGCAAGCCAGTAAGCAGCATTCTTCCATGGTCTCTGCATCAGCTCCTGTCTCCAGATTCCTGCCCTGTTTCAGTTTCTGCCCCAGCTTCCTTTGATGATGAACAGTAAGTCAAGTAAATCCTTTCCTCTCCAAGTTACTTTTAAGTCATGATGTTTTATCACAGCACTAGTAGCCCTAACTAAGACAATCAGACTGTGTAAACCTACTTTAAACCATGGGATAAGTTACTCCAACCCATTAAAGAGCTGGACTGTATTTTGACAATTTCTATGCAAATTTATTACTCACGTAAGGGCATGCAAGTGTCAGAGGGTCAATCGGCCTGAACTAGTTTTTCTTACATGCACAATAAGGCAAACTGTGTCCTCTGGGTGAACTTTTAGGGAGAATCCCTTTGCCATCTTATGCCCATGCATAATCAGGCATGCATATTATTAAACTTTGATGCACGATGGCAAGGGACATGTGTAGTGAACAAAGTCTTACATAGTCAAAATCTATTAACCAAAACAGAGAACCACCCACACTTACACCCTTTGGCAACCAAACTCCTCCCTTTGAACTCCATAGAAGGAACCACAAACAATCATCAAACAACTTTGAGTATCTTCCCTCCTGTACTGGTTTCACCTGCTACTCTCTTCCTCTTTCCAGCATATTTCCACCTGTTAAAATCTTTTAAAGTTTCAACTTTTTCTTTACCATTACTAGCTTCCTTGCTACTTTGCAATTTGTGTGGGTTTTTCATTCTTTAATAAGAGCCTGGAAACTCCATCCAAATCCTGATTACCAATCAGGAAGGCCATTTGGTACCCAAACTACAATTTAATCATTCTTTGGGTTACTTAAATATCAGGTATGATTCTTTTGGGTATACAGAGAAGGTTTGTTGTTATTATTGCTTTTTTGTTTATTTAACCAGTCCCAAATCCAGGGTGGCTTTTAAACTTGAAACAATTCTGTCTCAGGTTTCCGAATGTTAAGATAACAGGTATGCATGCTTATGTATGTCCCGAAGAAAATTTTTTTTTGTTTTTACATTACTGATATAGAATGAGATTCCTATTATTATTGTCACATATTGGTTTTAAGTAGACAAATGCTCAAAGAAGGAATTGAGAGAATTCCATGCTGTTAGGTAATAGAAGAGAGAAAGCAACTACATGGAGAAATAGTTTGAGAAAAAAAAGTCCTTTGGATTATTCAATGAATCCTACCAGGATAATTGCTTAACGGTTTAGGGGGAAAAGTCTTTTTCTTAATCATTTTTCTCTATATATATTAAGCAGAAAAAATCAAACATAATAATATAGAAGAAAATATGGATGAATATCATCTCCAGACAGGAGAAATCTGTTGTATGTATAGGGCACGGAGTAAAAGACTTGGTCATATAAAGCCTCCTGGTAAACATTTGTAGCAAACCAAACAAAAACAAGTACCATAAACAAACAGAGGTTAGAGAACAGAACACACACACACACACATGCATACACACACACACACACACACACACACACACA
>NW_021604667.1:1660619-1666923 GCF_004785775.1 Grammomys surdaster | reverse complement strand
AAAACCAGGGCCTTGTTCATGGTAAATGTGTTAGGCAGGATTCTCTAGAAGAACAAAGAACAGAAATAGTGTGTGTATGTGTGTGTGTGTGTGTGTGTGTGTGTGTGTGTGTGTGTGTGTGTATGTGTTCAATGAAACCAAGCGTCCTGTATCTTTTTTCTTTCTTTCTTCTTGAGACAAGATCTCACTATGTAGCTCTGACCTATAGCTAACTACATATAGATCAGGCTGTCCTAGCACTCACAGAGATTGGCCTCTGCCTCCAGAGAGTTGGAATTAAAGGTCTGTGGCATTATACCTTGGCTATCTTATCAGCTAAACTTATTTTTTAGATTTGTGGAGATCCTCTAAGTTTCTCAATGTCCACTGCAGCTAGCCCACAAGCATATGACTTTAATTTTGCTTTCAAGGAGTCCTCCATAAGTGGGGCACATGTTTAAACCAGATGGACTTCCATTTGTGACATCTAGGTGCTCAAAGGGGGGCACTGCAGGGGAAAGGCTCTTTTTTTTATTGGATATTTTATGTGTTTACATTTCAAATGTTATCCCCTTTTCTGAGTTTCCCCTCTAGAAACTCCTTATCCCATCACCCATCCTCCTGCCTCTATAAGGGTGCTCCCCCACTCACCCACTCCAGCCTTCTTGCCCTGGCATTCACCTACTCCGGGGCATCGAGCCTTCACAGGACCAGACCAAGGGACTCTCCTCCCATTGATGCCTGACAAGGCCATCCTCTGCTACATATGCAGTTGAGCCATGGTTTTCTCCATGTGTATTCTTTGGTTGGTGGTTTAGCCCCTGGGAGCTCTGAGGGCTCTGGTTGGTTTATATTGTTATTCTTCCTTTGGGGTTACAAACACCCAAAGGGCTCTTTTATAGCCAAGTTTAAGAGCAATGCTAGTACAAGTCTACAGAATGTCATTTACATAGACATTGATATCTGCTTCCCCGCTCCCCCCCACACATTTATTTTGACCCAAAGGTTTCAGTATGCACTCTTGTAGCCTTGGCTGGCCTGGAACTCACTATATGCATAAGAATGACCATTTACCATGAACAAGGCCCTGGTTTTGATTCTCAGCACTAAAACCTAAAAGGGTGCTTAGTTAGGTTTGAATTTTAGATAAAAATGAAGTCATTTTTACATACAAGTAGGCCCAAACTATTTGAAAACAATTTTAATTGCATGCATCATTTATTTGTGAGTTTTGCACTTATTGGGGGAGGGGCACATATGTTAGATTTGAATTCAGAACATCAAGATTTGTAGCAAGTGTCTTTATCTTACGTGCCATCTTGCTAGCCCATTGATTGTCCTGAACTCAAGACAATTCTGCCAGCGTCTCCTGAGTGCTGCTGGGATTACTGGTATTTGCCACCAGGCCCAGCAGGCTTTGACAACTTTTGCATGATGATAGTTCTGTTACTTGGTTGAAGTATCCTTTCTGGTAGTTTAGCCCCTCCCCCCCAAATCTGTAAAAAGCTCAAGATCCTTTAGGAAACTTCTCTGCTCAATCTCCCACAATCAATCTTGTTACTTAGGACTATATATCAGACTCTTTAAAATATGTAAGTTTTTGAATTCCTGTTCTAAGACACCATGGCAATATATACTTCATAACATAGACAATATTTTGCATTCAAGATGTTCATCTAAGTTTTAATTTGGGAAACTAAACAATTAGCAGCAATTTAAACCTCTGACATTAAACAGAATGATGAATAAATTTTGGCACATTTACATATTGGGATACTGATGTAGTTATTAATCAGAATCCTTAGAGGATTTCTTTAAGGACTTGGGGAAATGCTATAATGTTAACTGACAAGACTAAGATAAAAAAAAAAAACAACTGTGTGTTGTGAAGATTACATTGATGAAGTCAGAGAAAAATCTGGAAAATATGAAAAATAGGTAATACTTATGCTTTTTCAATTTTCCTCCCAATATGTTTGTTAAGAACTGTCCTTGTAGCCTCCTAAACAAACACCCTACCACTACAACCAAAAAATATGCAGCCTTTGCTCTAATCATATTGAATGACTTATACCACACCAGACTTTTCCATTGTGCAAACCCTTGTGGCTTCTCCAGGGATGAGGATTACAGAAGCACAACAGGATTTTTGAGATTTCTCAAATTAGGGCAGGGAGCAGAATAGCAAACCCTTTCCCCTTTCTGTGTCATTCATAAAGGAATCTTTTTGGATTGTGATATGGCTCAGCAGTAAAGACACCTGTTACCAAGCCTGATAGCCCTAGTCCAATCCCCAGGACCCACATAGTAGAAGGAAAGAACTGACTCCTAAAAGTTCTCCTCTGGCTTTTTTTACATGCATACCAGAGCATATGTGCACTCACTCTCATATAAGATAAATGAATAAATGTAGAAGGAAATGACTTTTTGGAGGAGTACCCTAAGATACTTAGGGCAATATTCCTGTTATTGACTGTTGAGTGTTTGCTTTCCACTTGATTAAGAGCCCTGCCATTCATTTGTGGTGTATCTTTTGGAAATCCCACTTAGATGTGGTGTATCCATGAAAATATAAATTCATTAATCTGGTTGATATCATGAACACAATGATTTTAAATAAAGTTTGGTTTACAAATGAAAATAAATGAGTCCAGAATAGGGCTGGACAGTATGAGAGGGAGAGAGTCACATATAAAGGTCAGTGGTGGCATGTGCCTTTAATCCCAGCACTCGGGAGGCAGAGGCAGGTGGATTTCTGAGTTCGAGGCCAGAGTGAGTTCCAGGACAGCCAGGACTATACAGAGAAACCCTGTCTCAAAACCCCTCCCTACCCCAAAATAGAGGGCATCTTTTAGGACTGTTGGTTTTATTAGAGACAGTAATTAACTTTAAGTGGTATTTTATAATAAACTTGGAAGTTGTGGGTGTAGCTCAGTGATAGAATACACGTCTATAACAGAGTCAAGCTCTGGGTTTAATCTTCAGCATCACAAATACACACCAACAAAATCCCACCAATACCTGGTTATACCATGTAACAGAAAGCAAACATTGCATAGATTTTGTAAATAAAGCCTGCAACTCCTGTTTTTGGGAAACTTCTGTGGGAAGTCTTAAGCAGGCATTTGTTTTCTTCCAGGATCTGAGCAATCAGCTTCTTCATTATAACACCTGTCCCTGAGGTTACCTGAGAATGGGGGCCATTTTATTTATCAAGTTAAAATTTATTCAGTGTAACTAAGGAAACGGGTAGCAATGCTTTCTTTCTCCCTGTCAAAACTTGTATAATGATTTTTTTTTTGCTTTTGCCTACTTGGTTGGTGTCCTGGGGTTTTTGTGAAATACTGGACAGCATGTTTCTACTTGACTTGACTTGGTGATGGCAGAGATTGAGTGTTGACATCATGACATCAAGATACTTTGCAGCAAGGCTTTCCAGATACAGTCTGTGATCACAGAGTCAGACCTAAACTCTGGCTTGTAGGTTCTCCTTTCAGAATGTCTTGAACAAGCTTTGGCCCTTTTATAATATTTTTTCCCTAACTTCCACATTGATCCCTGCTCTACAAAATTATTTCTGGGCATTCCTTTTAGAACTACAAAGCGCACTAGGCTTCCAGACAGAGGGGTAGGTGGAGGTAGCACTCTTACAGAAACAAAACGATAATCTTAGAGGTCAGAACCAACCTGGGCTAACTTGTGAAACCTTGTCACTCACAAATTCAAATGAACCCAGAATATTCAAGAACATTACAGAGTGCACCATACATCCTTTGCCAAGCCTCACATGTTGTTATCACTACAACTCATCCATCCTTGTGTGTTCTCTCTCAGCCTTTATAGATATCCATATTTTTCTGGGTCACTAATATTTTCTATTATTTATGAACCCTCAATACCTTAGTGAATATTTTCCAAGAAGAATGTTCTTATCCATAACCACAGTAATGATCAACTTCAACAAAATAGTGATACAATTATTTAGTCCAATCGAATCTCCATTTCCCAAATTGTCTAGTTGCCCAATTGGTGTCTTTTATAGCATTCCCTACCTCACCCTTTACAGGATCCAGTCTAGAATGAGGGAGGCCTGTAATTGTTATATTGCTTTAATCTTCTTTAATCTGTACTTATGTCTACATATTTTGTCTTTTATGACATTGCCATTTTTGATTAATACACTCCCCACTGCCTCTTCTTTTTCCACCCAACAGAATGTTCTTTGCTTCTGAGGTTTTAAACATCTCATGATGATTAGATTTAAGTGAGTTGATACTATGCAAGTGCTCTGCCATTGACTACATTCCAGCATTTTGTATTATGGATTTTCTTGAGACACAGACTCAAACTTGTGATCCTCCTGCCTCAACTTCCCAGGTGTTGGGATTACAGGCATGTACCATCATACTTGGCTACTTAATTTATTACACAAATGATATTGGGTCTGTCTCAGGTTCCCAAACTGAAAGACAAGTCATCTGTCTGTTCCTTGTTGGTGATGTTAATTTTAATCATTTGGTCCAATGATTTGCGTTTGTTCCTCACTGTTATTACCTACTGTTTACTATACAATTAGCATAATAAATATTGATTCAGAGTAGGATTATTGTTCAGTCTTAAAATTTTAATGTAATTTAAGTTTTATATCTTTGTGTGTGTGTGTGTGTGTGTGTGTGTGTGTGTGTGTAAAATGTGTGTATATGTCTGTATGAGAATGAACATAGAGGCCAGAGGACACCCCTTGGGGTGTCAGTCCTTGCCTTTGCATTTGTTTGAGCGAGAATCTGTTGTATGTGCCAGACTAGTTGATCTGTGTGCTTCTAGGGATGCTTGTCTCTGCCTGCCATTTTGCTGTAGGATACCATGTGTATGTCTGGTGACTGGAAAGGCTAGAAAGGGGCATCAGATCCCCTAGAACTGGGGTTACAGATGTTTGTGAGCTGGCTGTGGGTGTTTGGAATTGAACCAGGTTGTCTACCAGAGAAGCAAGTACTCTTAGGTACTAAATCATCTGTCTAGCACTGTTGGGCTGCAATTATATGGGATCTGGGGATCTGAGATCAGGAGTTCCTTACACTTGTGCTCCTAGCACTTTATCCATCTCTCCACCCATGTTGTCCAATCTTTATAAGCAGATTACTGTTTTCTCAATCAGTATTTATCATGATGTTCACAGAACGCTGACTTTCCAATTCTACCATCTTCTTCATACTCAACAATGAATCCTTTTGTAAGCAAGATCCTCCACACTACTCCATTTTATTGTTGAGCTATTATTTGGATATTGTAAGTATGTACTCGTGGCTTTCTATTTTTTTAGTATTTTTCAGTGTGTGGGTCACTGTTCTAGAGGGCGTCCCATGATAATCTCCGGCCTAGCCTGGTGTGGGGGTAGGAGGGTAGGGTGATGGGGAATGGGGGGGTGGGGGGATGGGGTATGGGGGGTGGTTCTGGGCCAAGGGACAGGGTATGAGCAGGAAGGAGGAATTGGTTCTGCTGTCTCCACTGCCACCTCCACTCGCATCTCCGCTGTTGCTACATAGTTACTCCCAGGTGTTACACATGTCTCTCCACATTGAGCTGGTCTGGTGAGGAACCAGCTAGCTAGCAGGGAGGGGAGGGTCCTGAAGGCACTTTGGGCGAGCAGATCTCTTCCCAAGTGTTACAGCTCTTGGGACAGAAACTCTCGGAGAATGGAATGATTCTCGAACACCTTTACTTCTCCTGAATAGAGCCCTTATATACAGTTTTGGGGTGGGTCAGGGTCTGGCAGCAGATAACCCCTATTGGCTTGGTCTGAGAGCTTGGAGATACCTCATCTACATGTGGGAGAGCCTGAGGCACTGTTCCTACGTGACCTATTGCCATATACCTCTCTGTGGGAGGGGCTGTGGGGGGGCTACAACTCAGTGAAAGGGGCCAGGAGCCAGGATTGATGCCGAACGCCTTTCATTCCATTACGGTTCGGGGTTCAAGGTCTGTGCTTGATCAGGAGCCCAGCTGCTTCTCACAGCCCACCGCCCCACACCAGTGTATTACTGTACTTCATTTGGTTTTAGTTTTGTTTGTTCTATGTTTTAGCCTATGACCCTTTCAAGCTGATCCCTGTCCTGGTAATATACTGCCATCACTTATTTTGTGGTTGTGCATCTTGTAATTTCTGAACCTACAATATATTCTCTCTATGCCTACCTCACTGCACACTGCAATTAGCTAATTACCTCTGGTACCATATGATTCTTTTTGACTCCAGCTCTTTGTTTGTTTTTTTCTCCTTCCTTCCTTCCTTCCTTCCTTCCTTCCTTCCTTCCTTCCTTCCTTCCTT
>NW_021604667.1:1633172-1660609 GCF_004785775.1 Grammomys surdaster | reverse complement strand
CTTCCTTCCTTCCTTCCTTCCTTCCTTCCTTCCTTCCTTCCTTCCTTTCTTCCTTCTTTCCTCCCTTCCTTCCTTCTTTCTTTCTTCTTTCTATCATTTTCTCTTTTCTTTTCTGTTTTTTTCCTTTTGTGTTGTTGGCCAAGTCAGTATCTCTATTATATAACTCTGGAACCAGGCTTAATCTGTGGAGCAGGCCTGCCTTGAACTCACAAATACCTGCCTGCCTCTGGATCCCAAGCGCTGAGATTAATGACATGCTCCATACAACACAGCTGGCCCCTATTAGGTAACTGGGCAAAATTATTTTCTGCATCAAACTTAGGAACACCAAGATTATGTTTGTTGGATTTCCATGGAAAACTCTTTATCTGAAAATGCAGGACAATTTTCAAGAGAGTAGTGGAAAATACAGTTGATTAGAAAGTTGACTAGAGTGCTAGAAATTTCTGTGCCGATTAAATAAGGTGTGGGGGGTTTTTGATGACATCTTTCAGCAGACCTAGACACTGAAAGTTGATGGCTTCTAAAAGATAGGCCCTTCCTCCTTTGATGACTTCTGACAGAGGAACCATTCTGTTTTATGTTGTCTTCCAATACAGCTAGCTGCTGTCATTCTATGATGACCTCTAATGATAACTTCCACAGGGGCTTCCCTGTTTGATGATGTCTTGTGGCAGAGACAATAGCTTTTTTGTTGATGTCTTAAAGGCTGGCCCACCCTCATCTGATGACCTCTTCCAGGGGATCAATCCATTCAGATGACATCTTTAATGTTGGCCTTTTCTCTTCTGAGGACAGCTTTATAGGAGAGGGCCTTTTTAATGATAATAGCTGGAGAGAAGACACTGCCCCCATGATGTATTAAAGGAGGGCTCCTGCCCTTCCTTGATGATGTTTTCCAGAAGGAAATCCCTGTTTGGATGACATGTAGCAATGAAGACATTTTAATTTTTTGTTAATGTCTTTTAGGGGAGCCTGTTTTGATGATGTCTTGTATAGGGCCCATCATATTTGATGATGTCTTACAGCAAAGCAGCCTGCTTAAATCCAGGTGTAGTGGTCATGCCTTTAATCCCAGCATTCAAGAAACAGTGCAAAGAAGATCAAGGTCAATCTACAGAGCAAGTTCCAGGACAGCAAGTTTTGGCAGTTAGGGAGTTGGAAAAGCAGAAAGCTGGTGATAGACTGCGTGTGTTTGTGTGGGAGGGTGGGGTATATTCCAGCCCCAGCAAGCACCAAAGCTTGGCAACTTTGTCCATGTGGCTCTGGCTTTAGAGTCAAAAATAGAAAGGACTATTGGGACAATTGGTGATGGTTAGCTGGGGCTTTTCTGAGAGCACAAAGAAGCTGTATTCCAGAGAAAGCCAAAGTTGTACCTTGAGTGTAGCTGGACTTGGTAATGTATAAGAGTCACCCAGGTTGTATTGGTTCTGAAGGTATAAAGGGGTCATGGAGAACAGCTGAGTTTTGACACTGCGAGAGGCCAGGGAAGGTCCCTGGTGAAGGTGCAGCCTTGGTTGCAGTTGAAGTCCCAGGACTGAAGGGGTCATGCAAAGAAGTTGAGGCTTGGTACTATGAAGAGAGCCTATAAGAGGCTATTGGTGAAACTTAGTTGCAGTAGAAGACCCTAGAATATTGGAGATGCCAGTTACATGAGATGATCACCAAGAACAGCAGCGGCAGTACAGTGAAGTCAACCAGAGCCTAGAGTGCTACAGAGGGCAGAGCTGAAGATGTGACTGAAGCCCTTTGAGGAGCCCAGAAGATCATGTGTGGATCCCAGACATTGGAACAAAAACCTGCAATGTTGAAGTTGCCTTGGGAACTCCAAGATGTTCAAGATGCCAGAGCTGTGGGATATTTGCTGAGGAAAGCTGCTAACAGGGAATGAAACCAGTCCTGGAGAAAGAAGTTTTCTGCAGCTAACAAAGTTGAAAAATGAATTGGAGATTTGAAGACTGCTTTGACATCAACCATGGAGATGAAGAGTTTGGGGTTTGTCTAGCTGTTTTCCTGTTTTGCTTTGGGAATTACAATTAAACAACTACATGAATCTCAGAAGAGACTTTTAACTTGATTTTTAACATTGTTGAGACTGCTATAGATTATGGGTACTTTTGAAGTTGGATTAAATATATTTTGCATTATGCTATGGCTAGATATGACCCCCTCAAAGGCTCATGTGTTTGAACAAGCATATGGGGGTCAGGAAGCAGACTGTTGTTTGAATATGCTTGGCTCAGGGAGTGGCACTATTAGGAAGTGTGGTCTTGTTGGAGGAAATGTGCCATTTTGGGCATGTGCTTTAAGACCCTTATCCTAGTTACCTGGAAGCCAGTTTCCTCCTGGCTACCTGCAGAAGAAAACGTAGAACTCTCAGCTCCTCCAGTCTCATATCTGCCTGGACACTGTCATGCTCCTGCCTTGATGAACTTGAACTTCTGAACCTGTAAACCAGCTCCAATTAAATCTTGTCCTTATAAGAGTGGCCTTGGTCACGGTATCTATTCACAGCAGTAAAACCCTAACTATGACACGTAGTATCCAGTTGTTAGTATATAAATGAACGAAACACTTTGTCTTTCTTGAAGATTTAGAATTTGAGTTGGTAGTAGAAGACATCAGATTGCTTTATGAGGTCTGTGTTTAGCAACAGCAGGATAAGTCTTCCATTGTGCCACTCTCTGTCCTTTTCCTGATCATTGTTTCCTCATAATTAATCCTGTGAGGGAATCACCAGCCAACAGCTATATGTCTGGTCCAGGCCACTGTCATTTCTTGCCTGGATTATCACAATGTTCTAACTGCTTGCTCAGTCTTTCATCTTAACCTTCTTTTAAAAAAGATTGTTTTTATTATTTTGAAGTGTGTGTGTGTGTGTGAGAGAGAGAGAGAGAGAGAGAGAGAGAGAGAGAGAGAGAGAGAGAGAGAAGAAAGAGAGAGAGAGGGAGAGGGAGAGGGAGAGGGAGAGGGAGAGGGAGAGGGAGAGGGAGAGGGAGAGGGAGAGGGAGAGGGAGAGGGAGAGGGAAAGGGAGAGAGGAGAATCCTTGAATGTACTTGCCTGAAGAGGCCAGAAGAGATGTATCCATTTAGTGCTGGAGTTACAGGCAGTTGTGGGACTTATCCCTCTCAAATCTTCTCTACCCATGCATTTCACTTTCCACCATGCAGCCTGTTGTTCTGAAAATGATGCCCCAATGGCCAGCAACTCTCCTGTGACTCAGCACTTGCTTACCTTTCCCCAGCCTTCCTTACGTTTTAAAGTTCTGTTTCAAGATGTGTTGTTCAAAATAATTTTTAACGCCCTGGTTTTTTTTTTTTTAAAGGAACTTCTTAGTATTGAACTTAACTCTTTATATCTACTGGGAAAATACTCTACCATTGAGCTATATTCCCAGTCCTTTTGATAAATTTAAAAATAGACACCTACATGTTTATAGCATGAATGAAAATACCAATGTGTGGGATTCCAGAATTTTGTAAGTATCATAGAAGATATATTACATTATCTTTAGTGGAATCTTAAGCACGGCACAATGCTTATCTACTTCTGAAATAGCTTTATTAAGACATATTTCTCATACAAGATGGTATAGCAACTTCACCATTACCACCATCCCTCTCAAAAAACCCAATAAGCGCCTTTGCAACAGTTGACAAATGTACATCCTTCCACTTACTTTGAACATATAGCCCTGTTCATTCCTCTTCTCCCTCAGATTTCTTTACCCTAATGCAAACTACTTTCATTTTTGAAAATTTTCTTATTGATAATACTGTAAGGCTTCTTTGAAGAAATGTATGTTACACTTGAAATGGGACTATAATATACTGAGACTATAATCTTCTATTTTTCCTCCTGAATTGAATTAGCTTTACAAGTGATATCATTATACCTTCAAAATGAATGTGAGTAATTCCAACAATTATTGGCAACAAGAAATCAATTCTCATTGGAAATTTAGCTTTAAATGACATGGGCCATTTTTAGTTAGTTCATGTTCCTCTGGACCCCTGTCTCTCACTGGGAGAAGAAAGGGTTGAACATTAGCTTTATTCCACTTTGATAGATATAAATCTGGAGGATTGTGTTTGTAAATTTAGGTAGATGGAAATGGAAATTTTGTTACAGCACTGGCATTTATTTCTTTGAACTCTAAGTTACTTAAGAATGACATCAAGTGCCATACTAAGTTGTGGGGATGGCTGCAGACTATGCTTTTCTCTTGTCAATCACAAAAGGGGAGGAGATAGTGAGATTCTGCATGTTGTTTACTTTCTTGAGCAGAAAGATTTTTCAAAATCTGAGGCCATAGAAGAATGGGCTGGAAATTGATTCCTTCACAGCTATTTGTTCCTAAAGATGTATGCTTCCTCAGAGGAATATGTACTCAATGTTTCTAACTGGGCTTCTCGAATTTCGGTGTTTATCAAATTTTCTTGGAAAGGCTAAGTATAGATATTCCAGACCCTGTTCCCAGTCATTCTGAGTTCATAGCTCCATTGTTAGGCCCAGGATTCTACGTTCCAAGCAATCTTCTTCTTCCTCTATCTTCTACAGGTTGACTATGCTGTGAAAGCTTGAATTCAAATATAAAATGCAGGGGCCAGTTTGCCTGCTGGGTCAAAGCACACACACAGCCCCAACTACATTTTTTATCTTCTTACCTGACAGAAAAAATGTTCTTTATGATTGCTCATGTGGGATGATTAATTCATAGGTAGGCCAAGAGTGCTGTGAAGTTTTGAAGAATGACTGTATTCAGTGCTGTGTTTGCTGGATGGTGAAACTTCCAAACCATACAATATAGCCATAGTTGAAATTTTAATGGTTATTACATTTTTTTTTACATTCAGTTATGTGTACATGTGCACATATGTAAGTGTGCATCATGATGCACATATAAGAGGTTAGAGGACAACTTCCAGGAGTTGGTTCTCTGTTTCCACCATGTAAGGCATGAGACTCAAGACTTAGATTATCAGGCTTGGTGGCAGGTACTTTTACCTAATGGGTTATCTTGCTGGCTCCCATAACTACACTTTATATAGCAACAAAATATAAAGGCAACACTCGTCATATTCTAATTATGCTATTATACCATATTAAGATTATTTACATTGACTGTATCTATTTGGTCAAAATATCATAAAAACAGTGTGTACACCATGCTAAGCATTGTTTGCTTGAAATTGGACATGATGGGAATATTTACACTGTGTAAACTGGCAAATGAAACTAGTCTGGTTGTTTTTGGTTTGTTTGTTTGTTTGTTTGCTTGTCTGAGAGCCCACTAGTAAATGCAGTATTGAGTAGCTGAAGGACTGTGTAGGCCTTGGGCCATCTATACCTTTACTTGTTTGTCTCTTGGTTTTTATGCTAATGAGTTAGCTGCTTGAAATTCTATTCCTAGTTTACAGATTCTTCAATTTGAGGGTGTGAAATAATTCCCTAGAAAGTTGTTGAAAACAGATCCCTACCTCCCTTCTCACAGAGATTGTGATTCAATATGCTCCAGGAATCTAACAAGCCCTCGCTCACCATGATTCTAGAGAGCCTGTTGCAAACAGAGCATCACTTGAAAAATTCTCATTAGACTGAGAGGAACTTGAAAAAGGAAAAGCAAAATATCCTGTTATTTTACAAATAATAATGTATAAAACTGAAATGCTTTCATGTCATTGCTTATATTTATAAGCTTAAAACAAATCATTTTCCCAAAGAAGAGGTATGAATGGTTGCTGGACTGAACCCATCTCTCAATGGTTTATTCTTTTGATTTAGTGAATGTCCATAACAAGGTAAAAATAGAAGCCAATGAAGTCAATTTTTCTAACCTTTTTTTTATTGCCATACATACTATTGTAGATTATATTAGGCTTGGACATTTGTTGAGTGCTCCATACTTCTAAAGACTTATGATTAACTTTCAGATACTTTTCTTGGGCAAAATCCATCTAGAAAAATCAGCAATCATGTGGGATAGTTCTCTTCTTCATCCCTTTCAACTTATACCCAGTGGTTTTGAAGGCTTTCCAGAACTTTCTACACTGACTGCTGCCAGATTATGTCTAAGTTGCTGCTACTTTTGCAGTCTGTTTGCATCCACTCTGCTCCCCATCTGGGACTTCAGAATTTATTGTTTCTGATCTTGCCATACTTAGAACATCATCAGGACCAAGTAACCACACCCTTTGTTTCTTGGCACCTAAAATTTACCCCAAGGAAGAGTGTTCTGATTAAGGATTCTGACTTAACCAAGATTAAGTTCTACTTAAGTCTTCTTTGCCCAAGTGATTTGTTTTGTTTTTCCCTTGGGACAGCATCTTGGCACAATGTACAAGCTGGCCTCAAACTTATGGTCCCTGCCTCAGTTTCCTGAGTAGCTGAGATGCGCTTGGATACACATCCTTTTAATAGTGTCTTACTCTTACTGATGTTTAAATGTTTAGAGAAAAGGTTCAGTTCTAGGTTAGACTATTTTGCTAAATAATTTTTTTGTTTTAAAAATATCCAAGGTTAATTTCATGATTCAGTCAAAATTTAATTTGAAATCTCTTCAGGCTATTTGGTTTGAACCAGCATCCCTACAGGGGTCCTGCCTTCCTTCCCATTCCCCTAATCAGGGATGATGAGCATCTAAGGCATTTTGCTCTAGCAATTTCAAATTATTGCTATTGGTCTTTCCTAGTAATGAATAATATGCATTAAAAGATTTTAAATGTCATCACTTAAGAACCAGGACTTCAAACCAGGGATCGAAATTCCTATGCAGGAGATTTATATAATCTAGGATCACTACTTTTCCTTAAGGGTTTCTGCTTGACATGTCTATTTTAAAGATCTACACAAAATCATCAGTTATAAATCCTAAAAGATACATTATTTCTGTTTTCCATTTTTATCATGATATAGATAGGCAGATATTGAATGTTAGAAGATTGTCTAAATTGTACATATAAGATAGAATATTTATATGCCATTGTCTTAGTTTGAGTTTTACTGCTGTGAACAGATACTATGACCAAGGCAACTGTTATAAAAACAGCATTTAATTGGGGCTGGCTTACAGGTTCAGAAGTTCAGTCTGTTATCATCCAGACAGGCATGGTACAGGCAGAGCTGAGAGTTCTAGATCTTCTGAAGGCTGCTAGCAGAATACTGGCTTCCAGGCAGCTAGGATGAGGGTCTTAAAGCCTACATCCACAGTGACACACCTACTCTAACAGGGCCACACCTTCTAATAATGCCACTCCCTGGGCTGAGCATATACAAGCCATCACAGCCATGAATATATGTGCAAAATGCCACTGATATGTAGCATGGTTATTATTCCACTTATATTGTAAATCATATAAGCTCTTAAATACAAATGTACAAAATGAGGTTAAATATAGAAAAGTAGGGCAGAAAAGGAACAGTTAGTTTGTTTGCTGCCCTTCCAGAGGACTGGAGTCTGCTTTCGGCACCCATGTTGGATGGCTCATCAATGCCTTTAACTCCAGCTCCATCTAACATCTCCAGGATTCAGCAGGTACCTAAAAATACTGGTGTGTATGTGTCTGTGTGTGTGTGTGTGTGTATGTGCACATGTGTGTGTGTGTATGTGCACATGTCCATGTGTGTGTATGTATGTGCACACACACAAACAAATCTTGAAAAATATTAAAACAGGGGCTGGAGAGATGGCTCACAAGTTAAGAGCATTGACTGTTCTTCCAGAGGTTTCCAGTTCAATCCTTAACATCCATGTAGTAATTCCATTTCCAAAGGGATCCAACACTCTTGTGGCTTCTGCAGGCACTGAATGCATGTGATGTATAGACATATATGTGGGAGAAAATAACTATAAATGTGAAATAAAAAATATGCCTAAATAAAAATTTAAAATTCTAAAATAGTACAGGCTATCTCTGAATGGTATTTTAGGTAATTTTTTTGTACAGCTGGTAGAAATGAAAAAAGTCAGAGTTGTGAAGAACATCTTGATAGATTCTCAAAAAATAAAAATAATATATGACCCAGCAACTCTACTCCTAGGTCATATCTAGGAGAAATGTAAATAAATGTTCACGCAAAACAAGTTTACATAAATGATCAGAGGAACATTATTCATAAAGGCCAAAGACTGGAGATAACTGCTTACCAAATGATGAATATATAAACTATATGTGAAATAGATCATTATTTAAAAATTAAAAAAATTATGTACCAATCTATGCTATGGCATGAAAGAAACTAAGCACAAAGGCTACACATGTTGTTTTATCCTTCTTACATAAAATGTCCACATTAAGCAAGTCTCCATAGAGACAAACCATTTATTGGTTGGATGGGAGACAGGAAAAGTGGCTGCTAATGGGTACAATGTATCTTCTTGTAATGATGACAAAGTTATTCTAAAGTTAGGAGGAATAGATTCTCAGATCATATTATATGCAGGAACAGCTGCACTGGTGTACTTTAACTGGGTAAATTTTGTGGTAAATTAAAAAAATCCCGAAGGTTTTATAAAATGCACTTGAGGGAATGACTTGGGGGCTTGAGGCATTTATTGCAATATCTGTATATGTCTAAATTCCCCATAAACTCTGACTCAATAAAGTCGATCTGCCCAATCTTTTTCTGATTTAGATATATTACATATACACATTTAGATATATTACATATACATTGAGCCAAAGCAAGCAGCCACAGACCATGTAGCTGTACTTACAGTTTTCCACATTACCATTGTTACTACAGATTGATCACTTTAAGATTTTTGTTTTAAAGCCAAGTGTGGTGAAGCATGCTTGGAGGGCCAGCAATCTGGGGGACTAAGACAGAAGAATCATTTGATCTGTAGAGTTCAGGGCCACCCCGGCCAATATGGCAACATTATGTTCCTTAAATTTGTTAAGGATACAGCATTTGCTTGGGGTACTATAATGGACTGGATGTAGCCTTTAAATCAGAAACTGAATTAAAAATGAGGTTGCTGGGTGAGCCCTAATTCCAAGCTGAATAGTGTACTTATCAAAAGGGAAGACTAGCACATACAGGGAGGTTCCTGGGACTCATACGTATAGAAAGAGGTCTGCTTGGAGACAACAATAAGTATTCACTTGAAAGCCAAGGAGTAAGGCCTCAGAAGAAATTGAACCTGCTGCTGACACCTTGATCTTAGATTTAAGTCTCCAGGAAATTAGCTTCTGTTGCTTAAGCACCTGACATTTTGTTGTGGCAGCCCTGGCAAATGAGTATAACGAAGTCATTGCAGTCAACCTAAGGCTCTTTCATACTTGTTCTTATTAAGATCTATATGGTATGAGTAAACATGGGTAGTACTGTACCCTGAACTTTTAGGGTATCTGTTACAATGGTTTCACTTTCACTTTCCTATCTTTTCACCAGGAGGGATGAACGCTTAATTACAGAACTGAATTCCTATTTAACCAGATGATCAGTACCATCCCTACCTTCTTGTACATTTTAGTCACTGTATAGAAAGCAAACAAAAAAAAAATCATAGAAGATCCCTTTCATCATGTAAATGGCAGTGTCTTTCTCCAGGGAGATCTGTTCAAGTTCCTGACATAGAGTACTTGTTATTGGCTGAATGAACAAAAATCTAGTGCTATAAAACTACTGCAGGATAATGGTTAGTTATCTGAATTTAATTCTTTAAGTACTGCTGATTTAAAATAGCATATGACTTTGTAGATCATCAAATCCCAAAGGGTTGTGTTAGAGCAGCGATTCTCCAAGTGGGTTGCCACCATTCATAACAATATCAAAATTACAGTTATGAAGTAGCAATGAAAAAAAGTGCATGGTGGGGGCCACCATAATATGCAGACCTATATTAAATGGTCGAAACATTAAGAAGGTTGAGAAACCACAGTGTTCGAGGAACAGATAGTTTAAATGAATATTTATTTATTCGGCAAAAGAAAAAGATTTTCATTTGGGGCTCATCATTAGAAAAGGAGTAAGCTGGGCCATCCAAGTTTCCCACTGAATGATGATTTAGTAGACTTCATTGCTCACTTGGGTGGGTTTTCTGATTTGACATTTACTCTACAGATTCTAGCAGTTCACTTCCTGCAATATTTTTGGTAACTCAAGGTTTTGTAGCAGTACTTAGTGTCCAAGAGAAACCATGCTGTCTGCTAAACATTATCCTGACTGCAAAGCTTCTCTTACTGTTGGTGGATCGATAATGACATGGCACAGCTTTTATCACCATGGAAACAGTACCCAGGACCTAGCAGAGGGAAACTGTACATAGAACCCCTGGCTTTTAAGCAAGGATGGCTCAGCTTCCTCTGGACCATGCTTTTATTTCAAGTCTGGTGTGTTCTAGGGTACCATAAACCCAGATAAAGTCTAATATTTAAAAGGGAATATAAATAGAGAAAAAATATTCAGTCCTTTTGTGTGGCAACATTTTTTCTTACTAGGGTACAAGTTGATAACCTTAAAACTGCTGAATAAGTGTTAAAAGTCAGCTGGGTTTTTAATGTTAAACGAAGAGGTTGCAGATAAGGAAGGAGAGGGTGCTATAGTGATTCATGGACCAAAGAACTCTAATGGAAATTGTCATAAATATTTATGTAAGTTTATTGATGTGTGTATATATACATAAATTAATGTATACACATATATATCTTTGTCACATCTACTCTGATATCCTGTGAGAAGCACATACCTAGCTTGGTATATAGTACACTCTTTTAAAATTTATTTTTAATTTTCAAATTATGTTTTATGTGTGGATATGCTGCCTGCAAGTATGTCTGTGTACCATGGCTATGCAGTGCCCATAGAGGCTAGAAGAGGGTGTTTCGACACCTAGGACAGGAGTTACAGACTGTTGTGAGCTGCCAAGTGGGGGCTAGGGATGAAACCAGGTCATCTGGATGAACAGTAAGTATTCTTAACTACTGGGCCATCCATCACTCTAGCCCCCAAACAATACCCTTTATTAATGAATGTGCATACATCCGATTGTTGCAACTATCTAATATTCCAAAGCAGATTGTAGATAATGGAATCAATTATGACTTGAAAGATCAAGACTAAAACAACATTTAATATGATCAAACATGGCTTGTCCTGGGTAATGTAATACCCAACTTGAATCCCAGCATGGAAAAGGCAGAGGTAGGTGAATTTAAGGTTATCTTAATCTACATATCATATACCAGGCCACTGGAGAGCTACATATTGAGAACTTGTCTCAATAAAACAAAATAAGCAGATAACCAAACAAGGCTCATACATTTATGGGAACCTTTGCAGATTCTTTTTCTTTCTATCCTATTAATCCTGAGTTAACAACTTTTTTCCTAGTGTAAAAAATATAAAAAAATGAACTCATTCAAAGGGAAATATACATTTTTTTAAAAAAGAGATGTCACTGAAGAGATTTATGAATGTAGCAATAGTTAAGTCATTTATGGAATATTAATTCCAGTTTTCATATTATAAAATCTCTAGGAGTGGGGAATTTCATTCTGTAGGTTTTTCATGTTCTAAAATCTTCTAGACTTCTTTTTTTATTTGATTCAAGATTTAATTGTAAGGATTGAGGGACCCATAAAGCACAGAGCTGCTCCACAGGAATATCAACAGGGTCAACTAACCTGGACCCTTGAGGCTTCCCAGAGACTGAACCATTAACCAAACAGGGAGCACGGGGTGGACCTATGTCCCTGAACTGCACATATGTAGCAGACGAGCAGCTTGGCCTTCATGCAGGTCTCCAAACAACTGGAGTGAGAACTGTCTTTTAATCCGTTGCCTGTCTGTGGATTCCATTGTCCTAACTGGGCTGCCCCCCCCCAGCAGGAGAGGATGTGTCTAGTCCTTCAGCAACTTGATATGCCAGGGTGGGGTGTAGGGGTATGATGTGTGTGTGTGTGTGTTATGGGGGGTGTCCTCTTCTCAGAAGAGAAGGGAGGAGGAATTGGGGGAGAATATGTGTGAGGGGGTACTGGGAGGAGAGGGTGGCTGACATTGGGATATAAAGTGAATAAATAAACAAAATTTAAAAATAATCTGAAAAAAGGTGCCCACAAGGCCAGAAGGGAGATGGCATATCCCCTGGAGTCAAAGGTAGTTGTGAGCCACTCACAGTGGGTGCTGGAAACCCAACTGAGATCCTCTGCAAGAGCAGCAATGTACTCTTTTTTTTTTAAAGATTTATTTATTTATTATATATGAATACACTGTAGCTGTCTTCAGACACACCAGAAGAGGGCATCAGATCTCATTACAGATGGTTGTGAGCCACCATGTGGTTGCTGGGATTTTAACTCAGGACCTCTGGAAGTGCAGTCAGTGCTCTTAACCACTGAGCCATCTCTCCAGCCCCAGCATGTACTCTTAACCACGAGTCATCCCAAAGAATCTCACAAATAGTATTTCACTGCAATGACAGCTATAGAGCAAGGCGAGTGTGGAATCAGAAACATCCAAAAGATGGAGAAAAGTAAGAATGGAGAAGAAGTTGCCCAACTGTTACTACTCAATAGTATTAGAGCTCAGGTCCAATGCCATTAGCCATGTTTCTGAGCTCAGTCAAGTTTCGAATATGCTAGATGGGAGACAGGCAGAGTTCCAGACCCTTTCACAGGCACCATAGGCCTTTAGGAAGACTGAAGAACAGAGGAGGAATCAACCTTGAAGCTGCAGACAGGAATCAAAGAAGACAGGGCAGGAGAAATTATAGTGAATGGCTCCATCTAGTGGCCTCGCTATGCAGCACTCAGGATGATCATGGCATTTCTTTAGATTGGTCTTGAAGGGAAGTCAGGGGAATGGAAAGGGACACTATTGTGGATGCCAAGAAGTGCTTGCTGACAGGAGCCTGAGAGGCTCTGCCAGAGCCTGACCAATACAGAGGCAGATGCTCTCAGCCAACCATTGGACTGAGTACAGATTACCCAATGGAAGAGTTAGAGAAAGGACTGAAGGAGCTGAAGGGGTTTGCAACCCCATAGGAAGAACAACAATATCAGCCAACCAGGCTCCCCTCCCCAGATCTCCCAGGGACTAAACCGCCAACCAAAGAGTACACATGGAGGGACCCATGGCTCCAGCTGCATATGTAGCAGAGGCTGACTTTGTGGGGCATCAATGGGAGGAAAGGCCCTTGGTCCTGTGAAGGCTCGATGCCCCAGTGTAGGGGAATGCCAGGGCAGGAAGGCTGGAGTGGGTGGGTGGGGGAGCACCCTCATAGAGGCAGGGGGATGGGAGATGGGATAAGGAGTTTCTAGAGGGGAGATATGGAATGGGGATAACATTTGAAATGTAAATAAAGAAAATATCCAGTAAAAGAAAAAAATTAAAACAAAAACAACAACAATAAAAGACAGAAAGATGCAATTAAAATGTATATTTATTGAGTACACCAATAGCTAGGCCTCATGTTTCAAACATATGTAATTTCTCATTGAATGTTTATATTTTATTAGCTATTTCTATATTAAATGCAAAGAACAGATAACACAGGATAAATAATTTGCCCAGGGGTTGTACTACCAGTCAGATAAACCTAAGTTTATCACACTAGAACCTGCTCTTTTCTAAATCACATCATTTATAGAGAATTTCTAAAACTCACTTTAGGGAGATGTTGTTCAACTGATTTCATATACATCTATCTATCTATCTATCTATCTATCTATCTATCTATCTATCTATCTATCTATTGATACTTTGATTGAACTAAGAGCCTTGTACATACATGGTAAGGAAGCACTTAACCACTGAGCCATATCTATAGCCTTGTTTTTTTTTTTTAGTCAAGAATTTTCCGACTGGAGTTGAACTAACTTGCTTTGTAGTGCAGGCAAGCCTTGAATCTATGATTTTACTGCTTGAGCTGTAATTATAGGTGTACACACCTTGCCCAGCTTCTTTGTACATGTCTTGATGCTTCCTTTGCAAAAGTATTTTCTTACTTATAATTTCAGTGTATTTATATAGTGACAGCCATGTCAGTTGTTCTTAAGCAACTAGCTTAGTCCTTTCTGTAAGCAGCCAAATAATAGGTATCAGCAAACATTACTATGTCAATACCTTGATTATCTGCAGTTGAAATGACCACCAAGACAGAAGTACTCTGAAAGAAGTCAGGCAAAGCCAGGTGCAGTGGTGCACACCTTTAATCCCAGCATTTAGGGAGTTTGAGGCAGGAAGAACTCTAAGTTTGAGGGCACTCTGCTCTACTGCTCTATATAAAGAGTTCCAGGATAAATAGGAGTAAACAGACAGGCCTTGTCTCAAAACAAACAAAGTTAGTCAGCACTAAGCTGCCTCAGGGTTTCACAGTTGAAGAGATCAAATTAAAAAAAAAAATGGCACTGAATCTTCCATACAGAACTTAAAAACATATAAGACTATTTTAAAAAGTTATTTTTATTTATTTACATTCTAGTCTTTGCCCTCCCTTCTCAATTCCCCCTCTCATCATTCCATTCCAGTTCCTCATCTCATTCTTCCTCCCCCTTTCCTCTGAGGGTTCTGTCCCTGCCACCAGGATTAAGCACATCTTCTTCTCCCACGATGGCAAGACCAGGCAGACCTCTGATATCAGAGGCTATGTGCCAGGGGCCTCAGAGCAGCTCATGTATGTGTGCTCCTGGTTGGTGGATCAGTGTCTGGGAGCTCCCTGGGGTCTGGGTTAGTTGGGTCTGCTGGGCTTCCTATGGGATCGTTGTCTTTTTCAGCTTTCAATACTTCCTCTAATTCAACCTTAGGGGTCCCTGACTTCAATTCAATGATTGGATGTAAGTATCTGCTTCTGTCTCAGTCATCTGCTGGTAGGGCCTCTCAGAGGGCAACCGTGCTAGGGTCCTGTCTATAAGCACACCATAGCATTAGTAATAGTTTCAGGCCTTGGTGACTGCCCCCCAACCCCCATGAGATGGATCCCAAGTTGGGCTTGCCATTGGACTGCCTTTCCTTCAGTTTCTTCTCCATTTTTGTCCCTGCAGGTCTTTTACACAGAAACAATTCTGGGTTAGAAATTTTGACTGTGAGTTAGTCCCTCTACTTGAAGCCCTGTATATCTACTATAGGTGGACTCTTTGAGTTCTCTCTCCCTATTGTTGGGCATTTTTGGTAAATCACTCCAATGAGTCCTGACAGTCTCTCACATCCCAGTTTTCTGGTACTTTCTAGAGGTCCTTCCACATCCTAGCACCCAAGGCTGCTTATTTGCATTCATTCTCTTGGCCCTCTGGGCTTCTCTCTTGTCCTCCCCATATCTGATCCTGTTCCCCTTTTCATCTCTCCCTCCCCTCTCATATCCAGGACTCTCCCTCCCTCTGACTCTGGTAATTATTTTCTTCCCCCTTTTAAGTGGGATTGAAGCCTCCTCACTTGGGCCTTTCTGCTTTTTACATTTCTTGTGGTCTGAGGTTATATCGTAGGTATTTTGTACTTTTGGCTAATATTCACTCATCAATGAGTACGTACCATGCATGTCTTCTTGGGTCTTGGTTACTTCACTCACAATGATATTATCTAGTTCCATTCATTTGCCTGCAAAATTCATGATGTCCTTGTTTTTAATAGCGGAATAGTATTCCATTGTGTAAATGAACTATATTTTCTGTATTCACGCTTTGGTTGAGGGACATCTGGATTTTTTTCAGCTTCTGGCTATTACAAATAAGGCTGCTATGAATACAGTGGAGCACATGTCCTTGTGGTATGGTGGGGCAACTTTTGGGTATAAGCCCAAGAGTGGTATAGCTTAGGTCTTCAGGTAGAACTATTTCCAATTTTCTGAGGAACCAACAGACTGATTTCCAGAGTGGTTGTATCGATTTGCAATCCTAACAGGAATGAAGGAATGTTCCTCTTTCTCCATATCCTCAACAGCATCTGCTATCCTCTGAGTTTTATTTTATTTATTTTTTATTAGATTTTATTTACATTTCAGATGTTATTCCCTTACCCCATTCCTCCCCAGGAATCCCATCTCCCTTCCTCCTGCTTCTATGAGGATGTGCCCCCACTTAACCCCTACTCCCACCTCCCCACTCTCAAATTCCCCCCACACACAGCATTCAGCCTTCATGGGACCAAGGATCTCCTCTCCCACCTATGCCTACAAGGCCATCCTCCCCTACATATACAGCTGGAGCCATGGGTCCCTCCCTATGTGCTCCCAGGCAGTGGTTTAGACCCTGGGAGCTCTGATTGATTGGTATTATTGCTCTCCTCATGGGGCCGCAAACCCTTTCAGCTCCTTCAGTCTTCTCTCTAACTCCTCCATTGGGAAGCCCTTGATCAGTTCAATGGTTAGCTGTGAGCATCTGCCTCTGAATATGTCAGACTCTGGCAGACCTCTAAGGAAATAGCTCTATCAGGCTCCTGTCAGCATGCACTTCCTGACATCAACATCAGTGTCTACCTTTGGTGATTGCACATAGGGTGGATACTCAGGTGGAATGATTTCCAGATGGCCCCTCCTTCAGTTTCTGTCCCATACTTTGTCTCCATATTTGCTTCCTTGAGTATTTTGTTACTCTTAAGAAGGACTGAAACACCCACACTTAGTCATCCTTCTTCATGAGCTTCATGTGGTCTGTGAGTTGAAGCTTGGTTATTTCAAGCGTCTGGGCTAATATCCAATTATCAGTGACTGTATACCATGTGTGTTCTTTTGTGATTGGCTTACCTCACTCAGGATGATATTTTCTAGTTCTATCTATTTACCTAAGAATTTCTCAAATTCATTGTTTTTAATAGCTGGGTAATATTCCATTGTGTAAATGTACCACATTTTTTGGATCCATTCCTCTGTTAAAGGACATCTGGGTTCTTTCCAGCTTCTGGCTATTATAAATAAGGCTGCTATAAACATAGTTGAGCATATGTCCTTGTTATATGTTCGAGCATCTTCTGGGTATATGCCTAGGAGTGGTATAGCTAGATCGTCAGGTAATGCTATGTCCAATTTTCTGAGGAACTGCCAGACTGATTTCCAGAGTGGTTACACCATCTTGCAATTCCACCAAAAATGGAGGAGTGTTCCTTTTTCTCCACATCCTCGCCAGCATCTACTATCACCTGAGATATTGATCTTAGCCATTCTGACTGGTGTGAGGTAGATTCTCAGGGTTGTTTTGATTTGCGTTTCCCTGATGACTAAGGATGCTGAACATTTCTTTAGGTGCTTCTTGGCCATTCGCCTTTCCTCAGTCGAGAATTCTTTGTTTAGCTCTATATCCCATTTTTAAATAGGGTTATTTGGTTGTCTGGAGTCTAATTTCTTGAGTTCTTTGTATATATTGGATATTAGCCCTCTATCAGATGAAGGATTGGTAAAGATCTTTTCCCAATTTGTTGGTTGTCATTTTGTCCTATTGACAGTGTCCTTTGCCTTACAGAAACTTTGCAATTTTATGAAGTCCCATTTGTCAGTTCTTGATCTTAGAGTGTAAGCCATTGATGTTCTGCTCAGGAACTTTACCCTATGCCTAGGTATTTGAGGGTCTTCCCCACCTTCTCTTCTATTAGTTTCACTGTATCTGGTTTTATGTGGAGGTCCTTTATCCACTTGGACTTGAGCTTTGTACAAGGAGATAAGAATGGATCTATTTGCATTCTTCTACATGTTGTCCTCCAATTGAACCAGTACCATTTGTTGAAAATGCTGTCCTTTTTCCACTGGATGGTTTTAGCTCCTTTGTCAAATATCAAATGACCATAGGTGTGTGGGTTCATTTCTGGGTCTTCAATTTTATTCCATTGATCTTCTTGCCTGTCTCTGTACCAATACCATGCAGTTTTTATCACTATTTCTCTGTAGTACAGCTTAAGGTCAGGGATGGTGATTCCTCCAGAAGTTCTTTTATTGTTGAGAATAATTTTTGCTATCCTGTTTTTCTGGTTATTCCTAATGAATTTGAGAATTTCTCTTTCTAACTCTGTGAAGAATTGAGTTGGGATTTTAATGGGGATTGCATTGAATCTGTAGATTTTTGATCTTAGCCATTCTGACTGGTGTGAAGTGGAATATTGTGATTGTTTTGATTTGTATTTCCCTGATGACTAAGGATGTTGAACATTTCCTTAGGTGCTTTTCGATCATTTGAGTTTCCTCAGTTGAGAATTCTTTGTTTAGCTCTGTACCCCGTTTTTAAATAGAATTATTAGATTGTCTGGAGTCTAATTTCTTGAGTTCTTTGTATATATTGGATTTGAGCCCTCTATCAGATGTAGGATTGGTAAAGATCTTTTCCCAATCTGTTGGTTGCTATTTTGTTGTCCTTTGCCTTACAGAAGCTTTTCAGTTTCACAAGGTCCCATCTAACAATTGTTGATGTTAAAGCCAGAGCCATTGGTGTTCTGTTTAGAAAATTTCCTCTTGTGTCAATGAGTTTGAGGCTCTTTCACAATTTATCTTCTGTTAGATTCAGTGTATTTGGTTTTATGTTGAGGTCCTTGATCCACTTTGACTTGAACTTTGTCCAAGGTATAAATATGGTTCTATTTTCATTCTCCTACATACAGACCACCAGTTAGAACAGCACCATTATTGAAGATGCTTTGTTTTTTCCACTGTATTTGTTTAACTTCATTGTCAAAGATCAAGTGACCATAGATGTGTGGGTTTATTTCTGAGTCTTCAATTCTATTCCATTGATCTACCTGTCTGTCTTTGTACCAGTACCATGTGGTTTTTATCACTTTTGCTCTGCAGTATAGTTTGAGCTCAGGGATGGTGATTCCCCCAAAAGTTCTTTTACTGTTGAGAATTGTTTTGGGTATCCTTAGGTAATTGTTTTTTTGTTTGTTTGTTTGTTTTTTTGTATTCCATATGAAGTTGAGAATTGGTCTTTCTATCTCTGTGAAGAATTGAGTTGGAATTTTGATGGAAATTGCATTGGAGCTGTAGATTGCTTTTGGCAAGATGCCTATTTTTATTATGTTAAGCCTACCAGTCAATGAGCATGGGAGATCTTTCCATCTTTTGAGGTCTTCTTTTATTTCTTTTTTTTTCAGGAATTTGAAGTTCTCATCTTACAGATCTTTTAGTTGCTTGGTAAGAGTTACACGAAGATATTTTATACTATTTGTGGCTATAGTAAAGGGTATTGTTTCCCTTACTTTTTCTCAGTCCATTTATCCTTTGAGTAGAGCAAGGCAACTGATTTGTTTGAGCCTCTCTGGTAGAATTTTTGGGGTCACTTATGTATACTATCATATCATCTGCAAATAGTGATATCTTGACTTCCTCTTTCCAAATTTGCATCCCTTTGACTTCCTTTTGTTGTCTAATTGCTCTGACTAGACCTTTGAGTACTATATTGAATAAATACAAATAGAGTGGGCAGCTTTGTCTTCTCACTGATTTTAATGGGATTGCTTTAAGTTTCTCTCCATTTAATTTGATGTTGGCTATTGGTTTGCTCTATATTGCTTTTATTATGTTTAGGTATGGGCCTTGAATTCCTGATTTTTCCAAGACTTTTAACATGAAGGGGTGTTATATTTCGTCAAAGGCTTTTTCAACATCTAATGAGATGATCATGTGTTTTTTTTCCCCCTTAAGTTTGTATATATAGTAGATTACGTTGATGGGTTTTCATATATTCAACCATCCTTGCATCCCTGGGATGAAGCCTACTTGAACATGGTGAATGGTTGTTTTGATATCTTCTTGGATTTGGTTTGCGAGAATTTTATTGAGTATTTTTGCATCGGTATTCATAAGTCAGATTGGTCTGAAATTCTTTTTCTTTGTTTAGTCTTTGTGTGGTTTAGGTATCAGCATAACTGTGGCTTCATAGGACAAATTATGTAGTGTTCCTTCTGTTTATATTTTGTAGAATTGTTTGAAAAGTATTACTATTTGCTCTTCTTTGATGGTCTGGTAGAATTCTGCACTAAAACCATCTATCATTGGGATTTTTTTGGTTGGGAGGTTTTTGATGACTATTTCTATTTCCTTAAGTGTTATGGGACTGTTTAGATAGTTTACCTGATCTTGATTTAACTTTGGTATGTGGTATCTGTCTAGAAAGTCATCCATTTCATTTAGATTTTCCAGTTTTGTAGAGTAATAGGGTTTTGTAGTATGTTCTGATGATTTTTAGAATTTCTTTAGTTTCCGTTGTTATCTCTCCCTTTTTATTTCTGATTTTGTTAATTTGGATACTGTCTCTGTGCCCTTTAGCTAGTTTGGCTAAGGGTTTATCTATCTTGTTGATTTTCTCAAAGAACAAGCTCTTGGTTTTGTTGATCCTTTGTATATTTTCTTTGTTTCTAACTGCTTGATTTCAGCCCTGAGTTTGACTCTTTACTGCAGTCTACTCATCTCTAGCATGTTTGTTTTTTTTTTTTTTCTGTTCTAGATCTTTCAGGTGTGGTGTTAAGTTGATTGTATGGGATCTCTTCAATTTCTTCATGAAGGCACTTAGTGCTATGAATTTTCCTCTCAACACTGCTTTGATTGTGTCCCATAAGTTTGGGTATAATATGTCTTTATTTTCATTGAATTTTATAAAGCCTTTGATTTCTTTATTTCTTCCCTAACCAAGTTATCTTGAGCAGAATGTTGTTCATTTTCCATGAGTATGTGGCCTTTTGTTGTTTTTGTTGTTATTGAAGTCTAGCCTTAGTCTGTGGTGATCTGGTAGAATGCATGAGATTATTACAATCTTCTTATATCGGTTGAGGCTTATTTTGTGTGTGATTATATGGTCAGTTTTAGAGAAGGTTCTATGAAGTGCTGAGAAAAAGGTGTATTCCCTTGTTTTGGGGTGATATGTTCTGTAGATATCTGCGTAATCCATTTGGTTCATAATTTCTGTTAGTTTCACTGTGTCTCTGTTTATTTTCTGTTTCAATGAGCTATCCTTTGGTGAGAGCTGGGTGTTGATGTTTCCTACTATTATTGTGTGAGGTGGAATATGTGCTTTGAGCTTTAGTAAAGTTCTTTTTTTTGTCTGCATTTGGGGTATAGATATTCAGAATTGAGGCTTCCTCTTGGTGGATTCTTCCTTTCATGAATATGGAGTGTCTTTCTTCATCTCATTTGATAACTTATGGTTGAAAGTCTATTTTATTGGATATTAGAATAGCAACTCCAGCTTGTTTCTTGGGACCATTTGCTTGGAAAACTTTTTCCCAGCCTTTTACTCTGAGGTAGTGTCTGTCTTTGTCACTGAAATGTGTTTCTTGTATGCAGCAAAATGCTAGTTCCTACTTACTTATCCAGTTTGTTAGCCTGTGTCTTTTTGTTGGGAATTTAGTCCATTGATGTTGAGAGATATTAAAAACAGAAGATTCTAAGTTCCTGTTATTTTTGTTGCTGGAAGTGGTATTATGTGAGAATGATACTTTTCTGTTGAATTTGTTGTGAAGTGTTCAGTTTCTTATGCTTTCTTGGGTGTAGGTATCCTCCTCGTTGTTGGAGTTTTCCTTCTAGAATCCTCTGTACGGCTGGCTTACTAGAAAGATATAGTTTAAATTTAAATTTGTCATGGAGTATCTCTCCATCTATGGTAATTGAGAGATTTTCTGGGTGTAGTAGCCTGGGCTAGCATTTGTGTTCTTTTATGGTCTGGATGATATCTGTCCAGGATCTTCTGGATTTTAGAGTCTTTATTGAGAAGTCTGGTATAATTCTGATAAGTCTGCCTTTATATGTTACTTGGCATTTTCCCTTACTGATTTTAATATTCTTTCTTTGTTATGTGCATTTATTGTTTTGATTATTATGTGACAAGAGGATTTTCTTTTCTGGTCTAATCTATTTGATGTCCTGTAGGTTTTCTGTAAATTTATGGCCATCTCTTTTTTTAGGTTAAAGAAGTTTTCTTTTATGATTTTGTTGAACATGTTTTCTGGCCCTTTGAGCTGGTAATTTTCACCTTCTTCTATACCTATTATTCTTAGGTTTGATCTTTTCTTTGTGTCCTGAGTTTCCTGGATATTTTGGGCTAGGAGATTTTTACACTTTGTATTTTCTTTGATGTGTCAATATCTTCTATGGTATCTTCTGCACCTGAGATTCTCCCTTCTATCTCTTGTATTCTGTTGGTGATGCTTGCATCTATAGCTCCTGATCTCTTTCCTAAGTTGTCCATTTCCAGGGTTGCCTCCATTTATGCTTTTTTATTGTTTCTATTTCCATTTTTAGTTCTTGGACCATTTTGTTCAGTTACTTCACCTGCTTTATTGTATTTTCCTGTATTTCTTTAAGGGATTTATTTGTTTCTTCTTTAAGGCCTTTTACCGATTTGCCTGTATTTTCCTGCATTTCTTTGTATCCTCCTCAAATACCTCTATCATCTTCATGAGATGGAAGTTTGCCGGTCCTGCATCGGAAACATGGGGAGGCTTTCCACAATGGCGGGGCCACAATAACACAAGAAGTTCGTGGGTTTCCAAAGCTTTATTGATCATGGTGTGTGATAGATGGTCTAGATGTGCACCCCCTCATTTAAGCCAGGGCAGGCTTGACTTAAATAGGGAGGGGAAAAAGAGGAGGGACAAGGAAAAGGAATAACTTAACTAGCTACGCCCTCTGGCCTTTAGGTAACTCATGAATATGGAAATCTCTTGAGGCTGAAGCCTGTAGTCATGCCCTCTTGCTGTGTTAGGTGACACCCCTTTGGGATAGCCAAATGTGACTGCAAGATGCAGGTTAAATGGAGGTCTAGACTGCATGTAGGAGCCTGGAATCAGGAGGCATGGCTGAACACCTGCTGTTTCTCCATTGGAGTCGGGGTTCAAGGCCCATGCCCAGCCAAGAATCAAGATATCCTTCCATGGCCTGACAGAACTTTAGGTCATTATCTTGCTTTTCAAGCTTGTTAGTGTATCCAGGACTTTCTGTGGTTGGAGAAGTGGATTCTGATGGTACCAAATTGCATTGTGTTCTGTCACATATGATCTTGCACTTGCCTCTGGCCATCTGGTTCTTTCTTGTGTTAACTGGCCTGGATGTATCTGACAGGAACTGGCCTCCTTGTAGGCAAGTAGAGCTCTGTGACCTGAGTTAGGGCTGGTCTCCTTGGAGACAGGTAGTGCTGTCTCTGGTTATTGAGGACCTCCTGTGCCCTTGTTTACTGTGGACTTTCTGGGAGGCTTGTAGGCTGTAGTGTTTAGGCGTGGGTGTTAGTATGCTGATCTGGCATGAGTGGGGAAGTGGGATGGAAGAAAGTTTGAGCTCGGGGGCTCAGGGTTGTGGTAGGGGTGGGGGTGGGGTTGGGGGAGGTATGTATCAAGTCATCTGGGCCCTGTGATTATCCTAGCTGGTGTGGTTATTTGGGGGAGATTCTCACGTGTGTCTTTGGTTTCTGCAGACCTCCTGAGAGGCAAGCAGGCTGTAGCATTTGGGCAGGTATCAGGCCACTAAACTGGCCCATACAAGACTAATTTTAAATTCAGAAATATTTTATAAAATACTGTCTCATAGATTCTACTCTTCTATAACTTTTCAAAGTTTAGGTCAGGATCAATTCTTCCTTGGTATAGAAAATAAAACAGATAGCTATGAAACAAACCAGTTATAATTGCTAAACTTCCAATATATCTGTGAAGGTCAGGCTATGCTTTACTCTAAGTTTTTCCTTGTCTTGTTCTGGGTAGCTGTGTATTACCAAGCAGCATTTGGCTCTATTTTGAATAGAAATGCAGAGACAGGATGACTTTACATCTTATTTGTACACATAGACAACATCACCTGTACAGTACCAACTATAAGCACAGACTGATACCTTATTATTAAAGCTACAAGGACAGCCCCTATAACCTTATCAACATAGACTGGAATATATGACTACAACAGCTTATTAAAGCTATATCAGAAAAAAAAACAAGACCCAGAACAGTGTGAATACATCAAAAAGTGGGATACACTTATCTGGTCCCTATAAAAAAGAGAGGCTCTATCACTTTAATGACAAGGATTACAAACTCAGTGAATTTTAACCTGACCACATGGTCTATGTCAAAAATAGAGAACTCACATAAGCTTCAGCTCAGCTTAGTTCCCTCTGCTTGAAGTGTCCCGCTTGAACTGCCTACTAGCTGTTTCTCCATCCTGCACTTTCATAGCTTTGCTGGGGTTTTGGTCTTCTGACCCTCCAGAAGCTCTTCTGTTCTGTTCTTTAATGTCTTATCTAACAGCCTCAATGACTCTTTACATCTATCTGCGTCTGCCCCAGCAAGGCCTCTTTGAACCCTGTGACCTCTTTAACCATTTAACAGCCGCTTATAAGCTACTAATTACTGTGTCATGTGTAATGTGCAATTTAAAACTTAATATTAATAACTATCATTGTGTGAGGCGCGCATGTAATCGTCTCGCCAGCAAGAACGCACACGCCACACATATCAAGATCCTTCCGTAAGAACACGTTTATTCCCAAAAACCAAAATGGTGGAAGAAGAAGACGAAGAAGACGAAGAAGACAAAGAAGACGAAGAAGACGAAGAAGACGCCCAGGCCCGGGAAAGCACTGCTATATACCCTAGAGCGGTGTATTCACCTCTGATTGGCTGCTTACTCGTTGCGCGCCAAACGCCGTGGGATGGGCTTTAACTTTGGCGGGCTTTTACCATGGCACATGCGCAATTTACTTGTTTACTAGGAAGAATTACGGCCGACAGCGCCATCTAGCGATGGCGGACTTTGCCAGCACCCGCCGCGGCTCCCTACATCATTGGAACAAAAGAGTCAGTGAGATGGCCCAGTTGATAAAGGTTTTGTTACCCAAGCCTAGCAACCTGAGTTTGAGTCCTGAAACCAATATAAAGGAGGGAGGAGAGCAATGACTCCACACAGTTGTCCTCTAGCCTCCACACTTGCACAGTGTCATGTGTGGAGCTATATCTCCTACACTACTCCCACACAAGTAATGATTCTTAAAACTAGGGACAAGAGAAACTGTGTTGTCCTGTGGCCAGCTATCAAAGGAAACTGGGACTTCTTGGGAAATTGCAGCCAACAAAACTGTCCTAACTTATGAATTTATTGTTATTCTATAAATTCTGACATAGTGGAAAGACATAAATATGTCCATCTATGTTTCCAGCATAGTGAGATCTCAACAAATCTCTACTCCTTTATAATAAGGCACATATACATGTAAGCTGCATTTGCTTACCTTTAATACCTTCCCAGAAGTCATTACTATCTCTCCTGACTGAAGTAAACTTGCTTAGGTCATGGTAAGTACTCCAGGTATAAACATATTTATCTTCTGAACCACAAATGAGATAAGTAAAACTATGCTTTATTTGAGCAGGACAGGTCAAATAAACAGAAAAAAATCAAGATTTCCTTCTATCAGTGCTTCCTAATTTAAGATATCTACAACAACACCTGAGGAAGATTTATTGAAAACTAAAGCCATCTCCTTATTCTGGATTTTGAATGTGCTTTGATGCATAGCCAGTCATTTCTGATGTTTTCTTATTGCTATTCATTTGTTTGAACACTGTTATAATGATTATGCTATCTCTGGAGATAACCAGCCTAATCTTTTTGGATGTAGGGGTGTTAGCTTTTGTTTACATTTTGAACATTAATTATTAATGCTGTAGACTCAACCCAGAGGCTCATCATGCTAACCAAGATTATATTAGCCTTAGAATTTTCATCAAAGCCCTGGTAACTGTGATGTTCATAAATCCATTCTAGAACTAGTGACTTAAAGGATAGCAGAAGAAGCCAATTGAATGGCTGGGTAATTACTGGGTACTTTGAGAAGAAAATAATGAATGTTTGAGAAGAATTGAAAGAAGGATTAGAAAGGAGAAAAGCTAGGCAGCTAATCCTATTTTAGGAGTTTAAAAATCCCAAATTAAGAGTTCAGATAATAACAGGCAAAAGTGTGATAACAAGGTACATTACTTGAAGGGTGATAAAATGCTTTCTTAGCTCCTGCACCTAAAGGGATCAAGACAATATATGTGTAGTAGTGGTTGTGGGGTGGGTTGTCTCTTAAGGGCTTACAAAAAAGTTCAAAAGCAAACATTCTGAAGCAAGAAGTCTTCTAAACATGTATCCCACAACTATGATTGTAGAACAGTTATTTAATGTTGTGTGTTTTGAATATTATTATTTGCAAAACAGAGATAGTTTTCTTACCTACCATATAGGTAGGCAAAGTAAGTAATGTGTGATGAAGATACTGCATTGACACTAGTTATAATAATGGAAAGACTTAAGAACATCATATAATGAAAATGTGGAGTAAAGAAGTGCCATACTGTGGGGAATTTCTCAGTGCCAATTTACCTGAAACTTGCTTTGATCTGGCTGCTGCTATTGACATAGCCCTTATATTTCATGGACAGTGATAGGCCTCTCAGATAATACAGTCTGATTTTGGAGTCATTTGAGGTTACCAGTATCTAAGAGTAAACCAAAAGCAAAGTTAAAAATATCACTTTTTAATGTAAACTAAGCCATAGCACCAATAGGGTGTTACACACAAACCAAGTAACTAACAAAACTACAAACAGCAATATTACCCTATGTTCTTTCCCAGTTTTAAAACTAACTCTCAGGAATCCATACCAGTATGGAGAGACATGGTTTGGAATGCTATATAGTACCTTATTTTCTCCAGTAATTTTTCTTCCAACCTTGTTGTGTTCTCTAATAGATTATACATGTATTTGTGTATGGTATTTCAAATGCTAAAACAAAATCATAAATTAAAAACACCAGAAACCTCAAAGATTATTTGTTCTAAGTCTTAGATATTAGCATTTTGCCCTGTTTTACAGATAGAGCGATTAAAGTCTCGAGATGCTATAAATAGGATATAAATCTTTTATAAAACAGAAGGGTCTTACCTCTGTATCATAGAAAATACATCTACCATCATATGTCCCAATTACTGCATATTTGCCATTCTGACAAAAATTGGCAGCTGTGATCAACTTTGTCTGACCATCTACTTCATTCCATAACGCCACTTTTTTGTCAGGTATGTTCCATAGGCGGAGCTTTCCATCCAATGGTTTACTGAGAAAATATCTGTCATCCTAAAAAGGTGGCAAAAATGCTTTTATTTTCACATCAGAGAAAGTTTAGCTAACTAACACATCCAATGATTAAAACTACTGTTCTACAGTGAAATCTTATTTGAAAAGTATTTGTTGCTGTTATTTTCTTTTCATTTTGAAGGCTAGGTACTAGGGAGTCAAGTCGTGGCCTCAAGCATGAAAGCAAGTGCACACTCAGTGAGCTACATTTACATGTAGCCACAACATTTTAGTCTTTCAGCTAGTATCATTTTGTGTACTAAAAATGGCACGCCCTAAACCTGATAAACAAATTCAGCAAAGTGGCTGGTTATAAAATCAACTCAAACAAATCAGTATACTTCCTCTACATGAAAGATAAACAGACTGAAAAAGAAATTAGGGAAATGACACCCTTCACAATAGTTGCAAATAATAT
>NW_021604667.1:1596573-1598172 GCF_004785775.1 Grammomys surdaster | reverse complement strand
AAAATGATTGTGGCTTCCTGTTATTTTTGTTATTAGAGGTAAAGTTATGTTTGTATAGTTATCTTCTTTTGAGGTTGTTGGAAGATTACTTCCTTGCTTTTTCTAGGTTGTAGTTTCCCTCCTTGTGTTGGCATTTTCCATCAATTATCCTTTGAAGTGCTGGGTTTGTGGGAAGATATTGTGCAAATTTGGTTTTGTCATGGAATATCTTGGTTTCACCATCTATAGTGATTGAGTGATTTGCTGGGTATAGTAATCTGGGCTGGCAATTGTGTTCTCTTAGGGTCTGTATGATATCTGTCCAGGCTCTTCTGGCTTTTATAGTCTCTGGTGAGAAGTCTGGTGTAATTCTTATAGGTCTGCCTTTGTATGTTACTTGACCTTTTTCCCTTACTGCTTTTAGTATTTTTTCTTTGTTTTGTGCATCTGATGTTTTGATTATTATGTGACGGGAGGTATTTCTTTTCTGGTCTATTCTATTTGGTGTTCTGTAGGCTTCTTGTATGTTTATGGGCATCTTGTTCTTTAGGTTAGGGAAGTTCTCCTCAATAATTTTGTTGAAGATATTTACTGTCCCTTTAAGTTGGTACTCTTCATTCTCTTCTATACCTATTATCCTTAGGTTTGGTCTTCTCATTGTGTCCTGGATTTCCTGGATGTTTTGAGTTAGGAGTTTTTTGCATTTTGCATTTTCTTTGACAACTGTGTCAATATTTTCTACCGTATCTTCTGCATTTGAGATTCTCTCTTCTATCTCTTGTATTAGGTTGGTGATGCTTGCGTCTATGACTCCTGATCTCTTTCTTAAGTTTTCTATTTCCATGGTTGTCTCCCTTTGAACTTTCTTTATTGTTTCTATTTCCAGTTTCAGATCCTGAATGTTTTTGTTTAATTCTTTCTTTGTGTTTTCTTGCATTTCTTTAATGGATTTCTGTGATTCCTCTTTAAGGGCTTCTATCTGTTTACTTGTACTCTCCTGCATTTCTTTAAGGGAGTTACTTAATTCCTTCTTATAATCCTCTATCATCATCATGAGAAGTGATTTTAATTCTGAATCCTGCTTTTCAGGTGTGATGGGGTGTTCAGGGCTTGCTATATTGGGAGAACTGTGCACTGATGATGCCAAGAAACTTTGGTTTCTGTTGTTTATGTTCTTGCACTTGCCTTTCGCCATCTGGTTAACTCTAGTGTTGCATGCCCTCAATGTGTAAGACTGGAGTCTGTATTTCCAGTTATCTTGCTTGTTTCAGAGCTCCTCAGAGTCCAGATGTCTCTGTAGTCTTATGATCCTAATCTTGGTGTCTGCTGCTCTGAGTGCAGTGGCTACTCGGCTGCTCTGAGTGCAGTGGCTCCTCTAGGATGACTCAGGAGTCAGTATCTCCACAGGACTGGAGCAGACCAACTCTGTGTCTGCCCCAGCCCACAGGACCAGGCAGGGGAGGAAGGGAAGTGGAATTCCGTAGGGGCGGGGTTTGGGTAGCTGCTGTGCCCTGAATGTCCCTGGCTCCCAGATGTGTCTCTGGGGCTTAGGGAGTGAGATGGAGTTCTTACTGGCTGCTCTGAGTGCAGTGGCTCCTCTAGGATGACTCAGGAGTCAGT
>NW_021604667.1:1594855-1596563 GCF_004785775.1 Grammomys surdaster | reverse complement strand
TGTGTCTGCCCCAGCCCACAGGACCAGGCAAGGGAGGAAGGGAAGTGGAATTCCGGAGGGGAGGGGTTTGGGTAGCTGCTGTGCCCTTAATGTCCCTGGCTCCCAGATATGTCTCTGGGGCTTAGGGAGTGAGATGGAGTTCTTACCGTCTGCTCTGAGTGCAGTGGCTCCTCTAGGATGCCTCAGGAGTCAGTATCTCCACAGGACAGGAGCAGACCAACTCTGTGTCTGCCCCAGCCCACAGGACCAGTCAGGGGAGGAAGGTAAGTGGAATTCCGGAGGGGCAGGGTTTGGGTAGCTACTGTGCCCTGAATGTCCCTGGCTCCCAGATGTGTCTCTGGGGCTTAGGGAGTGAGATGGAGTTCTTACCGGCTGCTCTGAGTGCAGTGGTTCCTCTAGGATGACTCAGGAGTCAGTATCTCCATTTGACAGGAGCAGACCAAGTCTATGTCTGCCCCAGCCCACAGGACCAGGCAGGGGAGGAAGGTAAGTGGAATTCCGGAGGGGCGGGGTTTGGGTAGCTGCTGTGTCCTGAATGTTCCTGGCTCCTAAATGTATCTCTGGGGCTTAGGGAGTGAGATGGAGTTCTTACCGTCTGCTCTGAGTGCAGTGGCTCCTCTAGGATCACTCAGGAGTCAGTATCTCCACAGGACAGGAGCAGACCAACTCTGTGTCTGCCCCAGCCCACAGGACCAGGCAGGGGAGGAAGGGGGAAGCTTCTCTTATGATGACTGGAAAATGTACTCATCTGTGAGTATAGAAGAATACTATTAGGAGTCATTTCATCACTACTTTTCCTTTCTTTATTTAGAACACTATTATTTGATACCCTAGGTCCCTGGGCTATCTAGTCTAAGGTTCTTAGTCACCCAGGCAGTCTTGGATATTGGGTCTATCTCTAGGAGGGGGGGACTTAGGTAAAATCAGTTACTGGTTAGTTACCCCCACAAGTTCTCTGCCACCATTAACCTAGCATATCTTGCAGGCAAAATATATTTATGTCAAAGGTTTTGTGGCTGTGTTGTTGTTTACATTTTTTTCTACTTTTATCCTCCAAGTATCTTCTTGAATCAAAGACACTAGAATATAAGGTGATGGCCCTATGTAGGCACCAGCTTGATTTGATTTGATTTGATTTGATTTTTTTCATGTTCAATGACTTGTGATGATGTTTTCCCCAGAAATTAGTTTGTATAGAGCAACCCATTGTCTTGGCAATGGCCTGGGTTATTTGACGATTTCCATGGCATCACCCTGCCAACAATGCCATAAAATGCAACTCAGTCCCTGTAGTAGAAGCTTTGTATGGTGACAAGAGATGGCCACTTAAGACTCAATCTCTCCCATAATTAGGAGACTTTGTTAGGATTCTAGTGTAGCACCAAACATTTCTTTAGGTGAGCCTTTAAGCATAAAAAAAAAAAACAACACATCCTGGTTTGATATACTCAAGATAACCAGAATAGCTAACATGAATAGTTAGCCAAAAGCAGAACTATAGAAGCCAAAAATCCAGGTTGGGTCACTTAGTGACTTTTGCAGAGCTATGGACTTTGATGGATTAGGCCTCTGTTTTCATTTTAGCTGGTAAAGATGCCTAGGTGATGAATTATACATCCCAAATACTACTTCCATCAATTCTCAGCAGTGGTCTAGACCCTCGGAATGACTTTTGCCACCAAACTGCATGCAAATACAACAAAAAAAA
>NW_021604667.1:1584276-1594755 GCF_004785775.1 Grammomys surdaster | reverse complement strand
TCTCCCCTCCCCTCCCCTCCCCTCCCCTCCCCTCCCCTCTCCTCCCCTCCTCTCCTCTCTTCTCTTCTCTTCACATCTCCTCTCTCTCCAATCTCTCTGCACACATATGAATATGTCCATCTCTCTGTTTCTCTCTTTCTTTTTTATGTTTTAAATTTTATTAGTTTTTTTTGGTGGGGAGACTTTTAATGACTGCTGCTATTACTTTAGGTGTTATAGGATTATTTAGATGGTTTATCTGATCCTTATTTAACTTTGATACCTGGTGTCTGTCTAGGAAATAGTCCATTTCACCCAGGTTTTCCAGTTTTGTTGAGTATAGGCTTTTGTGGTAGGATCTGGTGATGTTTTGAATTTCCTCACTTTCTGCTGTTATATCTCCCTTTTCAGTTCTGATTTTTATTAATTTGGATACTGTCTCTGTGCCCTCTGATTAGTCTGGCTAAGAGTTTATCCATCTTGTTGATTTTCTGAAAGAACCAGCTCCTGGGTTTGTTGATTTTTTCTATAGTTCTTTTTATTTCTACTTGGTTGGTTTCAACCCTGAGTTTGATTATTTCCTGCCATTCATTCCTCTTGGGTCCATTTGCTTCTTTTTGTTCTAGAGCTTTCAGGTGTGCTGTCAAGCTACTAGTGTGTGCTCTTTCCAGTTTCTTTTTGTAGGCACTTAGAGCTATGAGTTTTCCTCTTATCATTGCTTTCATTGTGTCCCACAAGTTTTGGTGTGATGTGTCTTCTTTTTCATTAGATTCTAAAATGTCTTTAATTTCTTTATTTCTTCCCTGACTAAGTTATCATTGAGTAGAACATTATTCAGTTTCCACGTATATGTGGATTTTCATTGATTTTATTGTTGTTGAAGACCAGCCTTAGTCCATGGTGATCTGATAGGATGCATGGGATTATTTCAGTTTTCTTGTATCTGTTCATGCCTGTTTTGTGACCCAGTATATGGTGAGTTTTGGAGAAGGTAGCATGAGGTGCCTAGAAGAAGGTATATTCTTTAGTATTTGGATGAAATGTTCTATAAATATCTGCTAAATCCATTTGGTTCATAACTTCTCTTAATTTCACTGTGTCTCTGTTTAGTTTCTGTTTCCATGATCTGCTCATTAATGAGAGTGGGGTGTTGAAGTCTCCCACTATTATTGCATAAGATACAATGTTTGATTTGTGCTTTAGTAAAGTTTCTTTTATGAATGTGAGTGCCCTTGCTTTGGAGCATAGATGTTCAGAATTGAGAGTTCATCTTGGTTCATTTTTCCTTTGACGAGAATGAAGTATACATTCTTATCTTTCTTGATAACTTTTGGTTGAATATTGATTTTATTTGATATTAGAATGACTCCTCCTGCTTGTTTCTTGGGACCATTTGCTTAGAAAATTATTTTCCAGCCTTTTATTCTGAGGTAGTGTTTGTCTTTGTCACTGAGGTACATTTTCTGTATGCAGCAAAATGTTGGGTCCTGTTTATGTATCCACTCCATTAGTCTATGTCTTTTTATTGGAGAATTGAGTCCACTGATATTAAAAGATATTAAGGAAAAGTGATTATTGCTTCCTGCTATTTTTGTTATTAGAGGTGGAGTTATGCTTATGTGACTATCTTCTATTGTGTTTGTTGGAATAAGATTACTTTCTTGCTTTTTCTAGAGTACAATTTCCCTCCTTGTGTTGGAGGTTCCCTCTATTATCCTTTGTAGGGCTGGATTTGTGGAAAGATATTGTGTAAATTTGTTTTTTTTTTCATGGAATATCTTTGTTTCTTCATGTATGGCAATTGAGAATTTCACTGGGTACAGCAGTTTGGGCTGGCATTTGTGTTCTCTTAGGATTTGTATGATATCTCCCCAGGATCTCCTGACTTTTATAGTCTCTAGTGAGAAGTCTAGTGTAATTCTGATAGGTCTGCCTTCATATGTTACTTGACCTTTTTCCTTTACTGCTTTTAATACTTTTTCTTTGTTTGGTGTGCATTTGGTGTTTTGATTATCATGTGACAGGGGGACTTCCTTTTCTGATCTAGTCTATTTGACTTTCTGTAGGCTTCTTGTATGTTCATAGGCATCACTTTCTTTAGATTAGTTAAGTTTTCTTCTATAATTTTGTTGAAGATATTTACTGGCCCTTTAAGTTGGGAATCTTTGCTTTCTTCTATACCTATTATCCTTAGGTTTGATCTTCAATTTGTTTACTGAATTTCCTGGCTGTTTTGGGTTAGGAGTGTTTTGCATTTTGTATTTTCTTTGACAGTTGTGTCAATGTTTTCTGTGGTATCTTCTGCACCTGAGATTCTCTCTTCTATCTCTTGTATTCTGGTGGTGATGCTTGCATTCACGATTCCTAATCTTTTGCCTAGGATTTCTATCTCCTGGATAGTTTCCCTTTGTGATTTCTTTATTTTTTCTACTTCCATTTTTATGTCCTGGATGGTTTTGCTCTATTTCTTTACCTGTTGATTGAGTTTTCTTGTAATTCTTTAAGAGATTTTTGTGTTTCTCCTTTAAGTACGTCTACCTGTTGACCTGTGTTCTCCTGTATTTGTTTGAGGGAGTTATTTATGTCCTTCTTAAAGTCCTCTATCTCCATCATGAGAAGTGATTTTAAATTTGAATCTTGCTTTTCTGATGTCATGGGGTGTTCAAGACTTGCGGTCTCTCTCCCTCCCTCCCTTCCTCCCTCCCTTCATCTCTCCCTCCCTCCCTCCCTTCCTCCCAGCTACTCCACCAGGAAACAACTGGATTCCGGATCCTGGCTGCAGCCTGACCCAGCCCCAATCTAGCCAGGAGGATTAAAGGCTTCAGATGGGGGCTCCCTGCCACCAGCACTGGGTCCTAAGAGCTGCCATCCAGGCTGGCCACCTGGATGGCTACCCCAGCCTCAACCGCAGACACAGGGGCTCTAGTGGCTGACTTTGTAGGCTATAAGTGGAGGTAGAAGGGTTACATCTGTGGAGCTGGCCCTGGGGAAGGCCCAGCAGCCCACCCACTGCACCAAGCCATGGGGGCTGCTGGAGACAAGTTTGAGACCCAATTCCAGCGTATGTTCTCTGACCTTGCTACTCAGCTACATGTGACCCAGGCTCAGCCCAGCAACACTTCACCCAGGTTTTCGATGAACTTTTCCAAGGGGGCCCCAACTGGGGCTGTCTTGTGGCATTCTTTGTCTTTGGGGCTGCCCTGTGTGCTGAGAGTGTCAACAAAGAAATGGAGCTATTGGTGGGACAAGTGCAGGATTGTATGGCGGCCAACCTGGAGACACGCCTGGCTTACTGGATCCACAGCAGTGGGGACTGGGCGGAGTTCACAGCTCTATATGGGGACGGGGTCCTGCGGGAGAGGAACTGGGCATCAGTGAGGACAGTGCTGACGGAAGCTGTGGCACTGGTGGCCCTGGTAACTATAGGGGCCTTTTTTGCTAGCAAGTGAGAAAGTCTAGGGCCAGGTAGGGCTAGGTGTGGCTAGGGGCCAGAAGAGCTGGAACAATAGAGAATGCCCTTGGAAGAAATTGGATGGTCACAGAACAGAGAAAGGCAGAGGAAGGTAGTGTGTGCGTGGGAGCCAAGCATGCCAGGCAGGTGGTAGGGAGAATGAGTTGGAAACATTAAGGAATGTTTCAAGGCCAGGAACCCAGAGGGTGGAGTCATCCCATGGCTTGAGGGGAGGTGGGAGGAATCATGCCCATATCGTGGGCACACAGCTACCCAGAACATGGCTTGTAGCTCCAAGGATGGTGAACTTACTTAAAAGATCTTCCTGTCTACTAGATGAATGGGATTTAGGGAGCCTAGAATTCACCTCCCTTTGGAATGGAAGCTTGGTGATCAGGTGACTGGATGAAATGGCTGTGGGCTGCATGAGCACACCTGTACATGGGCATACCTGTGCATGTCCACATGCTGGCATGTTCATACATGCAGGCATCCTCATGTGCATGCTGGGCTGTTTGTCCAATCTGGTGATGTGGTACTTTGAGAAAACATTCCTTCTTGCTGTGGCAAGAACAAGGGCCAGTTCACTGCCCTTCTCCCCTCTGCCCCTTCCCTTTACCTTACGCCTCCAGGCTGAGGGAGGAACACTGCATCTAGACTAGGACTCTGGTACTGCTGACAGTTGTTGGCTTTGGAGAGAAGAGCTCTGCAGCTGGCCTTGCTCTTCATCATCCCCCTCTTGTGTGCATCTTTGCACCTGGGCTGACAAAGGATAAGGCTGTGGTGTCTGGGTGGGTAGAAGATTTAGTAGTTGGACTTGCCTGTCACCTTCCCCTCCAATGGCAGTATAAGGGTGCCTAAAGTGTTGCCTGTTTCTAGGACCTCTCTGTCCAGCTGAAACTCTAAATTGGGGCTCTGATTTTCCTTTAGAAGATTACAGACATAAAATGCTGACTTTCAATTCAGTTTAGTTCCTGAACTGTCTCAGTGAGAGGACCATTTGAGCTCTGAGTCCCTTGGGAGTGCTGGGGACAGGTACTCCTTGACTGGCCTGTTCTGTGTGGTGGGTTTTGGTGCTGTTTATCAGGGGCCAGGCATATGGGTTCTAGAGTACCTGCCATGACCTATCATGTTTCCTTTTGAAACCATGCTCTTTGTATAGGTTGTGTTGTTAACACTTGAGTCACTAAAGATGGTCACATTAGAACTCACTGTCCAGTCCTCTAGAACAAATCCAGACTCTAGTTTTTTCTTTTGAGGGAGAAATTACTCACTCCAAATGCATGCCCTGAGCCAGACCTCACTGTTGCATTTTCCAAGGTGTTACCTTTGCTGCTCTTCAATGCCGACTTTGTTCCCAGTGCTCTAGAACACTACCTGCCTATCCTGAGCACTGACCAGCTTGGCTAGGCCACAGCCAACTCGCCTCTTCACTCGGTCCTAGAATGTGGCATCATATTGTGCTTGCTAATGTGGGACCAAATTGGCCTCAGGTGTTTCAGTCCAGACGTTTGCCTTTGAGAGAAGATTGCATTTTTTAATACTGTCTATGGGGGATGTGGGAGACTGCATGTGCCAGTTGGTCTGTTTTGAGGGTGCTGATCTAAGAAACTCAGAGCTGTGTGTGGCAAGCAGTTGGAGTGGGAGCCTCTGACTTGCTCAGGAAAAACTAGGCCAGTGGTTTTCAAACTGCTTGGCAGAGCCCCGAAGTGTCCTGAGGGAGTTCTTAGGGAGATGAGGGAGTGGAGGGCTAGGCAGTTTGCCCTCAAACAGAACAGGTCTTGTTGTAACTGTTTTATGTATTGGGGTTCAGGGTAAGATTTTATTTGTGGTAAGGGCTTTGCTGCTGAAAAAAAGTTAGAAAACCACTGACTAGACCATCAGCTCCATTTGGAGCCTGTGCCCCTCCGAGTTCAGGGAAGATTCTCTGCTCTACCCTTCCCACGGGACACCTACCCAAGTTACCATTCCTGGGGGCCTTTAGCAAACAGGAGCAGCAGGGAACAGGGTCAGGTTACCAACATGCTCTGCTCTCAAGCCTTCACAAGGGGTGGAAGGAGAGGATATGTTATGATAGGCTAAAGGATTGGTCTTGGTCTGGGTTCCCAGAAGCTTAGCTTAAATGGGACCACAGCTGGGAGTTGTGACCTGCTCTGCCCTTTGTTTTAAGGGCCAGTAGAAAACCAGAGACTCTTCTGTCAGGGAAAACCAGGGACTCTTAGAGCCGTATAGTTCCTTGGGATTAGCTCTTGGCCAAGAAGGCTGAGTATGGCTCCCAACTTTTAAATCCATTTCATTTTTTTTAAATGAGGGAAATGGATATAATTTTTCAGATATTAAGTAGGTGGAGAGGATATTCTTGCTCTCCAAAGCCCAAAGGGAAAAATAAGGACTTTGCTTAGGCCAAGACAAGAGCGGAAGTGGGGCACTCAGTGCTGCAGTTATCAATCCTATGCCCCACTTACACTAGGGCGTACATATACTATTTTACTTTTTAAAATCATAAACAGCAGAAGAACAGGTTTGGTTAGTTTAGAAGAAGAGAAAAAGTTCTATAAATATATATTCCTGTATTTTTATTTAATAATTTATAAATGCCAAGTTCATTTGATTTTATTTTTGTGTAATATGTAATGGTTGTATTAAAAATAAATAAATAAATAAATAAATAAATAAATAAATAAATAAATCCCAGAAATTTAAAACAAAAAAGACTTGCTATGGTGAGGGAACTAGGTCCTGATGATGCCAAGTAACCTTGATTTCTCTTGCTTATGTTCTTACACTTGCCTTTAGCCATCTGGTTATCTCTAGTGCTATCTTCACTCATTGTCTTTGACTGGAGCCTATCTGTCCTTTATCATGGTTGTATAGGGACTCCTCAGAGTCCAATTGTCTCTGTGATCCTGTGATCCTGAGATCCTGGTTGTGATAGCTCCTGGGAGTCAGGGTGCTTCTGGGATCCTGAAATCCTGGTGTGCCCAAGCTCCTGAGATCCTTTGATCCTATTATCCTATGTTCCTGGGTGTGTTAGAGCTCCTGGAGGTTCAGCCTCCTCTGGGTTTTAGTGGATTGGGTGTAGAGCTGGTGCCCTAGGACTGCTCTAGCACCTGTAGACTCAGACTGTAAGGCTGTTTCTCTATTTCTGACTCTACCTCTAATTCCCAATCCCATCTTTCATGTGTACAGTCCTGTATCCAAGGCCATATGATGTTTATGATTACCAAAGTGTTTATCGTGTACACTTTGGTAATCATTTTCTGTACTCACAGGAAGTCTCGCTTCCCTTGAAAACAAATCGTTCAGTTTCAACTCCACACTGCTCAGAATTTCTGTGCTTAATCATAGAAGACCACCCTCTCTGCCTCCTGCAGACCACCCCATCATTGAACTTCAACTCTTCCTCCCTACTAAGCCTCCTGGAGGTATCTACTCTGGTGCTCCAAAGAGAGTTCTATGGGGGTAGGCCTGCTCTGAGTACTAAGAGATTCTATGCTAGTTATTCCTGACCACGGGTCTTAACGCCCTTCATAGTGCTGCCACGCAATTTGTGATTGGCTAATCCATATAGACAAGCCACATGCATACCAGACACCCAAGGATAAGTACAGAATTTGTGCCCACAGTGGCTCCTTCTGAGAGATAGGGCCCTAGATGACTTACTCTACAAAACAACCTGTCCTTTCCAGTGTCACCTCTCAGCTGTCCACCCTAAATGCCCTCTGTGGCCTTGTTTCTTGGATTTTTAAGGCATAGCTTCCTGTACATCTGACATGAAGAATTTACTAGACACACATGTACACATGCAAACACACAAACACATTTGCATTAAATGCATATAGACACAAAAACATGCACATAGGCATACACATGGAAACCCCATGCCAATCAGGACTTTATTGGAGGAACCTCAGGACCAAACTCATGGACTTGGAACCAGATCTTGAGCACTTCTCATTCAGTGCCCAGCCAGAACACTCCTACATGGGCCTGACCAGAGAGGCCCAGGAGAGGTCTACTTGAGCCCTCCCACCAGGGTAACCACTACAACAAACAAGCGTACCTTGGGTGTGCAGACATTTGGAATTCAGATCACAAGAATAGTGTCAGTTCAGCTGATAGCACAGCCATGAGGAAATGCACTCTGGGAGGGGGCAAGTGAGGGGCAGCCTCGGCCTGGGACCTTGAGCTTTAGCAATAAAGAAAGCCTTGGGAAGGAGGGAGGAGCTTTGCTACTTTGGGAGGAGAAGTGATGTTTAGTGAGCAAAATAAAACTTTGCTCTTAGACACACTGTTCTCAGTTCTGTTTTTGTCAGTGACCTTCCTATAAACCTCTGAGGGCTTCATAGGAACTGCAGTAGGTGAGGCATGTGGTTCAACAGGAAACCTGGACATTGGCTGGAATCCAGGGCACATGGCAAATTGTTTAAATAGAGGAGCCTTACTCCGATGTAATGTGGGGGCTGAGATGCCTACCTCCCATGATTGCTATGTGAATTATTGATAAAATTCCCTAGCTCATTGCCTGGCACATGACAGTATTTCAAATATTGGGTTTTGTAGCTAAAGGTATAGCTCTGGTAGGATGTGTGCTTAGCAAGTTGAAATCCTGGGTTCCATCCTGAGTGCAAAAAAAAAAAAAAGGCTTTAGTCTTCAAAACAATTCTCTATGAAAATACAAAGTAAAAAGTCTTCCATGTAGACTAGTTGATGGGCATTTTTCTAGTCTTTCTGAGGATATAAATGTGTTAAATCTCTATATTTTCAGAGTTAGGATAATTCACATGTGTATAAACACATAAAGGGTGCTGAACAGATGGCCCTATGGTTAAGAGCTCTTAAGGTGCTCTTGAAGACCTGGGTTTGGTTCTCACCACCTACATCTGGTCATAACTCAAGTTCCAGGGACTCTGAAGCAATTGTTACTGTGAACAACTGCACACAAATTGTACAGTTTCACACAATGCACATAAAATAAAAAATAATTTTTAAATAATGTTTTAAAGGGGCCAATGAGATGACTGGGTAAAAGCACTTGCCACGTAAACTGGTGAACTGGATTCAATCCCCAGAATCCTCATAAAAGTGAAAAAGGAGAACTGAGTCTATAAAGTCCTCTGGACGGGCTGCCATGCTTGCCTATGAACAAGAATAATACTATATATGATTTTATATTCTGCATTTTACTTAATTCCTTGATTGGAACTCAAAGTGCCATTATAAAAAAATGCTTTCTTAATAAGATGTAACTACATGTTAATAAATCATTCTCATATTATTAAAAAAAAGTATGGTGTCAGTTCAAAGATGCTTGTCCCCCAAACCCTCCCAGGAACACCATGTGCAGGTAGTACAGAGGAGTGGTGGTGTCTGAACAGAATTTGGGTCCAGGTTGATGCTCCAGCATGGCTTTCAAACTAGCAACCACCAGGGGACAGAAATGTTCATTCACAACCTCTGCTGAAAAGTCAGGAAGCTCAAAAAGCAGATATTTTTTTGGGTTAGTGGGGTGGGGATGGGGCGAACATATCAAAAGGAGAAACATTCCATCCCAATTGCCTTCATGCCTGCCAAGCCCTGTGCTTGGGCCCATACCCGAACCTTCTTCTACACATAGCCAGGCAATCATAATGAGCTACCTCGAGATCTTTCTCGAGAGACTCTCTCTTTTCCCCAGCCCACAAGCGCATCACATCCCACTGCAATCACTAGGAACCACTCAGGATACTTCACTGTCTTTCCTTTCTCCAAAGTCTGTAATTCACTCTCAGACTTCCAGTGTCCTCTGTGAACAGTCACATACCTGTGTTTGGGGTTAGGCCCACATGTGAAGATAGAGGGTCAGAGACAGGGATGAAGGAGAGAAAAGTTAAGAAGGAATAATAAAGAGCCTTTTATGTGGTAGATCTGTGGGCCCCAAACATCAAGGGAAGATAACAGGATATCCAGCATAAGGTGTGGCTTCTTCAAATTAGCTGTGAGTGGGGCTGTTTAGCCCAGAAAGGAGCTAGATTTAGTTACTGTACCCTACTGCATGTTACTGCTGGGTTCAAAGAGGCCAGGAAGCAATCCCAGAAAATTTTTACCACATCCCTCAATGTCAGATGCATTCTCCTGGGCAGTGAACAACTGATTCACCTGGCAGATATGGCTGTCACATGATTATGTGTATATGTATCTCTCAGGACTTGAACTCTGGATCTCTGCCTGTATCAGGAGCCAGCCCTGGTCCAAGTTGCCAGTGGTCGACTTGGATTTTGGTTCTCCCAAAGATTCCTAAGTCTGAGAGAACTCACTTTCCTATTCTTCTGGGACCCAAGTACCCTCTTTCCAAAACCCAGGCATGAAAACCACAAGGAAATATTTTAGGCATCTATGAGAATATTCTGCTTCAGGGCATCATCATTCTGAGAATGCCAAGCTACCCCTATCCCAAGTCTACTCCAATAGTGATGCGATTTTAATAGAAATTTCTTTTACATTCTCAAAGACTGGACTTTTTGCTTAATCTCATAGCCAGAGTTAATAATATACTTTGAGGTCACTTCAGACTTGAAACATATAACCTGTCTTTGAACCAACCAACTTTACATGCCTTGAGTTTCTCAAGTAATTAAACATTATAATATGATCTAAGTCACGGCTGTTATTTTAAAAATATACTCTCTTTCATGCTCCTGACCCAGAGTAATATATATATATATATACATATATATATGTATATATATGATAATGTATGTATATATTTGTGTATGTATTATGATAATCATATTGAGAAAATGGTAAATAGAATAAAAGTTGTTTTTAAAAATTAATTCTCACCATAAATATTGAATACACCATACAGATAGTACGTGAAAACAATGGTATTTGTAATATTGTTTTTTGTCTAGATCATTTAGATGCAGACACTTATTCACTTATAAAACTCTGTTAAATATTTCTTTAAAGTATTAATAAATTCTTTCCATGTGATATTTTCTGTGTTGGTCGATGAGAGAGAGAAAAAGAGATGGAGATGGAGATGGAGATGGAGATGGAGAGGGAGA
>NW_021604667.1:1550911-1584176 GCF_004785775.1 Grammomys surdaster | reverse complement strand
GAGAGGGAGAGGGAGAGGGAGAGGGAGAGGGAGAGGGAGAGGGAGAGGGAGAGATAGAGAGCATTTCTTACTGCTAGACAGACAAATACATACAAAGACAGGCATAGAGTAAGAGAAAGACACATTCACAAGTCTGCATTCAGTCCAATACAGACCCAGATTCATGCAACAGAGAGACAGAAGCAGTGGAAGATATGGAGGGAGAGAAATAACGAACACAAATCTGGGGTCACTCTTCATTAAATTACACCAAGGAAACACATTTACATTTATTTTCTATAATATGACACTGATAGATTTTGGGTACTCCAAAATCATTACTACATTCAAACAATTGCATCTTGGTATGTGAGTATATTTTTGTCTTTCAGGGCATATTGCTGTATTACCCAGGATTGTCAGAAGATGGGGCTGTTCATCATACCTTGGGGAAGCACTTTGAAAGCAAGACGTCAGTGCTTGATTATTGAGAAGTAGGTCTTGAGAAAGCACATCTTTATCACTAGAATGTAAAGGAATAGTAGTGTGATCCTGTAAATAATAACAGTAATATGGTAATTTTGATTGACCATGGCAGGAACAGAAACTCCATGCTGAAAAGCATCAAAGTCATGGGAATGAGCGTTGATGAGGGGAGAATACAGAAACCATTTACTAGACTCATAAATACAGGAGATAGACATATTCCAAGGGCTGAAGTGTGGCTCTATGCAATCTTCCTTATGTTGTTCTTGGATTAGATGAATTAGATGGTGTAAATGTTTATGTCTATTTCATTAATTGGTCACTAGTGTGTACAAACAATGGACCTTTCTATTAAAAATAATTGGCTATGTGTTTTTCAATAGCTCTTAGAGAAAGAATGTTCTAGGACAGAGAATTTACAACTCCATTGAGACAAGAGCTTCCACCCCAAAGAGAGACAGGTGAAGGTGAAATATGGAGTTGAAAGTGACAGCTTTGCTTTGAAAACTTGCACAGAGGTTTTACTGTACTTTGATGAGGGAATTACTTTTGCCTTGGACCCCTTGACTATCTAAAATTGGAGACTGAGGTGTGCCAATTAGAAACATCAGCTGCTGTATCTATAATGTCTTTTTTGAGAATATGTTCGATGGAAATTCTAATATAAGGTTTATTAAGAAACATCAACTGAGCCCTGGTATGTGTCTGTGGGATCAGGGTGTTGTTTTTGACAACCAAATTAAGGATATTCTGGAAGGAGTCACCATAGTTGCCAGGAGACTCTAACACTTCAATTATGTGTGGTTTTATAATGCAGTTACAGGTAAGCCTACTCATGAACTTTTTTTAGTGGTAGTAATCAAATTGTTTTACTGTTTTAGGGTTAGGGATGGAGTTGTGTAGCATGGTGCTTATTACACACAATGTACAGTCTACTATTTTAGCAACATGCTATTCTACTTAGTCAATCCCAGGGCTGTAAAACTGGGATATAAGAGGCATTTTCACAATAATGCATTGCTACACACTACCTGGTCCCTCTATTGAGCAAAACACCTCAACCCATTACCTTCCAGACTCAACGTTGTCTATCCCAGTATCTTGGCCACTTCTGGCTAGATATGGGCCTCTCATAATGAGTCATGTGACTCAGCCTGGGAGACAAAGACTCCATTGTGTCCACATTTTGAATGTACTATAAGGATTAAGTTCTCTCAAGGGGCAGGGACCATATTACATAACTATCCTTAAGGAACTGTTGGGAGCCAACTCCTAGCAGAAAGCGGCTATCATCTTTGCAGCCATCTGAGCCATATACCTTGACAAGAGACTTGTTTTCAACAACCTACAATAGCTGACCACATTCTGATAAACATCTTGTTTTTTTCACATATCTTGTTTTGCTGCTTAGTGCCCCCAGCTGCAAGGTGCACGTGGTATCCATGCTGCAAGGCATATGACATAGTGCCTTCAGCTGTGTTCCCGTGCTTGTCCACGGCTGCAAGGCACATGGAAAAGTGTATAAATATCCAGGATTTCCTTTCAATAAAAAAGACTTGATCAGACCCTCTGTCTTGTCTCCATTCTTCGAGTCTCTTGCTCTTCCATCCCCACTCTCTCTCTTGCTAGACCCTGACCCGCAGACTGGGGCAGCAGCTCGGGCCAGTACAGAGTGGTCCCCAAACATGGGGCAGAATGGGCCCGTTACAAGGAACCCCATCCCTTTCTAGAATAGAGATCAGAACCCTCAGATACAGAAGCATGGACACTGGACACAGGGGTTGAACTCAGGTCCTTTCATTGTGCACTGGAAACACTACCACTTGGGCATTGGTACAGGATCCTCAGCTGTCATCTTGACTCCTCAAATGCAGAGTGATGCACAGTGTGGCCAGGTCTGACCAGAATGTGCTATCACTGTGGATCTATACCACACTTAAACTGCTAGAGACCATAGAGCATAAAAAAGTTGGGTTGCTGCTATGGAGGACATAAGCACCTACCTCAACTAGTTACAGGGCTCCCAAATAGAGCCAAACCTAGATAGGAGAGGATTTATTTCATATTACACTGGAAGGGGAAAATGATGTGGTTATATTATCACCTCAAAAACCAGAAATAATAATAATAATAATAGCTAACCAATCTGTGTGTTTTTCCCTGCAGCAGATATTACTCCCACTCTCAGCATTCCATATTTGCTGATAGCTTTTTGTGTTGGGCTGAGGCCTCATGGGCTTTCTCTGTCCACTTTGTCATATATCTTGCACTTGTTTGTCTCATATTTAAACTATCATATTGGTAAACCTTGATTAGTGTATATAGAGAAAGCAGGAATATATGGGAGGGTCTGAAGGGAGAAGAGAAGGGAGAAACAATATAATTATGTCATAATCTCAAAAATAAAAAAAATCCTCTTCCTCTGGCTGAACTGCCTGGCTAGGCCTCAGTGGGAGAGGATTGTCCAGAGGAGGGCTGTGATCTGCATGTGAAGTAAATAAATAAATAAATAAATAAATAAATGAAAAATAACTTTTGAACTGGGTGTTGATGGCACACGCCTTTAATCCCAGCACTTAGGAGGCAGAGACAGTGGGATCTCTGAGTTTGAGGCCAGCCTGGACTACAAAGTGAATTTCAGGACAGCCAAGGCTATACAGTGAAACCCTGTCTCAAAAACAAACAAAAAAGAACACAACTCCAAAACAAAAAGAAACAAAAACAAACAAACAAACAAACAAACAATAAACCTTTGGGAGAGCCCAGACACTCCCTAAAGCTGTAGCCTAACTGTAGTATGAGGTCCCTAATATGGTTGCCTTCTCTGGCTTCAGTGGGAAAGTATCTGTCTTTCCTAGGTGGCTTTAGACAGACTGGGTATGCTGAACATATAAAGGTGCTTTATTTTTATCTCAAGCAAGGCCTGAAGCTGAGATGTGACAAAGTGAAGTGGGGTCCCTGCTGGCTTAATTACAGCAAAGGGGAAGGACCTTACAGTCTTAACAACATAGTGGCTGTCATTGAATAAGTTAACACGGAGCTGGTACAACAAGCAGATTCAGTATGGCCAAGAGTTCACCCAGTTGGAAGGAGCCCTGCAAGAAATGGACTTTGGTGCTCCCAGGGCCCCTGGGGACTTGGAGACATAGCTAAATTTAGCATATAGAATTCTATATGCTAAAATCTATAGTGTTTATTATATAGAATTATATATCCTAATATATGGTAGAGCCAGTTGCTGGGTACAACATGGCTTCGTAAGGGGAAGTGTGACACAGTTCCTGCCCCTGGAGCATTGTCAGGTCATTGATACCATGATCTCCATATGTCGTGATGGTTGTTGTTGCCCCAAAGCTGATCTGTTGTCTTTTCTACTTTACTTTCAATATTTCATTCTGGGGGATATATTATCCCCATTACTCAGAGCTAGTCATGCCATAATAAATGAAACATATAGTTTTCAGGAATGATGAATGGAAATGGTTATGAGTTTGTGGAGGAAGAGGAACAGGCCATCCATTTGGCCTTTAGGGCCATGGGAAAGGATCTAGACAACGTAACCACAAGGGCCATAAAAGCCTACATGGTCCTTTTTGGAAATTGTTTGTGGGGCAGTGAGCTATGAGAAAAGTCCAGATACCTGGTAGAAGAGCTCTAGAACCCCAGCACCCTGGTCTGAAAAAAAACCCACTGGGAAGGAAGGCGATTTGGGCTTTTCCCAGGCATCTAGCTCTCTCAGCTTCAGTTCTCCACAGTCCCTCCCACAGAGAGGTCCATGGTCATTGATCATGTAGGAGTAGCACCATCATGCAGATGAGGCATTCCCAAGCTCTTAGACCAAGCCAATAGGGGTTACCTGCTATCAGAAATTAACCCACCCCAAAACTGTATATATAGGCCAAACTCAGGAGTAAGGTGTGTGAGATACTTCCCGGTGTCTGAGAGTTTCTGTCGTGGTCCCGCCTCTCTTCTCTGGCCAGCTGGTGCCTTACCAGGGCACTTCAAAGAGCTGTAACATTTTTCAAAGAGCTGTAACCATTTCCCCTCTCCACCACTGCTGAGACGCAGTTGGTGGCAAGGGCAGCAGTGGGCTCTCCCTGTCTGCTCTCCGTTGTCCCTCCTGGGCCACCAGCAGACAGAGGGAGCCAGGCAGCTGCCATTTGCACCCTGTCCTCAGCCAGATCAGAGATCCTCATGGAACCCATCTGGAAGCAGACCCACAATGGTTCGTTGCCAGACTTGGCTTTATATTTGGAATCATGAGGAAGCACATATACTTTTCAGTCCAATGACTGCTCCATTAAGTAACCAAGGTGAACCTGGGGACATTAAGGATAGAGAGTTAAAGTGGTCTCAGGAATAAAGGGTATGAATAGAAAAATAGGAAATTATATATAATTTAGGAATAAATAATATCAGAAGGAGAGCACATGAGGCTATAGAGTTGCTAGGATAAGGGAATGAAGATTGGAGAATTAAAAGATGATGCAGAAGCATATAATAAGTCAATACTCTGTTTTTCTAGGTGACTGAATATTTGGAGATAATAATACCTAGAGAGAGCTTTCCATTTTACTTCCATAAATTCAAAACTTTGTAAAAATAATTTTAATTTTAGTAGTCTGTTATCTTTCTGTTTTTATATGAGAATCATTACTAAAGACTGTTGTCTGCTGTGCCAGGAAACTGGAAGAGCTGTGCCCAGCTACCCATAAAGAACAGGCTATGTAAAAACTCTAAGGAAATATGCTTTTGCTTTGTGCTTAGTTGGGACTATTGATCTGGAACTCATAGATTTTATGTAAATTTAAGAATTTTTGATAATTATTAACAAGGAAAGCCTTGATGATGTATCTGTAGTACACCTGGGTTCAAGATCTTTCTGATTATTAAGCTGAAAAATTAAGCTGAAGAATTAAGATGATGTTGAAGAATAAAGAATACTGAGAATCATCAGAGAACAGAGAGAGTACTTGAATTAGTAGCTTACATCTACTATTTACTCTGAGTCATTATTGAATCAGCACCATTCCTGCCTTTCTCAGAACCCTCCTTACACTGAGGTTGGACCTTGGCAGCCAATATATTCTCAATATAATCTAAGAGTCAGTAAACCTTGATGCAACATGGGTGAGGGGCTCAGATACAAGTTGCCTTTGATAACAGCTAGGCATCAGGGACAATGTGGATAGGACCTTGCTTTTATAGTAGTGTTTGTCTATTCACCCAGAAAAGAAAAAGACCTGGGTATATTTATTGTGTTCTATGGTTCAGCCAAGAAAGCACTTAGCTATAGGGAATATTATAGCATCTGGAGCCTGGTCAAGGATAAGCTGGGGAATTTTTATAACTTTGATTGCCAAGAGAAATAATTTGTTCCAAATGGTGTGATAATAGGTAACATAGAATAAATAGGCCAAGTGCATGCAGTAGATGACTGCCATGACGGGCTGAAACAGAGCCCCTGTGAGGAATCCTTTTTTTTTTTTTTTTGGCAAGATCAGTTCCCAGACTCAAGTTTGGGATGGTAACAATGCAGGATCGCATTGTTAATGACCTCATTTGCTGTGTTTAGGTTCTTCTTTGCTGTCTACGTAATTTTTTAGATAACCAGAGGAGGCTCTACTCCCCAGCAAGCAAAAGAGGGGTGTGACCTGTGTGATGGTGAGTGGCAGGGAGAGACGCACCCAGGTGAGGTTCCCCAGGAATATCTGAATAGAGGCTAGGGTATCTGTTATAGGGAACTCAAATCGTAGCCTTTGAGGTTTAATATGGTGTTGAGTGACCAGGAAACAGGAATCATTGCTGGGTCTGGATCTTGTCAGTTCTGACCTTTAGCTCTGTGGCAAGGGCCTGGGCCAGTTGTTGTATCAAGGTTTTTAAGCAACTAGAGTCAGAGTTGCCAATTAGTATGCTATCCATATAATGGACAACATATCATTTGGGGTTGAGAAGTTTGATGATGTTCCAAATGAACATCTGGCAAATGGTGGGACCATTTTTCATGCCTTGCAGCAGCAAAATCCATTAGTATTTCTGAGCAGACACATTATTACTGACTGTTGCTACTAAGAAAGCAAAACTGGGTCTGTCCTTTTTTGTGAAGAGGGATGGACAAAAAGCAGCCCTTAATGTCAATGGTTAGCACATACAGTTGTTAAGGAAGGGCCAGCAATACTGGGAAACTAGGCTGTATTGTGTTAATGGCCTGCAGGTCGTATAAAAGTCTACATTTGCTTAATGTATTTTTGTTTTAAAGTAAAAGAGACTTTGTTTTGAATGAAATATAAGTCATTCAATTTAGTATTTATAGTTCATAGTTATGTATGAAAACATACAAGGGGAAAACATTAAAGCATACAATTATGAGAGTGCACAAGCAAAGAAGACACTGGTTGTTTCTACAGCAAGCTCAGAGATAGCATAAGAGTGTATCCATCTAGTAACACTGTAAATCATACAAAAGTGACTCAACCTGGAAGACAGGTGACATCAGCATAAGTTATAATTCTCTGGGTTAAAAAAAAAAACTATAAATGTTCTTTGAGTTCCCCTGTCTCAACCAGGGAATGCAAGGGCTTAAGCACTAGAACACATATTATGTACCACTCTTTCTGACAGAAGGAATTCACTGAGTTGACATTATCCCATCACCTAACAGTTCAATGAGATAGAATACTGTGTAGTGTCATATCAGACGACATGTAATTTCCTTTACATTTTTCATGTGAAACAGGTGAAATAATTTTAGAAGTCAAAATGTTCATCTCTCCCAGGATACTAATTATATATATATTAAATATATATAATATTTATTTATAATATTTATTTATAATATAATATATATATTTATATATATATATCACTACTTTCGATCCAATAAATGTCCAAAGAGGGACTCTACAGGTGTGCACAGGGAACAAGAACAGTGGAACAGCTGGGACAGGATCTTTCTAGTCTCCATCTGTGCCCTGGAGCAAAGGCTGTCCCACAGCACTCTGCAGGCAAATCCCACCTGGAGACAGTTGGTCTCCCCAGGAGTGCTGACACACCTAAGATCGCAGGCTCACAGGCCCACAGGAGGGACAAGCTCCAGTCAGAGACAGCAAGATCAACTAACACCAGAGAAAATCAGATGGCAAGAGGCAAGTGCAAGAATCAAAGCAACAGAAACCAAGACTACTAGACAATGTCAGAGCCCAGTTCTCCCACTACAGTAAGTCCTGGATACTCCCAACACAATGGAAAAGCAAGATTCTGATTTAAAATTACTTTTCATGTCTATGCTAGAGGACTTTAAGAAGGACATAAGTAACTCCCTCAAAGAAATACAGGAGAACACAGGTAAACAGGTAGAAGCACTTAAAGAGGAAACACAAAAATCCCTTAAAGAACTACAAAAGAACACAACCAAACAGATGAAGGTATTGAACAAAACCTTCCAGGACATAAAATGGAAGTAGAAACAATAAAGAAATCACAAAGGGAGACTACCTAGAGATAGAAAACCTAGGAAAGAGATCAGGAGTCATGGATGCAAGGATCACCAACAGAATACAAGAGATAGTAGAGAGAATCTCAGGTGCAGAAGATACCATAGAAAACATTGACACAACTGTCAAAGAAAATGCAAAAAGCTCCTACCCCCAAACAGCCAGGAATCCAAGGACACAATGAGAAGACCAAACCTATGGATAATAGGTATAGAAGAAAGCAAAGTTTTCCAACTTAAAGGGCCAGTAAAAAATTATAGAAGAAAACTTCTCTAATCTAAAGAAAGAGATGCCTATGAACATACAAGAAGCCTACAGAACTCAAAATAGATTGGAGCAGAAAAGAAATTCCTCCTGTGACACATAACAGTCAAAACACTAAACAAAGAAAAATTATTACAAGCAGTAAGGGAAAAAGGTCAAGTAACATGTAAAAGTAGACCTATCAGAATTACATCAGACTTCTCAACAGAGACTATATAAGCTAGAAGATCCTGGGGAGATGTCATACATACCCTAAGAGAACACAAATGCCAGCCAAGGCTACTATATCCAGCAAAACTCTCAATTGCAATAGGTGGAGAAACCAAGATATTCCATGACAAAACCAAATTTACACAATACCTTTCCACAAATCTAACCCTACAAAGGATAATAGATGGAAAACTCCAACACAAGGAGGGAAACTACACCCTAGAAAAAGCAAGAAAGTAATCTTTTAACAAATCGGAAAGAAGATAGCTACACAAACATAATTCCAACTCTAACAACAAAAATAACAGGAAGCAACAATCACTATTCTTTAATATCTCCTAACATCAATGTACTCAATTCCTCAATAAAGAGACATAGACTAACAGACTACATATATAAACAGGAGCCAGCATTTTGCAGCATACACGAAAAGTACCTCAGTGACAAAGACAGACATCAGAGGAAAAGTCTAGAAAAAAAATTTCCAAGCAAATGGTCCCAAAAATCAAGCTGGAGTAGCCATTCTAATATTGATTACAATTGAATTTTAACCAAAAGTTATCAAAAAAAGATAAGGAAGGACACTTCATACTCATCAAAGGGAAAAGACTACCAAGATGAACTCTCAAATCAGAACATCTATGCTCCAAATCCAAGGGCATCCACATTCATAAAAGAAACTCTACTAAAGCTCAAAGCACACATTGTATCTTACACAATAACAGTGGGAGACTTCACCAAACCACTCTCATAAACGGACAGATCATGGAAACAGAAATTATACAGAGATACAGTGAAACTAACAGAAATTATGAACCAAATGGATTTAACAGATATCTATAGAACATTTCATCCTAAAACAAAAGAATATACCACTTTTTGGCACCTTATGCTAACTTCTCCAAAATTGACCATATAATTGGTCACAAAACAGGATGAAGATGTCAACAGATAGATGAATATTGAAATAATCCAATTCATCCTATCAGATAACCATGAACTAAGACTAGTCTTCAGTAACAACAAAAACAACAGAAAGCCTACATACACATAGAAGCTGAACAACGCTCTACTTGATGATAACTTGGCCAAGGAAGGAAAAAAGAAAGAAATTAAAGACTTTTTAGAATTTAATGAAAATGAAGGCTGAAGGCACGACATATCCAAACTTATGTGATACAATGAAAGCAGAAATAAGAGGAAAACTCATAGCTCTGAGTGTCTCCAAAAAGATATTGGAGAAAGGATACACTAGCAGCTTGACAGCACACTTGAAAGCTCTAGAACATAGAGAAGCAAATATACCCAAGAGGAATAGAGGGCAGGAAATAATCAACTTCAGGGTTGAAATCAACCAAGTAGAAACTAAAAGAACTATGAAAATAATCAACAAAACCAGGAGCTGATTCTTTGAGAAAAACCGAACAGAGGTGTGTTGCAGTGGGGGATGGGGAACTGGGAGTAGCCATCAGCAGGTCCCAGATGTCAGGAAAGCAAGAGGTTCCCAGGACCCAATAGGGATCAGATTAGCTGAAATGCCTAATAAAGGGGGTGGGGAGAACCTGAAGCGATCATATCCAGAGGTTAGGCAAGGCCCCCAGTTGGGGGGGGATGGAGCAACCCACTCATCCCCAAATTCTTAACCCAGAATGGCTCCTGTGTAAAGGAAATTTTGGGACAAAGTGTGGAGCAGGGACTGAAGGAAAGGCCATCCAAAGTCTACCACACCTGGGGATCCATTCCAAATACAGACATCAAACCCAGACTCTATTGTAGGTGCCAAGAAGTGCTTGCTGACAGGAGCTTGTTATAGCTGTCTTCGGAGAGGCTCTGCAATAGCCTGACAAATACAGAGGTGGATGCTTGCAGCCCTCCATTGAACTTAGCATGGGGTCTCCAATGGAGGAGTTAAAGGACTGAAGGAGCTGAACAGGTTTGCAACCCCATGGGAAGAACAACAATATAAACCAACCAGACCCCCCAGAGCTCCCAGGGACTAAACCACCAACCAAAGAGTACACATGTAGCAGAGGTTGGCATTGTCAGGAATCAATAGGAGGAGAAGTCCTTGGTCCTATGAATGCTGGATTCCCCTGTGTAGGGGAATGCCAGGGTGGTGAGGTGGGAGTGGGTGGGGGAACATCCTCATAGAAGCAGGTGGGGGTGGGGATAGAAGAGGAGGGTCCTGTAAGGGAAACCAGGAAAGGGGATAACATTTGAAATGTAAATACATGAAATATCCAATAAAATAAAAAGAAATAAAAAATTAAACAACAACAACAACAAAACATTGGACAAAATCTTTTGGTTTGCTATGTAGGGTTTTTTTCTTTTATTTTTTCAAGCTGCAGTTTATCATGTAGTTCAGGCCACAGTAGATAGCTATGGCTCAATACTGCTTGGTACACTCCTCTTAGGACATCATCTTCATACAATCCATGGAACAGAAAATCATCCCCTTTACAAGCATGAACCTCTGCCCAAAAAGACACTTCCTGCAGAAAGAGCACAGGAAGCACTCTGTGGATGCATGCCAGCTGAAGTTATTGTAGGTTACTCTCTGCACTTCTGGGTCGATGGCATTGTGGCAGCTTTAACACACGGCAGCATGGTTCCTCATATAGCAGGGTTTGCACACAGGCTTGTCACTGACCATCACATATAATTTTCCTGCCAGGATGTAGTTGCAGTCAATGCAGCAGAAGTGTTTCAGATGCCAATTCTTGTTTTCTGCTTGGGTATACTCCTTGCTGAATATTAGCTCATCACAGCCAGCACAGCGGGGCTTTTCACTGTCACAGTAATGTCTTCCACAGTATAGCTTCCCATTCTTCCAGAAGTAAATCATGTTGATCAGGAGTTCACCACAGGTACTACAGATAAAACAATCTGGGTGCCAGAGTTTATCATAGCCAGCCCTTTCAGCATAGATGGCTGGGTCTCCTTCCTTTATGGTGTGTTTGCAAAAGTAACAAGAGTTTTGGGTCTTCTTAGACTCCTTAGACTTGTTCTTGGAACCCACTGCTTCTGTGGTGTTTCTGACTCCCGAAGGGTAGTACACCTTGTTACAGTGAGCATTCATCTTAGAGGGAAGCTTCATGTTACCCACTCCTAGAGCTTCGTTCTTATATTTCTTCACAAACTGCTCCATCTCCTTCACCTCTTTGGGAGACAACTCATGACACTTAGAAGGATCCTGGTCGTGTGCAGGGAGCTGCTTTGCCAGCTGCTTCTTCCGGTACTGTGCCCCCTCTGAACCTGACACTGGCTGTTTCTCCTTAGGCGGAATCTGCGTGCACTTCCTAGGCAGTGCCTGGTTCTGGAACGAGGGAGCCGTATTATGGGTAAGATTGTTGGTGGAGACTTTCTTCTTGGCATAGGTAACAGTATTGATGGCGGGATTCTTCTTGGCATCAACTGGATTGGTCATTATCATAGCATTGGGTTTGTTCATGGGAATTCCCTCTGACTTTAGCTTGGCAATCAGGTTGGTGTACTTGATGTCATCAAAGAGTCTCCCCACTTTCTGGTCCTCCTCAGTGCTCAGGAATATGTCATGCTCTTCTGGCCTACATTTGCAGTTACGATATACTTTCTTCCAGAAGTGTAGTTCAAACCCTGCACAGTTTTCTTTACATTTTAGACATGGGGCTCCCAATTTTTGCTTGTAGTCTAAGTCCATGTCTTGGAGGGTAGGGGAACAAAAGGGAATCTATTATTATAAATTTTTAAAAATTTAAAAATTCAATAAATCACACCTTTAATTCCACTTAATGCTCTTGTTACTGTAACTCTCAAACAAATCTTTTATGAGCTTCACATTGTTTAGGCAACTATGACACCAGGTATGTAAATGGAAGCTGCAAGTACATATGTAGAATACTTTATATTCTCATTGCTTTTATCATGAAAAGAAAAGAAGCAAAATAAACTTTATAGAAGACTACAAATACTGAAAGTCACAGAACTAACAAATTCATGTTTTTGACCCTTATGTGCCCTGAATACAAGTACAGGGAGAACACAGAGGGCAAAGACTGAAAAGCACACAAATGTATGAAAAAGTTTAGGAATTTCAATTAATGGATTACTTTATATTATGGAAGAACAATCACAGCAATAACAAATACTTATTAAATACCAGAAACAGTATTCTATTATATTTACTATTTAAATCTTACAAAACCTCACACAACATTTAGGAAGCAGGCAATATTTCCCTCTGTTCTTTACAGATGATTTAATTGAAACCCAAATAGCTTTCAGAATTTGCTCAGGATCAATATGTCAATACATTCTAGAACTTACCTGGAAGCCACATTCCTGAGGTCTAGATCTCATGATACCCAAAGGTGTTATGAAGACTGATAAGGGAGCAAAGCAATTTGCAGGCTTATCCAGCTATAAAATATAGATTTTTACAGTAACTACCCTGGCAAGATATCCATGATGGTGCAATAGTGCTACTTTAATTTGATGGGTAACCAACATCTGTCTACTTGGACTTAAGACTCACTCCATGAGTAAAGATTTATGCCTGGTACTGAAAACCAAACAATTATCTACCGCTAAGAGTTAAAGGAGAACCTACTACTGCCACTTTCCTAAACCAATAGACTGAAGTCTAAATACATAATCTTATAACCACAGATAAGAGTATCTCTCACTCCTCATCAAAGAAACATCTCGTGGCAGTAGATGAAAACTATTATAGGAATACATAACTGGATAAATGCAGAGGACAACTAACTATTAAATACCCAAACCCAATGAAATACCTACAATAGTCCCAGAGAACATTGTAGAGGAGACATTGTAAGAGCCAGAGGACCAGATGCCTGCTGCTAGATAGTACCTTTTTCATGTGACAAGGAAGCTGCACCCATGAACTCTCAACAATATTATCACCTACAGAAGAGAGGCTGAATGAGGGGATATTTGGACTCATGTGAACACTAAAATACTTGTGTTCACATGTGTCAGTGGTGAAGCCTTTCTCTGTGCTTCATCTAGTTAATGGAGGAACAGAATTAGATTAGCACTAACTTTTCTTTCCAAACACACATACTTTCATCTTTTATTAATGCTCAGACTTAGTGAAGGCAGCAAAAATGTCCCTGACAGTGGACATAAGTGAATTAGAGTAGAAAAGGTCATACCAGTGTATACTGTGTCCTGTGACCCAGGGCAAGAAATCCTAATTAAAAACAAAACAGAAAAAAGACACCCAGTTTTCTGAATCATTACTAGCAACCAAAGTGATGAGACTGAATTCCAGGCTGGCAATGAACTTACTTGGCCATGACAGAAATTATTTTACATATCCATGTGTTGGTCTACAAAACGGAAACATCACTGACAATCAACTAAAGATCTCTTATCTTATGCCATGTGATTTGGTAAGAACTTCTGTAGTGTAACCTTCATTTTCAGTCTCAAGTATGATAAACAAACACATATATCTAAGAAAAGAGATTGGTGATTCACACTCTCGTTCCTTGCTCAGTAGATGTACCAAGTTTCAGACTGTGTTATGCTCTGGAATGCAGTTATAAAACTTGATAAAATAACATTGTTTAGAGAGGACATAGCTCCAAAAGTGTAAGTCAAATTTCTTTTGATCTGTTCCTCCTGGAGGTTTCTGGAAGTGTCAGTCTCTGTCTTAGTAGTCAGATGAAGGAAAATGTACAGATTCTACTTTGTAGAACCAGAACCATCCACCCCTGAGCTGTTTAAGTTTCATTCCACACCTTTTAAGGCACAATCCCAGAGGATCTTGGCTGCTCCAACTCTTTTCAGTTTTAGTTCATGAGCCCTATTTGTTTTAATAGCTCCAGCAATTTCTCTCTCCAGATTACTCCATGTTCAGGATTTCTTGAAATATATAGGACACAGAATCCTCATCACACTTCTTTCCTTTCTTTGCCCTCAGTATAAACTAATCTAATTGGGCAGATTCCTTTTTTCACAAAAGAGATGATCCTTATGTTTGGACAACCAGGTCTTACAGCCTAGTTTCTACCCAGCTTTCTGTGCTTGAGGACACTTGGTGAGGACTAATAGGGATGGTGTTAGATAATGATACTCTGGATACATTTGTGGCTATGTTGGATAGGGTAGAAGATGAAGTGGGAAGCCTAGATGTTAACTTCTTGACCAGCCTAGGCAAACTGGATATTAAGCCAATGAAATCTAGATCACTGGATTCATGAACACTAAGCTTTGTGTGCTTGTATGCAATAGTAATATAAGAAAATAATGAGAATTGTATAATTATAAATATCAAAGAACTAACAAAACAGGGAACTGTGAACATGAAGAAAGACCATTAAAGAAGAGTCAAGAAAAATGTGGTCTGGTGTCACAGTGTCACCAGCTATATTCAATGATTTTCTTCAAGTCATTTTTCTCCTCTGAGTTTTGTTCAGATAAGGAAAGAATAGAATCAGATAGACTCCAACATTTTTAAAATTCTAAAATTATGATTAAAAATTACATGTTGGATAAGTTTATCTTCAGTTAGCCACTTATCAACCTGCCTAAGCTAAATTGCTAAAACTGAAGTGATTATTTGAGACAGGCAGTATATTATCAGCTCATGCAAAGCACAAACATCTGGAGGTCAGACTTTAAAGTATGTATAGGACACAAGCAAGTTCAGCTGTGAGAGACACAGCTCTGTTCTGTCATGCATCTTTATCTCACCAGCACTGTATAATCACATTTCCCACAGAATCAATACTGTTGCCTTAAAAACACATGATTTTCAGAAGCACACAAGCTTTGAAGCTGTCTACTTTATATAATTTTAGCAAAACCATCTGACCAATATCAATAGAGGGGTATGAAAGATTAAGTTTTTCTCATTTATTGTCCATGAAAATGGGTCCTCTGAATTGAATATATTTGGATAAATTATAGCTGAGCTTTGAGATACCTATCAATGTACCCTCAAATAAGAAAAGTATCTCTACAATACTTATCTTGAAATACTAGTCACAAATAAGACATTTTATATAACCATTACTAGAGGCTACAGAAACCCATCATAAACTTCTGTGACCCAAGTCTTCAAACTCCTGCTCTTTCTCTGTTTATTTTAGAGTTAGAAATGGAAATATCACCTTCCAGTTGGCATGTGCTCTGGGGGCAGACCCTGTGCTATAGCCTTCCACTCTCCAATCATACCCAGAGACAGCTTGACCCCTAAGAGTTCTGATACACCCAGACTCACAGGTGAGTATACCACAACCACCCTAATACCTAGCCTAACTGGGTCTGGCATGGGGCCCAGGGGAGGCAGGAACAGCCACCCATCTGGGGACACAACTCTTTCAGATTGCATCTGTGCCAGGGAGCAGACCTGTACTACAGCCTTCCATACCGCAATCATTTCCAGAGACAACTTGACCACCAGGAGTTCTGACACACCCAGGCTCACAGAGATAGCTTGACCTCCAGGAGTTGAGACACACCTAGGCTCACAGGCTCACAGGAGGGACAGGCTCTAGTCAGACAGCAAGGCCAGCTAACATCAGAGATAATCAGATGGCAAGAGGCAAGCACAAGAATATAATCAACAGAAACCAATGCTACTTGGCAACATTGTAACCCAGTTTTTCCATCACAGCAAGCACTGGATACCCCAACGCATCTGAAAAGCATGATTCTGATCTAAAATCCCATCTCATAATGATGATACAGGACTTTAAGAAGGACACAAATAATGCCCTTAAAGAAATACAGGAGAACACAAGTGAACAGGTAGAAACCCTTAAAGAAGAAACGCATAAATCCTTTAAAGAAATATAGAAAACCACAACCAAACAGGTGAAGGAATTGAACAAAATCATCCAGGATCTAAAAGTGGACATAGAAACAATAAAGAAATCGGAAAGGGAGACAACCCTGGAGATAGAAAACCTAGGAAAGAGATCAGGAGTCATAGATGCAAGCATCAACAACAGAATACAAGAGATAGAAAAGGAATCTCAGATATAGAAGAGACCATAGAAAACATTGACACAACAGTCAAAGAAAATGCAAAATGCAAAAGGCGCCTAACCAAAAACATCTAAGAAATCCAAGACATATTGAAAAGACCAAACTTAAGAATAATAGGTATCAAAGAGAATGAAGATTCCCAACTCAAAGTGTCAGCAAACATCTTCAACAAAATTATAAAAGAAAACTTCCCTAACCTAAAAAAGGGATACTCATGAACATGCAATAAGCCTACAGAATACCAAATAGATTGGAGCAGAAAAGAAATTCATCTCATCACATAATAATCAAAACACCCAAATGCACACTGAACAAAGAAAGAATATTAAAAGCAGTAAGAGAAAAATGTTAAGTAACATATAAAGGCAGACCTATCAGAACTACACTAGACTTCTCAACAGAGACTCTAATAGCCAGATGATCTTGTGCAGAAGTCATACAGACCCTAAAAGAACAAAAATGCCAGCCCAGGATACTATACCCAGAAAAACTCTGAGTGGTCCTAGATGGGAAAACCAAGATATTCCATGACAAAACTAAATTTAAACAATATCTTTCCACAAATACAGCCCTACAAAGGATAATAGAAGGAAAACTGCAACACAAGGAGGGAAACTTCACTCAATAGAAAGCAAGAATTTAATCTTCTCACAACAATCCAAAAAGAAGAGAACCACACAAACATAATTCTACCTTCAGCAACAAAAATAACAAGAAGCAAAAGTCATTGGTCCTGAATATCTCTTAACATCAATGGACTCAATTCACAATAAAAAGACATAGACTAACAGACTGGATATGTAAATAGGACTCAGCATTTTGCTGCATACTGGAAACAAACCTCAGTGACAAAAAAAGACAGAGTAAAAAGCTGGAAAATTTTTTTTCAACAAATGGTCCCAAGAAACAGGCTGAATTAGCCACTCTAATGTCAAGTAAAATTGACTTTCAACCAAAAGTTATCAAAAAAGGTGAGGAAAGTCATTTCATACTCATGAAGGAAAAATCTACCAAGATGAACTATCAGTTCTGAACATCTATGCTCTATATTCAAGGGCACCTACATTTGTAAAAGAAAGATACTAAAGCTCAAATCACACATTGAACCTCAAGTAATAAAAATAATAGTGGGAGACATCAACATCCCACTCTAAGTAATGGACAGATAATGGAAACACAAAATAAAAAGAGACACAGTGAAACTAACAGAAGTTATGAACTGAAGGGTTTAACAGATATCTACAGAACATTTCACACTAAAATAAAAGAATATACATTCTTCGCAGCATCTCATGGTACCTTCTCCAAAACTGATCATACAATCAGACATAAAACAAGCTTTGACTGATACAAATAAATTGAAATAATCCCATGTATCTTATCAGATCACCACAGATTAAGGGTGATTTTCAATAACAAGAAAAAGAGCAGAAAGACCACATTCACATGGAAGCTCAATAACTCTGTACTCAATGGTAACTTTGTCAGGGAAGAAATAAAGAAGGTAATTGAAGACATTTTAGAATTTAATGAAAATAAAGACACAATATACCCAAACGTGTGGGACACAATGTGCACAGTGCTAAGAGAAAAACTCATAGCTCTGAGTGACTTCATAAAAAAATTGGAGAGAACATACACTAGCATCTTAACAATACATCTGAAAGTCCTAGAACAATAAAAGCAAATACACCCAAGAGGAGTAGAAGGCAGGAAATACTCAAACTCAGGGCTGTAAACAACCAAGTAGAAACAAGGAGAACTATACACAAAATCAACAAAACCAGGAGCTTGTTTTTGAGAAAACCAACAAGACAGATAAACCCTTGGGTTTAGACTAACCAGTAGGCACAAAGACAGTATCCAAAATAATGAAATCAGAAATGAAAAGGGTGACATAACAGAAACCAAAGAAATTCAAAAAAGTATCAGATGCTAGTACGAAAGCCTATACTCAAGAAAACTGGAAAATCTAGACGAATTGGATGATTTTCTAGATGGATGCCAGATACCAAAGTTAAAACAGGATCAGATAAACCATCTAAACAGCTCTATAACCCCTAAAGAAATAGAAGTAGTCATCCAAAATCTTCCAACTATAAAAAGCTCCGGACTAGATGGCTTTAGTGTATAATTCTATCAGACCTTCAAAGAACACCTAATACCAATACTCTTCAAACTACTCCACAAAATTAAAACAGAAGGAGCACTACCTAATTCATTCTACGAAACCACAATTATGCTGATTCCTAAACCACACAAAGACTCAACAAAAAAGAGAACTTCAGACCAATTTCCCTTACAAATATTGATGCAAAAATACTCAATAAAAATTTTGCAAACCAAACCCAAGAACACATAAAAATGATCACTTTCTATGATCAATTAGGCTTCATTCTAGGGATGCAGGGATGGTTCAGTATATGGAAATCCACAAACATAATCCACTGTATAAATAAACTCAAAGAAAAAGAATATGATCATCTCATTTGATGCTGAAAAACCTTTGAAAAATACAACACTCCTTCATGTTAAATATCTTCAAAAGATCAAGGATTCAATGCCCATACCTAAACATAATAAAAGCAATACAGAGCAAACCGATAACAGACATCAAACCAAATGGAGAGGAACTTAAAGCAATCCCATTAAAATTGGGGACAAGTCAAGGCTGCCCACTCTCTTCCTATTTATTCAGTATAGTACTCAAATTTCTAGCAAGAACAATTTGGCAACAAAAGGAGGCCAAATGGATACAAATTGGAAAAGAGGAAGTGAAGATATCACTATTTGCAGATGATATTATAGTATACACAAGTGACCCCAAAACCTCCACCAGAGAACTTCTACAGCTGATAAACACTTCAGCAAAGTGACTGGATATAAAATTAACTCAAACAAATCAGTCATCTCACTCTACTCAAAGGATAAACTGGCTGAGAATGAAATTGGGGAAATGAGACCCTTTACAATAGTCACAAAAATATAAAATATCTTGGTATGACACTAAACAAGCAAGTGAAAGAAATGTATGACAAGAACTTCAAGTCTGAAGAAAGAAATCAAAGACCTCAAAGATGGAAAGAGCTCCCATGCTCATGGATTAGGAGGATTAACATATTAAAAATGCCATCTTATCAAAAGCAATCTACAGATTCACTACAATCCCCATCAAAATTCCAACTCAATTCTTCTCAGAGATAGAAAGAACAATTCTCAAATTCATCTGGAATAAGAAAACACCCAGGATAGCGAAAACTATTCCTAACAATAAGAAAATTTCTGGGGAAATCACCATCCCTGACCTCAAGCTGTACTACAGATCAATAGTGACGAAAACCTCATGGTATTTGTACAGACACAGACTGGTAGAGGTAGATCAGTGGAATAAAATTGAAGACACAGAAATAAACTTGCGTACCTATGGTAGTCTTTGACATAGAAGCTAAAATCATCCAGTGGAAAAAAGACAGCATATTCAACAAATGGTGCTGGTTCAAGTGGAGGTTGGCATGTAGAAGAATGCAAATTGATCCATTCTTATCTCCTTGTACAAAGCTTAAGTCCAAGTGGATCAAGGACTGTTGCAGTAATGTTTTAAAACGTTGGCATCTAATTTGGCTTGTTCTTAATAAGCCGACTTCTTCCCAACTAGACAAGGCCTGTGGCCACGAGCAGTGGTGGAAACATATTCTCGCCACTGATCCACTTAGGCCACTGGCTCAGGTGGTCAGAGACACTGGCCCTGCCATCCATGAGATGACAGTGTGGGTAATGGCTCTACCAATCTTCCATGCTGTCTCCACAAGGCTGGGCTGAGCCCAGACCATTCCGCCATTCATGTGGTACCCAGTAGAAATGAAACTCTAATGCTTAAAGACTAACCAAAGGCTTTATATGGTTGTTAATGCTCAATTAACAAGATGCTCACACAATTAGAGGTGTGTCCCAATATCTAACCTTAAGATATAAGTTGTTACCCAGGATTGCTCTCGATATATGTGTGGTTATCCATGGTTCCTACATCTCTCTCCCCTCTCCTCCTCTTCTTTCTCCTCTCCTTACTCCTCCTACCTTAGCTTCTCCCAACTTGCAGGGAAAATATGCCACTACAAAGGACCTCCATATAAAACCAGACACACTGAGTCTAATAGAAGAGAAAATGAGAAAAAATTCAAACACATCAGCACATGGGAAATTTCCTGAACAAAACATGAACAGCTCAGGCTCTAAGATCAACTATTGATGAATAGGATCTCATAAAATTGTAAAGCTTCTGTAAGGCAAAGAACACTATCAATAGAATGAAATGGCAACCTAGAGATTGGGAAAAGATCTTTACCAACCCTACATCTGATAGAGGGCTAATACTCAATATATATACTAAGAACTCAAGAAGTTAGACTCCAGAGAACCAAATAACTATTAAAAATGGGGTACAGAGCTAAACAAAGATTTCTCAACTGAGGAAGATCAAATGGCTGAGAAGCACCTAAGGAAACTTTCAACATCCTTAGTCATCAGGGAAATGCAAATCAAAATGACACTGAGATTCAACCTTACACCAGTCAGAATGGCTGAGATAAAAAATTCAGGTGACACCAGACGCTGGGAAGGATGTGGAGAAAAAGGAACACTTTTCCATTGCTGATGGGATTGCAAGCTGGAACAAACACTCTGCAAAACAGTCTGGCAGTTCCTCAGAGAATTAAAACCATTTCTATCTGAGGATACAGCTACACAACTACTGGGCATATACCCAAGAGATTCTCTAACATATAACAAGGACACATGCTCTAGTCTGTTCATAGCAGCATTGTTTATAATAGCCAGAAGCTGGAAACAACCCAGATGTCCCTCATTGGAGGAATGGATACAAAAATGTGGTACATTTACACAACAGAGTACTACTCAGCTATTAAAAACAATGCCTTCATGAAATTCATAGGCAAATGGATGGAACTAGAGAATGTTATCCCGAGTAAGGTAACCCAGTCACAAAAGAACACACATGGTATATACTCACTGATAATTGGATACTAGCCCAAAACCTTAGAATATCCACGCAATTCACAGACCATATGAAGCTCAAGAAGAAGGAAGAACAAAGTGTGGATGTTTCAGTCCTATTTAGAAGGGGGAATAAAATAATCATGAGAGGTAGACAGAGTGAGGGACCTGGGAGGAAGAGAGAAAGGAGTGTGAAAAGGGGAGCAGGATCAAGTGTGGGATGAAACAAGGGAGAAGTATAGAGGGTCAGGAAATTGAATGGAGGTATGTAGACATAGGGGATGGACAACTTGGGGTAGCCACTAGACAGCCCCAGATGCCAGGGAATCAAGATGTTCCCCAGAACCAATGGGAATGACATTAGCGGAAATGCCCAACAAAGGGAAGGGAGAACCTGTGGAAACCATATCCAGTGGCTAGGGAAGGCCCCCAGTTGAGGGATGGGGCTATTCATCCAACTCAGAATTTTAATCCAGCATTGTTCCTATCTAAAGGAAATGTACAACCAAAGAGTAGAGCAGAAACTGAAGGAAAGGCCATCCAGAGGCCACCCTGCCTGGGGATCCACTGCATCTGTAGACACCAAATACAGACATTGTTGTTGATGCCAAGAAGTGCTTGCTGACAGGAGCCTGGTATAGCTGTCCCCTGCAAGGCTCTGCCAGACCATTACCAATAAAGATGTGGATGCTCACAGCCAACTATTGGACTAAGCATGGGGACCCCAAAGGAAGAGTTATGGGAAAGACTGAAAGAGCCAAAGAGGATTGCAATTCCATAGAAAGAACAACAATGTCAACTAACTGGACACCCCCAGAGTGCTCAGAGATGAAACCACCAACCAAAGAGTACACATAGAGGGACCCATGGCTCTAGTTATACATGTAGCAAAAGATGGCCTTTTCTGGCATGAATGGGAGGAGAGACCATTAGTTTTGTGGAGACTCAATGCCCCATCATAAGGGGATGCTAGAGTGTTGAAGCATGTGTGAAAGGAAGGGTTGGGGAGCACCCTCACAGAGGTAGGGTGATGGAATAGGGGTTTTCTGGAGAGGAAACCAAGATGGGGGACAGCATTTGAAATGTAAATAAATAAAATAACCAAAGAGCACATAACATAGTTATAAGGCATCTTAGATTGTGTATCTATGAACTATTGTGTTCCCACAATAGAAAGAATCACCTATGGTTGCATTTTTAGCACTGTATCCTTGTCTAAGTGACACATGACTACTCATTTGAAATTTGTCATGACCATGCACAATAGTAGTTGAAACAAATTATAAAAATTTTTACTTGAAGAAGAAAAAGAAATGGAAATGCGATCAATTTGTCCATAATCATAATGTGAAGAAACAAGATATGTTGGCAACATTTCAGGTGACCCTCTTGATCTAGAGTAGAATAATTGCATGCCATATACTTGAAAGAGAAAACGGGAAAAGGAGGAAGGTGTATAAAACATGTGTCATTTCACACATGATCTGGGCTGATCTGTATACAATTTGGATCTGGAAGGTATTTTTTGTGTTCAGGGTGAGATCAAGTGGGTTGTGCTGCTTTGTAACCAAATTTCTCTGTAGGACAGACTTGTATGTGGTTACTAAATAAGGAGGTGTTACGCAGATTGTTAATTAACATATAATGAAGCTTCCCTGGATAAGAGATATGAAATACACTATATTCTCTCCTGTATGTTCATATATTTACTCACATATTAGGTACATAGGTACATATGCATGCAAGTGTATATGCTGTGTATACAGAAGAATGGATACAAAAAATGTAGTTCATTTACACAGTGGGATATTATTCAGCCATTAAGAATGAGTACATCTGAATTTTTCAGAAACATGGATGGAACTAGAAAATATCCTGCAAAAGATAGGAGGAATGGGATGTGGAATTGCTCAGTTTGGGAGGGGGGACTAAGAGGGAGGGGCAATGACTGTAATGTAATTAAATAAAATAACAGAGACCTACAACCAAATATTAAGTACAGCTTGGGAAATTCTGCAGAAGAGTGGGAGGAAGAATTGTAGGAGTCAAGGTAGTCAAGGAACCCAGAAGAACATGGTCTACAGAATCAATTAAGCATAATTCCTAGGGGTTTACAGAGACTGAAGTGACAATTATGGAGCCTGTATGGATCTGAAATAAGTCCTCTACATATGCTGTGGATGTGTAGCTTAGTAATCTTGTAGGATTCCAAACAGGGAATGGGATTTTCTCTGACTCTTTTGCCAGTTTTGAGAATCCTTTCCTCCTACTGTGTTGCCTAGTACACCCTTGATATGAGGTTATGTCTAGACTTATTGTAACTTGTTATACTGTATTTGGTTGATATACTTGGGATGCCTGTTCTTCTTTCAAGGGAAACTGTGGGTATGGGCAAGAAGGGAGGAGACTAGGGAGGGGATTTGGAGAATTGGAGACAGGAAATGTTGCTCGGAATGTAATATATGAAAGTTTGAGAAACATACACAGGCTAACCGAGTAGATATGAAAAAAAGATCTATCTTTCTGCAGGATACAAAAAGCACACCTCAATATCAAAGATAGGTATTACCCCAAAATAAGAGGTTGGTCCATTTCCAAGCAAATGGACCTATGAAATAAGTTGGTTTAGCTATTCTAATACCTAACAAAACTGACTTCAACAAAAACTAGTCATAAGATGCAGGTTAAGGAATCTTCATACTGTTTTTTAAATCATATTTTTTATTGGATATTTTATTTACATTTCCGATATCTCCTTTCCCCATTTCTCCCCCACCCAGGAACCCCCAATCCCATCCGCCCTCCTCCTGCTTCTATGAGGATGTGCCCCCACTCACCCACCCACTCCTACCTCTCCACCCTCAAGTTCCCCCACACCGGGGCATCCAGCCTTCATGGGACCAAGGACCTCCTCTCCCACCTATGCTCTTCATACTCTTAAAGAAAAATTCCAAGATGTTTCAGTTCTTAATACCTATGACTCAAATGCAAGGAGACCTACATTTGTAAATGAAACATTATTAAAGATTAAGTCACACATTGACCCTCATACATTGATAGTGGGAGTTCAATAATCCACTCTCACCAAGAGACAAATCATCCAGCCAAAAAGTAAACAGAAATACTAGAGCTAAAAGACTTATAAACAAAATGTACCTAACAGATATTTACAGAATATTTTGGCCATAAAACCATAAAGCAGCATTATTAATAATGGTTAAAAGCTAGAATTAACCTAGATGTCGATCAATCAAAAATGGGTACAGAAAATATGGTATATCTCTATAATGGAGTATTACTCAACTGTTATTAAAAACGACATCATAAAACTGAGACAAATGGATGGAACTATAAAAAATCATTTGGAACGAGGCAACCTAGGCCCCCAAAGAATAACAAGATATATTCACTTATAAATGGATATTAGCTGTTAAGTAAAGGAAAATAACACTACAATTCGCAGTCTCTATGAAATAAAGAGGAGAGATCAATGGGGAACCCATGTATCTCTCTGAGAAGAAGAAATAGAATATAATTTATGGGTAGGCTACAACCAGTTGTGGATGGGAGCAGGAGGTTGGGGAGGGAGTGAGGGGGAGTGAGTATGTGGAGAGACACTGGCATAGATGGGCATTTAGGGGGCTGCTTGAAAATCTAGTGCATTGGAAACTTACTGGAACATATGATGGTAATGCAAGAGTGAGCCCATGTCCAATACAGTCTAGATAGTCAGGATTTGGAAGCTTGATTGCTCAGAGGACTAAGGTAAAAACAAACATGATTTTGGGAAAAAAGTAAAAAAAAAAATCTGCCCCAGCTGGGGCCTCCAAGGAGCCCAGTGGACAGGAGACCTATTTGCTCTGATAGAGCCCCATTTTCCTTCCATCTGCAACTCTGCCCAGGATAAATTGGTGCTCCTGTCCTTCCCCCACATCCCACAACCTGTCTCCCAGAAAACATAGGAGGCCTGCTATAACCAGGGTCACAGGAGGCCTCCCTATCAAGAGACATTACTGCCTGCCTCTTAGGAGGCCTGCTTTAACACATGTCACAGACCTCTATCTGCCTCCAAAGAGGGAAAGGCTCCAGTCCAAGAAACTCAGGTCAGTTAACACCAGAGATAACCAGATGGTGAAGGGCGAGCTCCAGAATATAAGCAACAAAAGTCAATATAGTTTGGTACTATCAGACCCGCTTCTCTTACCCTGGCAAGTCCTGGATAACCTAACACACATGAAAAGCAAGATTCTGTCCTAAAATCCCATCTCATGAAGATGACAGAGGCCTTTAAAGAGGATATAAAGAACTCCCATAAAGAAATACAAGATAACACAGGGAAACCAATAGAAGCCCTTACAGAGGAAACAAATAAATCCCTTAAAGAAATACAGGAAAATACAGTCAAACAGGTAAAGGAATTGAACAAATTGTCTAAGACCAAAAAATGGAAATAGGAAAAATAAAGAAATCACAATACATAGACAACCCTGAAGATGGAAAAGCTAGGAAAGAAATCAAGAGCTACAGACACAAGCATCAACAACAGAACACAAGAGATGAAAGGGAATCTCAGGCATATAAAATAGCATAGAAGATATTGAAGCCAAGATATTTTATATTATTTGTTACTATTGTGAAGTGTGTTATTTCCCTAATTTCTTTCTCTGTCTATTTATCCTTTGAGTAGAGGAAAGCTACTGATTTGTTTGAGTTCATTTTATATCTAGTCACTTTGCTGAAGTTGTTTATCAGCTGTAGGAGGTTTCTCATGGATTTTTTTGGGTCACTTATGTACACTATCATGTTATATGCATATTACTTCCTTCTTTCCAATTTGTATCCTTTTGTTCTTCCTTTGTTGCCTAATTGCTCTGGCTAGAAATTTGAGTACTATATTCAATAGATAGGGGGAAAGTGGGCAGCCATATCTTGTCCCTGATTTTGTGAGATTGCTTCAAGTTTCTTTCCATTTAATTTGATGTTGGCTATTGCTTCTTTTATGTTTAGGCATGGACCTTGAGTTCCTGATCTCTCCAATACGTTTAGCATGGAGGGGTGTTGTATTTTGTCAGATGCTTTCTCAGCATCTAATAAGGTGATTATGTGTTTTTTTTTCCTTTGAGTTTGCTTATATAGTGGATTATATAATACCCCATTCTCACCAATGGACAGATCATGGAAAGAGAAGGAGATTCATGGGTTTCCATATATTGAACTACCCCTGCATCCCTGGGATGAAGTCTAATTGATAATAATGAATGATCATTTTGATGTGTTCTTGGACTTGTTTTCCAAGAATTTTATTGAGTATTTTGGTATCAATATTCAGGAGGAAAATTTGTCTGAAGTTCCCTTTCTTTGTTGGGTCTTTCTGTGGTTTAGGTATCAGCATAACTGGTTTCATAGAATGAATCAGGTAGTGTTCCTTCTATTTATATTTTGTGGAATAGTTTGAAGAGTATGGGTTTTATGTCTTCTTTGAAGGTCTGATAAAATTCTGCACTAAAGCCATCTGGTCCTGGGCAGTTTTTGGTTGGGAGACTTTTAATGACTGCATCTATTTTTTTAGGGGTTATGGGACTATTTAGATGGTTTATCTTATCCCGTTTTAACTTTGATATCTGGTATCCATCTAGAAAATCATCCATTTCATCTAGCTTTTCCAGTTTTCTTGAGTATAGGCTTTTGTAGTAGGATCTTATAGTTTTTTTAATTTCTTTGGTTTCTGTTATGTCTCCCTTTTCATTTCTGATTTTGTTAATTTGGATACTGTCTCTGTGCCCTCTGGTTAGTCTGGCTAAGTGTTTTTCTATTTTGTTGATTTTTTTTCAAAGAAACAGCTCCCGGTTTTGTTGATTGTATAGTAAACTTTGTTTCTATTTGGTTGATTACAGTCCTGAGTTTGATTATTTCTTGCCATCTACTTTTTTGGGTATATTTGCTTCCTTTTGTTCTAGAACTTTCAGATACATTGTTAAGCTGCTAGTGTATGTTCTCTCCAATTTCTTTATGGAGTCACTCAGAGCCATGAGTTTTCCTCTTAAGACTGCTTGCATTGTGTCCTACAATTTTGGGTGTTTTATACCTTTATTTTCATTAAATTCTAAAACATCTTTAATTTCTTTTCTTACTTCTTCCCTGACCAAGTTGTCATTGAGTAGAGAGTTGTTCAGCTTCCAGATGTATGTAGGCTTTCTGTTGGTTTTGTTGTTGTTGAAGACCACCCTTAGTCCATGGTGATCTTATAAGATTCATGGGATTATTTCAATCTTCTTGTATTGGTTGAGGCTTGTTTTGTGTCTGAGTATATGGTCAATTTTGAAGAAAGTAACATGAGGTGTTCAGAAGAAGTTATCTTCTTTTGTTTTAAGGTAAAATGTTATGTAGATATTTGTGAAGTTCATTTGGTTCATAATTTCTATTACTTTTGCTGTATCTCTGTTTAGTTTCTGTTTCCATGATCTGTCCATTGGTGAGAATGGGGTGTTAAACTCTACTATTATTGTGTGAGGTTCAATGTGTGTGTGTTGACCCTCAGTAATGTTTCTTTTACAAATGTGGGTGCCCTTGCATTTGGGGCATAGAAGTACAGAATTGAGAGGTGGAGAAACTAAGATACTCCATGACAAATCCAAATTTAAACAATATCTTTCTTCTAATTCAGCCCTACAGAGGATACTGGAAGAAAATTCCAATCCAAGAAGGGTAACTACACACAAGAAAACAGGAGAAATTAAGCATCTCATAACAAAACCTAAAGAGGAGAATCACAGACATATAATAGCACATCCCACAATGAAAATAACAGGAACCAACAATCATCTGTCTTTAATATCACTTTGTCTTTAATATCAATTCCTCAACAAAAAGACACAGGCTACAAGATTGGATACATAACAGGATCCAGCATTTTGCTGCATATGAGAAACATACCTCAGTGACAAAGACAGTCACTACCTTACACTTTGGTAAAAAGTTTTCCAACAAATGGTCTCAAGAAATAAGCTTGAGTAGTCACTCTAATATCCAATAAAACAGACTTTCAAGCAAAAGTTTTCAAATGAGATGCGGAAGGACTCTTTATATTCATCATAGGAAAAATACACCATGAGGAAGTCTCAATTCTTCACATCTATGCTCCAAATGCAAGGGTACCCACACTCATAAAAAAACTTTACTTGAGCTCAAAATGCACATTGAACCTCACACATTAGTAGTGGCAGACTTCAACAACCCATTCTAATCAATGCTCACATCATTGAAACAAAAACTAAACAGAGGCACAGTGAAACTAACAGAAGTTATAAACCAAATGGATTGAACAGTCTTTACAGAACTTTTCACCACATAACAAGAGAATATACATTCTTCTCAGGACTGCATGATACCCTTTCCAAAACTGATCATATAATTGGACATAAAACAAGTCTCAAGAGACCCAAGAACATTGCAATAATCTCATACATTCTATCAGATCACCATGGGCTAAGGCTGGACTTCAATAACAATGAAAACAACAGAAATCCCACACACTCATGGAAACTGAACGACTATCTGCTCAATGATAACTTAGTCAGAGAATAAATAAAGAATAAAATCAAAGAGTTTATAGAGTTCAATGAAAATGATGTCACATCATACCAAAACTTATGGGATACTATGAAAACTATGTTAAGAGGAAAATTCACATTGGAGAGATCTTATACAAGGAACTTAACAGACTTGAAAGATGTAGACAGAAAGAAGCAAACACATACAAGAGGAATGTAAGGCAGAGAATAATCAGGGCTGAAATCAACCAGTTAGAAACAAATAGAATAATACAAAGGATATAAAAAACAAAAACAAACAAACAAAAAACAAGAGTTCCTTCTTTGAAACAATCAACAAGGTAGATAAATCCTTAGCCAAACTGATTAAAGGTTACAGAGACAGTATCCAAATTAATAAAATCAGAAATGATATGGGAGACATAACAACAGAAACTGAAGAACTTAAAAAAAAATCAGAACTTACTATAAAAGCCTATACTGAACAAAATTGGAAAATTTAGATGGAATGGATGATTTCTAGACAGATACCACATACCAAAGTTAAATCAAGATCAGGTAAACTATCTAAACAGTCCCATAACCACTAAGGAAATAGAAGTAGTCATTAAAATCCTCCCAATGGGCCAGGGCCAGATGGCTTTAGTTCAGATTTCTACCCCACTTTCAAAGAAAAGCTAATACCAGTACTCCTCAATCTATTCCACAAAATAGAAACAGAATTGACAGTTTCTAATTCATTATATAAAATCACATTTACTCTGATCCCTATACTGCACAAATACCCACAAAAAAGAGGTTAAGAGTTGATCTTTTTGAGGAGTGAGAGTTCAAAAATTTCCCATCTGAGAAAGACAGTTTCAACCTTCCCCCTTCTGTGAAAGGATGCATGCATGGTCTCCTGATGCCAAAGAGACGTCAACAGCTACAACTATTACTCAGGTGAATCTCACACTTTTTACATCTGTCCAAGTGGTCTTGCAATGTTTCACATATGACAAGTGACTGTGGAACAATGTACAAAAACATTTCATATTTTCCCAAGAGGCTCATGGGCCTTCTCTGTCAACCCCTCAAAGGGTCTAGTAAATTCAGAATCTGTCCTGAAGCTTCAGGGAACTCTTCATCTCTGTGAAGGGCTTCAGAACCTTTTCCTCATGCTCAAAGTGATTTGTCACTTTCCAAATCAAACTTAAATGCTACAAAACCTTCCCTTATCTTCCCAAGTCTTGAGGGAAAAATCCACATCTGTAAAAAATCTCTAGGACTTATGCTATTTGCCCAAGAGGATCCATGTCTTCCAAAACACTGAAAAATTCTTCTGCCTATAGCCTTTGTTGGAGAGCATTTATTATCTACACTTGGATCCCCAGTACCATCTAAGCAACTGTGTCTAGAAACTGCCCTAGGAGCTCTGCATGCTTTCCAGACTTGCCAATGAATAATAGATACGTTGCCATCTGCTCAAGGGTCACAAAGATTTTTCCATCTTCTCTAAGATATTCAGTACATTGGCTCCACCTACTTGGAGACCTGGAACTTTCCTCATTTGCAAAAGGGATTTTAGGACATGTTCCCACTGCTCAGGTGTCTCTGGAAACTTCTTCAAGCTCATCTAGGTCAAAGGACCTTTGATGTCTTTGCAAAAACCTTTGGATCATTCCACAGTTACCCAGAGTATTGCTGGTTCTTTATCAACTACCCAAGGGCCTTGAGCATCTTTGTTATCATTCCCAAGTAAAACATAACTTCCCTTCTGCATAAGACATACTAGGACCTGAAGTTCTGAAAGTTTCCCCTTCAGGCTTTGTGGCTCTTTGACCCTTATCAGTGACTTCAGAGCCTATGGGCCTTTTTACTTGATCTCAAGAGAGACCATAATATTTGTTGCATATTCATGGAGTTCTAGTTTTATCTCAGTATGTGTCGGGGCTATAAATGTAATGCCATCTACCCAATGGCAAAAGAAAATTCCCTCATCCTCATAAGGAAAGGTAGTATGTTGACCCTAACCAAGGATCTATGAGAGAGTCCTTATCTGCACAAGAGACTCTAGAACTGTCTACATTTACACAGGGAACTCTATGGCATTTTCTGTCTGGTCCAGGTGACATGGCACCTTCCCTGTCTTTCAAGGGACTCAAGGAGCATTGTCATCTGGGGAAGTGGATATTGCAACATACTTACATGCTCAAGGGTCTCCACTAAATTTGACAAATGTCTCAGGGTTTCCAAGACATATGCTATTTGATCAGGATCATGTGGGAATATCATTACCTGAACAATGAAGTCTGAGACATTTGCCATCTGTTCAAGGGGCTGAGGTACTTTCTCTGTCAGCTCAAATAGCCCCAGAACTGCAAACCACAGAACAAGGAACTATACAACATTTGAAACTAGATGAAATGGCTCTGAGAAACCCTACTTTTTCCCAAGTGACAGTAAGACATTTACCATGTGGCCAAGGGGCTTTGGAACATTTGCTACCTAGTGTATAAGCTTTGAAACTTTCTCCAACTGCTCAGGGGACTCATGATTGTTTGATATTGGCCATGGAGGTTCTTGAAATTTTGCCATCTAAATCTAAGAGTTTAGAAAATTCTGCCACGGGTGGTCTGCAGTCCTCTCTAGGTGTTCTACAGAGGAGCTCTTGAACATATATTACTTGCCACAGAGCATGCAGATATTCTCATATCTGCACTGGGGTCTCTGGTTCTTTTGCTATCTACTCAAGAGGCTCAAGAGCATTTAGCACCTTCACTAAGGAATTTGAAACCTAGCCAACCTGACAAGGAAGACTTAGAACTTTGACACCTTCAAAAACTGTTCTGAGGGACTACAGGAGCTTTTTACTTTACTTTAGGGCATACAGGGCTTTCCCCATTAGCAAATGAGACACCAGAACATTCACAATGTGCTGAAAGGGTTGTGGACTCTACTTCCTCTCCAACAGGAACTTAAGCATCTATGGCCTTTGCCCAAAAGTCTTTAGAAAATTCCATATATGGACAAGCGATTATGGATTCATTGACATCTTCTCAAGGATGAGTTCAACTGTGCTTTTTACTGGAAGGTCTGTGGAACTACACAGGTCCACAAAAAGGAGAGGAGAAAATGTATCATTTCCTGAAAGTACAATGAATTCTCTTTTTGCTTTACAGGAGTGTTCAAGATTTTGTCTATTAATCCAAGGTCCTCACCAGCATGCAACATCTGCCTCAGGGCCTCAGGGACCCTAACAATTTAACAGAGGCATTCAAATACCTTTGCCATCTCCAGAGGTTGTAGTAAATTTAACAAGTGTGCCAGGTGCTTTGCAACCTGGCCCATTTACCCTACACACCCTAGATCATTTGCAAACTGCTGAAATATCTGTTGTACTGTTCACAGCAGATCAGGAAATGTTGGAACCTTCACTATCTACCCAAGGGGCACTAAGACTTTTTGTATTTTCTCCAGGGGTATTGAAACCATAAAAATCAGAAAACAAAAAGTTTAAGCATTTGCCAAAGGTAGGAGAAGATGGAGAAATTTCTCTGTCTGACACAGGAACTAAAGGAACTTCCCCTTCTTCTCCATATCCTTCTTTTGTCCCAGAGGCTTTGATATCTTCCTCAACTTGCCAGGGATCCCCAGAGTCTTTTCTGTCAGCAAGAGAAGGTGTAATATATTCTCCATCTCTACCAGCTGTACTCTATCTACTCCACAGGCCTTAGAATCTTTGGTTAAAAATCGAGGGCAACTGCAATTTTACGTGTCTTCTAAACAGAACCTGTTAGCAAGGACTCCTGAAATGTCACCACTGGTACAATGTACCCTAGAACTTTTGGTATCTGATCAAGGGAAAGGGACAAAATCTCAATCAGTATAAGATAGTCTGGGACAGTCTATATCATTATAGGGAATTGTAGGACCGTCAAGATGTAATATAGGGCCTCTACGATAAACTCCACATCCTCATAGGAATAAGGAATATTGCCATCTAATGAAGGGGCTGAGAAACATTCTCTGTCTCTTAGAGGGGCTATGGGATCTTCCCATCAATGAAACTAGGAATCTGGAAAATTTGCCATCAGAACAAGGACATATGAAAATTTTCAGTTTTTCAGAAGGCTTCTAGACATTATCTATCTATGCAAGATACTTTGAAATGTTTACCTTCTCCTAAGGAGGCTATGAAATCTTCATCTACCCAGAGAACAAAAGCAAAGCAAAAGCAAAGCAAAACAAAACAAAACAAAACAAAACAAAACAAAACAAAACAAAACA
>NW_021604667.1:1545385-1550901 GCF_004785775.1 Grammomys surdaster | reverse complement strand
CAAAACAAAACAAAACAAAACAAAACAAAACAAAACAAAACAAAACAAAACAGAACAAATGTGGTTATTTTCCCTATGGCCTGTGAAACTTCCATATCTGCACTTGGCACTCATAAAGCTCCCCTAACTACCTCAGGATCTCTACCAACTCTAAAATATAAGCAAGTGTCCTAGAACATTCTATGTATGTCCAGGGGACTCTGAGATTTTGGCATCTACTTCAGGGTCTCTAAACCACACAACATCATTCAAAAAGAAACTAGGGCACATGCCATGCATGGTGGAATCTCAGGATACTTCTCCATCTATCGAAAGAACTACAGGCCATTTCCCATTTACCTTTGGGCCTACAGGACATTCACTACATGCAGAAGGATATCAGGAGTCTTCTTCATAAATCTCAAGCCATCTAGCACATTTGCTATCTACAAAACTTAGCATATTTGCTCAGGGAATTCTGGGCCCATCACCGTATACTCAAGAGTTTCTACAACATTCATCATCTTCCCAAAAGATTCCAGGACTATTCAAGTGTTCCAGTGCACAGAATATTACTTGTTTTCTGACTGATATTCTTTCGTTATGTCTCCATGTGTGCCAAGGACCACAGGAACACTGCCTGATGCCCCAAAGCATCTCCAGTCACTTTGGGACAGTCCATAACTGCACAGGGAACTGAAGAACATTTAACTTCTACTTCAGGAACTCTGAGTTATAAAGACAATGACCAGCATGATCTAGGAATTTTTCCATCTGCTCAAGTACCTCTGGTATTTTCCTTACTTTCACAAGGAATTTTATGACCCTAGTCATCTGCACAGGGCTTCTGGTAACTTCCCTATTTGCCAAAGAGTCTCTGAAACTGTCTACATCCAAACAAAAAAAAAACTGTATGAACTGTGTCATCTGTTCTAAAGACTTGAAACAGACAACTCTTCTCAGGAAGCTCTGAAGTTTTCCCAGTCTGTTCAACATACTGCATAATATGCATCATCCTCCCCAAGTACTACTGGACTTTTTAGATCTAGGAAAGATACTAAGGGGTATTTTTGTCTTCACCAGGGTATGCAGGGTATGGTAGACACTTCCCATCTGCAGCAGGTGCTCAGGGATTTCCTCTATGTACTCTAGCAGTTTTAGCAACTGTCTTCTCAAGGGCCAAAGGAACTTTTCCAAATCTGCAAAGGGAACTTTGCCTGTGCAAAGTTCTTTATCATCCATCCAAATTCATCTGGAACTTTCAGTATGTAACACAGGGGTGCTGGGAAAAGACAAACATACTCAGAGTGCCTTGGGGCATTTGCCATGTGAATGGTGATATGTGGAAACTTCTCAAATTGCTTCAGGGGCTAAAACATCTTTAATATTAACACCTCCAGGTGAATATCTGGGTCTTTCTGCATCACAACATCTCAATCTGATGAAGGAGCTGTTGGACATTGCTCATCATCAAAAGAGACTCTGAAAGTGACTAAATGTAAACAAAGGAAATTAGGATCTTTCCAATATACTCAGAGCACAGGAGGGCATTTCATTTCTTCCCAAGCCACACAAGGACAATCCATGTCTGCATATCAGAGAGTAGGACATTTTCCATCAACAAAGGATCTATAGGGTCTATAAAAAAATAACCAGGTTTTCCCAGGATCTTTACCATCTCATCAAAGGTCTCTGAGAATTTCCTTATCTCCACAAGGAACTTGAGAATCTTGATCATCAACAGGAGGGGCTTTGTAATAATCCTGATCTGTCCAAGGGTCTCTAAAACTGTCCACATTATAACAAGGTACTGTAGAAATTGTTTCCTCTGCTCAAATGTCTTTGAAACATCCAACTTTTGGCCAGACAGCTCTGAGACTTTTTCTATCTGCATAACATACTGTATAATCTTCACCATCTTCCTCAAGAAGCATTGGACCATACCTATCTAGATAGGAAACTCAAGGGGAATTGAGGTCTACAGCAGGGTATGCAGAACATTCTGCAGCTGTAGAAGGTGCTCAGGGACATCCTCTTTCTACTCTAGGAGTTCTAGCACCTTGATATCCTCTCAAGGGCCAAAAGAACTTGCCAGTTCTCAGAGGTAACACTGAAGTACTTTGTTATCTAACTAAAGGCCTTTAGAACCTACAGCATATTCCACAGCGTTTTGGGGACAATACAAACATACCTAGAGTACCTTGAGGCATCTGCAATCTGTGAGGGGTAATATGGAATATTTTCAATCTGCTTCAGGGACTACAGCTGTTTTGGCATCATTACCTCCAGAAACTGGAAGACATTTGTTTTCTACCCAAGGAGTTGCAGCAACTTGCCCATCTGTCCAAGGGTATTTAGCACCTTTCCAATCATCCCAGAGGCCTCTGAAAATTTCTATCTCAACCTAGGCAATGATGCATACAACAGGATCTGCTGAGGGGGCACTACTGCATACAGCACCTTCCCCAGCAGTTTCAAAATCAATAAAATTCTCCATCTGCCTGAGGGAATTCAGGCAATTCTCAATCTCCTGCAGGGAATTTGGATCTTTCTGCTTCACAATTGACTCCATCATCTTCTCCATCTGATTAAGAGGCATTCTCCATCAGGAGAATGGACTCTGAAAATGTCCAAATTTGAACATGAGACTCTATGATCTTCCCCATCTGCTCATGGCCATGGGAACACATTTTATATCTGCACAAGCCATGCAAGACACTCTGTGTCTGCAAAACAGGCAGAAGTTTGCTTCTTATCCATGACTTCTGTAGTCTTCTTCAAATACTCAAGTACTCTTAGCAACTTTTCCTCTCCTCAGAGGTCTCTTGGATTTTCTTTATCTGCACAAGGAACTCTAGTATCTTGGTCATCTTCCTAAGGGGCTCTGGGATATTCCAAATCTGCCCAAGGGTCTCTACAACTGTCCACATCTAGGGGGCTGGAGAGATGGCTCAGGGCTTAAGAGGACTGACTGTTCTTCCAGAGCATCTGAGTACAATTACCAGCAACTACATAGTAACTCACAATTATCTGTAATGTGAGCTGTTGCCCTCTTTTTGTGTATGTGAAGAGAGCTACAGTGTACTCACACATAAAATAAATAAATCTTTAAAAAACTGTTCACATCTGAACAAGGAACTGGAGAAACAGCTGCGAGACGTTCTCCATCTGTACAACATACTGTACATTGTTCACTGTCTTTACAAAGAGACAGTGGACCTTTCCCAACTATCCAGAAATCTCAAGAATCTTTTTTATTCGTCACCAGCAGATGCAGGGCATTCCACATCTGCACTAGGTATTCAGTATCATCCTCTATCTACTCCAGGGGGTGCTAGGACCTTCATTATCCTCTCAAAATCCCAAGGAACTTCCAGGGCTGCTGAGGGAACTTTTCATGTGCATACTTGTTGTTATCCAACTAAAAAGTTCCATGGTCTTCAGCATATTCCACAGGGATTTGGGGACAATACAAACACAGCCAGAGTACGATGGAGAATTTCCCATGTGTGAGGGATGATGTAGAATTTTCTTAACCTGCTTCAGCAACTATAGGACCTTTGCCAACATTACATCTAGAATTTTGTAGATATCCATCTTATACTCAAGGAGGTGCAGCAACTTTCCCATCTCTCCAAGAGTATCTAGAACCTTTGCAATCATCCCAGGGAGCCTCTGAGATTTCCCATCTAAGCCCAGGCATGATGATACATCACAAAATTCTGAAGGTGCTCCTGATTCTTTGAGACTGTCCTCCTCAAGGGAAGGGATTCAAACATTTTCTCATTCTGCTCAAAGAGATGTGGGTCCCTGCCTATCTACACAGGGGACCATATGTCTGCCTACATCTACATGAAGTTCCCTAGGAGATTTTCAATCAGCCCAAGGATTTTCTACTCCTTCCCTACCTGCACAAGGTACAGGAACACAGTCCACTTCTACACAGTGTACAATAGTACATTCACCATCTACCCTAGTGTTTGAATGATATACCCACCATGCTTAAAAAATGGTAGGAAATTTGAAATTTGCCCAAGGGTCTCTACTCAAGGCTTTCTAGACCCTTTGCCATCTCCCCATAGGGCTCCAGGATATTTACTATCTGTACCAAGTGCACAAAAATCTTCAACAGCTACACCAGGACATGTGGTATCTGATCATGCCCCTTGGGAAATTTCAGTATTCGCCTGTTAGTTTTTTCTCAAAGTTCTTTTTATCTTCCCCTTTAAATCAATGGGATTTTTGATCTATCTACATCTATGCAAGGTCCACAAGGACCTTCTGCTTCTTGATAGGGTCCACTTGAATCTTTGAAGTCTGCCCAAATGGTCCATACAACTGATTCATCTACTTCATATTCTTCAGGATCCATGACTTCTTCCAAACTTCAGACGGTAATTTCTTTATCTCAACAAGGGACTCTAGGATCTGTATGATGTTCCCTAGGGTCTGTTGCAATTTCCTTATCTGTTCAAGTGAGTTCTGATTCTTTGTTTTCTGTCCCTAGGGTCATTTGCAATTTCCTTATCTGTTCAAATGAGTTCTGATTCTTTGTTTTCTGTTGAAGAATCTGAAGAACATTGCCTATCTTCACTGTGTAATCTGAAGTTTTCACATATATTCATGGCAAGCCAGGAATATCCAATGCTTTACCAGCAGATTTAGATACATCACCATCTACTCCAGTGAATCTAGAATCTTTTCCGTACGTCCAAATGAATTTAGGATTGTCTCAATCTGTCTCATTGTCTCTCTGGAACCTGCCTTGTCTGTGCAAGGTGTTCTAGGAACATTGACATCTGCCCAAGAGACTGTGAAAATTTACCCAGATAGACTGAGGAGTATAGAAACTTTGTCATATTCCCAAGATGATCTAGAACTCAGGCCTTCTTGCCTGGCATCTCAGAGAACTTCTCAGTTTTCCTGGAGCAAATTAAAAGTATTATCATCTACCTAAGGGGATTTCAAATCCGTTCTGTATACCTCAGAATCTTAAGCAAATTTTCCATCTGCCTCAGGGGCTTGAGACTTTTTAGTTTTGCCCTCAAAGATACTAGAAGCATTTCCCTATTCCCCTAAAACAATTTGGAATTTTCTACATTTTTCACAGAATTCTCTAGAATCTTCAGCCACACCCCATATTTTCCTAAATTACTCTCCATCTTCCCAACATTCTCTGGGACTTACCTTATCTGCACCAGGTGCTCTGGAATATTCCCTACCACATGAAGCTGGGTAGACAATGTCTTCACCTGCACAAATGACTCTAGGACAGTCACCATCTGAGGAAGGGTATGAAGGAAATTCTTCCACCACTTAACAAGTTATAGGATTGTCACCTTCAACACAAGAGTCTCTAAGATATTCACCATTCCCTCAAGTGGCTTTAAAAATTTCCATATCTTCATATGAAGTGCTAGGCCCTTCTTATGATCAAGGGCCCTCAAAAAAATTCCCATGTGTTCCAGAAGAACTAACTTTCTCTCTCTCTCTCTCTCTCTCTCTCTCTCTCTCTCTCTCTCTCTCTCTCTCTCTCT
>NW_021604667.1:1531816-1545375 GCF_004785775.1 Grammomys surdaster | reverse complement strand
TCTCTCTCTCTCTCTCTCTCTCTCTCTCTCTCTCTCTCTCTCTCTCTTTCTCTGCCCAAGGTATATTTCAAACTTTGCCATCTTCCCAAGTTAATCTACAAACATCATCTGCTCAGAGAACTCTTGAAAAAAATCATCAACTATATAAGGTACTCTAGAACTTAAGCCTCATACTCCAGGTTATCTGGGACATTTCCAGTGAACCCTAAAGACATCAGAAAATTAGCTTTCACTCCAAGAGTTTTTACTTTCTTCAGAATATTCATCAGGGACTACAGGAACTTTGCCATTCTTCCCAGGAACTCTGGGTATTTCAATATCTGCTAATGGTTCTGTGTGTCCTTGTGATTCTGACCCAAAGATAAAAGAATCATTGATGTCTCTCCAGAAAACTCTCCAATCTTATTCATCTTTTCAATTTCTTTGAGACCTATTTAATCTGTTCCAGGCACTTGGACCTTTTATTATCAGGCTAGTTTTGTCCAAAACTGTCTATATATACTAAGTGTCTCTAGGAACTTTACTACCTCAGAAAGGATATTTAGGAGATTCATCACCTACCCAAAAGATGGTAGGAATTTCAACACTATCACAAGATTATCTAGGACATCCAAACATGATCAAGAATGTCTAGAAATGTCCACATCTTCCCAATTGTATCTAGGCCCTTCTTTAGCCCAAGAGGCTTTAGCATATTCATCATCTGCTTTAGGATATCTTGGATTTTTTTCATTTTCAGAAGGAATTCTAGAAACATCACATTCTACCCAAGGTGCTTGAGAAACACCATCATCTACCAAAGGGATTATGGAACCTTCACCACCTGCTAAATATATTCTAGGAATTCAGACTCTTATGGAAGGGAATCTAGGTCCTTCTCAATTTACTCTAGAGACATCAGAACCCTTAGCATCTTCCCAAGATATTTACAAAACTTTTGAATCTTTTGCAAGTACTCTAGAAATTTTGGCATGTGTCACAGAGGTACTGAGGCTTTTAACATTTGCCCAAGGTGCTTTGGGCCCTTCCATATATGTCCAAGTGATACAGAGACCACTAATATTTTCCCAGGAAATTCTAGAAACTTCTCCATCTCTCTGGACAAGAGTTTGTGAAATTTGTCCCATCTCAAATGGTCCCATTAATACCTTCCTTAACAGATAAAAGGTTTTAGGAATTGTCTTTAGGTGAAAAGGTGACTACTAGTTTCACAACCTCAGGAATTCTATGAAGAATTCATAGATTTCTTTAAATAGATTTAAATAGATATGAATATATTTATTGCCCACACAAGAAGCTGCCCATATCATTACAAGAATTTCTTGGACATTCATCATCTATTCAAGGGTATTCAGACACTCCCATGTCTTCCCAAGAGTCCCCAGGTCTTGTTTAAAGCAAGGGGCTTTAGGATTTTCTACATCTGCCCAGGGGTCACTAGGAACATTGCCATGTACTCAAAGCAATCTATAAATATCATCTGTCTCTCAAGAGATTATAGAACTTTCATCACCTGCTCAAGATTGTCTTGGATTTCTATCTTCTTCACCAGTTAGTTTAGAGGCAGCCGAAACTCTAGTCTCTGCTCAAGCATTTGTAAGACTTCACTGTGTTAGGGATTCTAGAATCTTTGATATCTGTGCCAGGTACTCTGAGAGCTTTGAAACCTAATGAAGGTATTCTGGGTCTTTCAGTACCTGACCAAGGCATTCTTGGAACATCACCATCTCTCCAGCAATCTGGATCTTTCTTAACTAGCCAGTTGACTAGAATCTATGACATCTATCTAAGAAACTGTGGGAGCTTCATTTTCAACAGTTTGTGGGAATCTCCCTTTGTGCATATGGCAAGTTTATTCCTATCTCTTCTCAGGAAGAGTGTGCAAAACATTCCACTCATCCCAAGAAAAGCACTAGACTTTTCAAATCTACCAAAGGATATTGAGATATGTCCTGTTTCCTGAAGGGGATGTTAGATATTCCCTTTCAGGACTTCATGGATTAAAATCTTTCCCTTCTGCCAAATGTAGGGTCACATCTTCCATGTATGCCAAAAAGGGACTCAAGTCTTACCTCTATTCCTCTAAGGAGTGTCTCACCCTGCAAATCATCAAAATTAGGCTTCTGATATAGTACTATCCTTATAGGAGGTCTCTGATGTTCTTCCTCTTATGTGATGTGGCATCAGACATTCTAAACAGAAGAAAACAAAACCAAGACATGTCTTTTCAGACCAAGCTGGCCTCAATACTGTGCCATTTGAAGATGAGGTCTCAAAACTTTGCTATTATTCCAAAGGTGGGAAAGAGTTTCCAGATCTGGCAAAAGGGGTGCAAGGCTTAAAATGGAGACCAAGTGGAGCCTTGCTACTTCTGCTTTTGCCAATGGAGGCTTCAGATCTTCAGGATCTGTTAAAGAGGTTCTCAGATTTCTCCCATTTCCCCAAGACATCAATAGACTGTCCAAATCTACTAAAATGAAATAAAAAAGGGCCCCTTCTGACCAAGCAGACACTTAATATTCCCATTCAGAACACGGGAGTTACAAAGGATCCTCTTTATCAAAAAGAGAACACAGAAAAATTTCTTATTTCAAAAAGATAAGAAACCAGGCTGGGCAGTGGTGGCACACCCCTTTAATTCCAGCACTTGGGAGGCAGAGGCAGGCAGATTTTTGAGTTCGAGCCTGGTCTACAGAGTGAGTTCCAGGACAGCTAGTGCTATACAGAGAAACCCTGTCTTGAAAAACTGAAAAAAAGAGAAAGAAATCAAAAGCTACTCTTCAAAGGTGCATAGCATTTTCCATCTCTACAGAAGAGCACATTGGAATGATTTCATCTCATTAAGAGAGTCTTAATCACTCCATATCTACTCATGGGAATCCCAGACACACACCTACCAGGAGTAGACTGAGGAATGCCCCTGAGAACAAGAAGCATCAAAATTTCTCCTGAAGAACAAGAATTCATTAAGTATTCTCTAGATGGAGAGAGTACCCATGGTAGTGTCAAACCATCATTAGCTCAAGAGGATGTCAGCCACCCTGTTTCGATTGAGGAGCACTCAAAAAATGTTCTTTCTGTCCAAGAGGAAGAGAAAGTTTCCATTAGCATAAATGGAGAGGGACAGGGCTTTGCTTCCTGTCCCATGGGGACTCACTCTTATCAGTACCAATTTCAAAAAAGAATATCATATCATTCCCTGTTATCCAAGAAAATTCAGACATATCATATCCCAACTAGGGGACCTGAGATTTTCCCTCTCTTACCAAGGGAGAGACACATCCTTTCAATATGATCATGGGTCCCCCATTGTAACTCTTTTGTCATAGAAAGCCACAAATATTCACATTTAGTACCATGCAGTCCTCGAAGTACCCTGCTCTTTAAGGGGAGTTTTAGTTTTATCCCATCCCCTAAAGGAGTTATCAGATTCTCTTTGTCTGACCAATGTGGCCTCAGGCTCTCCCAGTCCCACCAAAAGGACATTAGATATGGCCCCTTGTTTCAGGCAGCCTCAGATTGTTTCAGGCTGAAAGAGAGGTCCTCTTTAATACCCCATCTAACAAACTGAATCTTAGATATGCTCCATGTGACAAAAGAGAACACAGAAAATTTTTCCTCTAATCAAGCCTGATTTATCCCTTCTGCCCAAGAAGGCACAAGAGCTTTCCAGCCTGCCAAATGGAACTGCTAAAGCAGCCCATCTCAGTAGAGGTGCCTGGGCCCTACTCTTACCATAGTATCTTAAGTTCTTTTTATATACATGCCACCCACATCTTTTCCCATCTTGTGCCCCATATGAACAATAGGAGTTTAGAACTTTTTCTTCTCATCAACCATCTGTCAACGATATGACTTCCTTTCCTAGCTGCCCCAGATGGTCATGGAGGCATCAGATTGGCCATTCTGACTAAAAGTATGGCAGGTGTTCCCTTTCTCATTAAGAGTAGCTCACAATATTTAGCTTGAAGAACATGCTGTACAATTTGCTCCCCACGGAGATGAGCATGTTCTTCTGACCAGTGTGGATCTAGACCTACTTCGTCTAACCCAATGGGTGACAAATCAACTCTCTTTATCTAAGGTGCACTGAGTGCTTCTTATTCTGATCCACTAACCTCACCACTTCTGTCAAAAGAACAGGATCCTGGTGTCTTGGGTCCTAGAGCCTAAGAGTAGCCAGCAAAGCCATAAACCTAGGATCTGTGCCTTAAGCTTGGTCAGAAGGAATGAAGAAGCCACATCCTTCATGTCCAGAATTAGGCAGATGATTTATCACAAGACCTACCTGTGAACTACCTCCTTAGCATGTTGGAGATTTATTACACTGCTCCATGGCCTGCATGATATAGATGTTCCAGGTTCTCATGAAGACAGGATAAGGAAATGTTCAGGCTTTCTGTACTCCTCAAATTGACTCTTGATCTTCCCCTGCTACACATGAGATGCTTTGACACTTCTGCTAGCCCAAACATACTAGACTTTCTGCCGCTAAGAAATGGTCATTAATAATTTCTGGTTGTAGATACCTCAAACACTCTCATATTCTCCAAGAATTCTCTAAATCGTGTTTCTGACAATCTGGCCTCGGATTTATTACTTCAGACCCAGGAAGACTCACACTTTCCCAATACCTGAAGTGGAGCTCAAATCATTCTTTAAGGATCAAGGGGTCCTCCCTGAGGCATTCTCTGTCTAAATCAGGAAGATAAATGCACCCCAATCATTCTCAAGTTGGCTTCAGACCTATTGCTTCAGAACCACTGATCTTCAAAACTACTGTATGGAACAAGGGAGCTTCTGACCTGTCTATTCAGAACCAGGAATCCTCATATATTCTTCAATAGCCTATTTGGCCTTAATCTTATCCCTTTAGAAACAGTGTGCAACACAAATTTCTCCAAGAACTAAACAGAGTTTAGTTTCAGATGTACCCCCTCAGCATCAAAGGTGTCAGACACTCCCCAGTGTTCAATGAAGCATAGGCACACCATTCCTTTGAGAATCAGAAAACCTTAGACATTTACTAATTTCCCAAATGGACTACATACTTACCACTTCAGAACAAGGGTTTCACACATATCCTCAATGTCTGAAGGGCTCCTGAAATATATGATTGATAAGCAAAGGAGTTCAAACCTCCTCCAAGTCTCAGGTAGGCCACAAATGAAGTCCTTTAAGAATCAGTGTGCAATAGAATTTCTGCAGTCACAATAGGCATTCAGACCTATGTTCTAGAACCAGAACAGTTTCTACCTCCAGATAATAACTCCATCAAGTCTTAGATTTGCTCCCTTAGAACTATATTACCCCACAACTGCAAGGGGACTGACACCCTGATTGAATATATTATTAAGAGATCCTTAGACTTATTTCCTCTAACCAAAGTAACCCCTGATTTAATGGTTTGCAAAAGGATGGGGGCTGCTCTATATACCGTCTTGAATAAAAATACTTTAGTTGACTTATGTCTGCAGGAGGAGTCTGAGATGTGCCTCTGTGATGAAGCAAGCTGTAACACTGACCCTGTGCCCTATGAGTGTATCTCATGCTTTGTAGAAGAGTGCTTGAGATGGAATACCTGTGACCAAGAAGGCATAGGAGATTATCTTTCTATTTATTGCTGACTCAGGTCTACCATTCAACTAAGAGACATGAGAGCTTCTCCCTCACACTATATTGCTAGAAATACACTTTAACGTTAAGAAAGAAAGAAAGAAAGAAAGAAAGAAAGAAAGAAAGAAAGAAAGAAAGAAAGAAAGAAAGAAAGGAAGAAAGGAAGAAAGAAAGAAAGTAAAAGGAAGGAAGGAATTTCAGGGAACTCTGAATTCAATTCCATGGTCAATGAAACAACAAAAAAAAAAAACCTCAGCCTGGATCCAGCATGTTTTTTTCTCAAGTAAACTGTAAATCAACATACCCTAAAAATGGTTTCACAGGGAATACACTTCTATCCATAGACTACTCAGTTCTACTTCTCTAAGACTTTTTTATAGTTCCCTTATGACTTGTGAGGCCAGGCATGCCCAATGACTAAAGGGATTGTGGACCATTCTGACCTGATATCCTGGAACATGACAGTAAAAATCTGAGCTGTAATCTAACATCTTCAACCTTTAGGATTATCACCAGAACAAGAATTGGTTTTCAGCCTCCCCATGGTTGTCAACCCTACCTCTTCTCATCTTGGGACCTTCATTTGGGTTCTTTTTGCTTATTTCTTCTGGTCCCTGGGCCTCAAATAGGCTGACTAACTCTGTGAAACAACAGATAAATAATTTGGTAGCGAAACTTATTCAGATACAGTATCATAAGTTAGCTATGGAGGACCACGAGACTCAAGATGAGGTTGTTATTTTATCCAAGGTGTTCCCAAAACCCATCTCCACCCAACCTAAAAGAGGGGACATCTGCCCCTAGACCAAGCAGAGAGGGGCCACACAGAACCCCCTCTGACAGGTGATCTGAATTCTTGCTTAGGCTGCGAGGCTAAGCACTGCAAGGGAATATAAATAAAAGATAAAAATATCTCTCTGGGTTCCCTGAGGGACAAGCCTGACTGCATAGGGGTTGATGTCAAAAGTATCCCCTCTCCAGGAAAAAGACATCAGGATGGGTATGGCCCTCATGCCTCACTGGACAATGACAGAGGGACCGGAGCCACTACAAGGTCCCCTTCAATTACTGGAGGTCAGGCCTCTATAACCCGCCTTCGCAAGATTAGATTCGCCATGGCCCGTCTATACTTAGAGAAGGGAGGAGATGTCAGGGGCATCCCTGCTTATACACTGGAGGCCTGAAATCAGCCATAGGCCTAAAATCAGCAATAGGCCTGTCATACATGTATACTAACACCAAGTCTTGGGTCTCAGTGGAAAAACATTGAAACAGATGGCTATAAGCTATTGTAAACAGGCAGTTTTTGTGACAATTTACCAGCCTGAGTAGTCATAGGCCTTGTAAATAGGTAGCCTTGGCAGATAATACCAACTTAGATAAGGACAAGGAATCATAGGCAGAGCCGTAGCGACCTGTCCCCTGAAACTTTACCCAGCCGATACCCTGTTCTGAAATATATCTGTATTCCTCCTGAACACCCACACTCTGGTGTCATTCCCTTCCCCACATCCTGCCTTTCTGTGTTTATAACCCCTGTGTGAATGAGTATAAATTACAATTTGAAAAAAAATTATATTTTAAAAAAAGGATTATCACCAGAAATGGAAAAGTCCCATCTTTATTGCCCATGTCCATGTGTTGATGCTGAAAGGCTTATGGAAAACACAGAGCTATGGATTACCAACCAAACTGTAAGAAAAAAAATACTCTGATTACTGGTATGTATACCTCAGAGTCCCAGAACATATGGGTATTCTGGATTGTGAGGACATTTGTACCTGATAAGATGTTTGCTGTACCATCTTCCAGTTCCCAAGGTAACTTTCTGACTGAGTGATTGTGTGACCTTCCTACTCTTCCCTACCCTCCCACCACATTCTCCCTCTCAAAATGAGGCCCATAACCTTTCCACTTATGGTCAAAGTAGTTTAAAACTTAACTGATCAGGAATAGATCCACAAGCAATTCCCTCTATAAACAAAAAACTTCAGAACTCTATGGGTTGAGATTCCCTAGGCCAAGTTTAGCAATCAGAGAATAGAAACTGTGCCATCAGCCTTTAGGCAAGTCAATAGAAATGGAATGACTTCAACATTTCTGCCCAAATCTGGACAGCTGAACACAAACCAGAGAAAATAAGCTAACCAGCAAAAGTTATCTAGGCATTTGGAAGAAAAAATAAGCCACTGTCATGTCTCTCCCAGAATGAACACAAAACTATGAAGATACAAAACTGAATAAGAATCAGAAACTCAAGAATCAGTGTTGAGAACTTTCTCCACTACATAAGGAAGGTACCAGAGACATTTACCTTTGATAGAAGTGTATACGGCGCCTTCACACTCTATCTAAAGGAGATTCTGTCCTTTTTCAACAGAGATTCTGTGATGGCTATTCCTGATTGTCAACTTGATTACATCTGGAATGTACTACAATCCAGAAATGGAAGGCACACCTGTAATTCAGATCTTGAGGCTGGAAAACAGGTTCGTAGCCTGGATATTGGCATGGAGATATTGATGCATAGTGACCATGAAAATATTAGTCTAAGAAGACTGAAGCAAGAAGATCTCTGAGCTCAAAGTCATTCTGGGATAAAGCAAGTTTTAGATCACAGTGTGGCAGTTCACACCTTAATCTGAGCCATACCTTCTACTGGAGGCATACATGAAGGCATTGGAAGAAGGAAGATTTCTTCTTTTTTCAACCACTTGCACTCACTTGACAGCACAGCTTTTGAAACCTACTTCTACAGAAGATCAATGTAAACAACTAGTCTCATGGGAATGAGCAACTACTAGGTTCTTGGACTTCCCTTTGAGAGCTGCCTATTGTTGGGTTAGTTGGACTACAGTCATTAAAAGAATGTAACAACAGAAAGTCATTACAATAAATTATATATATATCACAAGCTCTGTGACTCTAGATAACCCTAAGACAAAAGTTGATACCAGGAGTGTGGTATTGCTGTGATAAGCCTGACCATGCTTTTGTTTGAAAGATTTTTGGAATTTTTGGACTTTGGATTTGGAAAGCAGTGGAATCCTTTAAACAGGCTTAATGGGTGCAGGAAAGACAAATCTATAACCAGGATCAGTATCTACTCCAGTAAATACAAAACATTGTCCTTTCCACGGAGGAAGTGGTCCAGTGTAGTCAACCTGCCGACTGGTTGCTGGCTCGCCACCTCAAGGAATCGTGCCATATCTGGGGCTCAGTGTTTGTTTCTGCTGTTGTCAGATTGTCAGACTGTAGAAGACATCCTGGGGTGTTTGGCCACACCCCCAGAACCCAGAGACCTAACGTGCAGTCTCATTTCCATTTAACCTGTATGGTGGGTCATATAAGGCTGGGTCATATAAGGTCTAAAGGCTGGGAGGCAAAGCTAACTAATTTCCCCCCCCCCAGCTCCTCCTCTTTCCCACTTCCCAATATAAATGAGGGTCCATCTCCAGATGGGTCCCATGAGGATCTCTGACCTGGCTGAGGACAAGGTTCGAGTGGTGGTTGCCTGGCTGCCTCTCTCTGCGGGTGGTCTGGGAGGGATGGAGTGCAGACAGGGAGAGTCCACTGCTACCCCTGTCACCATCGCATGTCTCAGTGGAGAGGGGGAAAGTGTTACAGCTCTTTGAAAAGTGTTGCAGCTCTTTGAAGTGCCCTGGTGAGACACCGGCTGGCCAGCAAAGAGGGGAGGGACCGCAACAGAAGCTCTTAGACAACAGGAAGAATCTCACACACCTTTACTTCTGAGTTTGGCCCATATATACAGTTTTGGGTTGGGTTAAGGTCTGGGAGCAGGTAACCCCTATTGGCTTGGTCTGAGAGCTTGGGAATGCCTCATCTGCATGATGGTGCTACTCCTACGTGATAGATTACCATGGGCCTCTTTGTGGGAGGGACTGTGGAGGGCTGAAGCTGAGAGAGCCAGAGGCCTAGGAAGAGCTTGAATGCCTTCCATCCCAGTGGTTTATCCAGGGTGCCGGGGTTCTAAAGCTCTTCTACCAGGCTTCTGATCTTTTCTCATAGTTCACTGCCCCACATATAAGGGAGCTCCTCCTGGCATTAGGGGGGAGCATACTTCATCTAGATACAACTATCATCATGGAAAATAAACTTTCATCTTTGATTCCACATGTCTCCTGGAACTTTGGACTTTCTTTTGTAAGTGAGAAACTTGTCCGTGGGAAAAACCTCCCTCTTTCCCTGTTGCAGCAGTCTGCGGGGATCCCTCCCTCGCAGCAGTGGTCCATGCAGCTGCACCCTCATGGGCTGCCTCTGTCCCTGCTCCGGGGACTCCCTCCCCTTCCGCCAGGCTGCACTGGGTCCCTGCACCACTGCTCCTGGGACCCTGCCACCACCACTGTGTGTGCTCTCCTGACCTGTCCCACACCCTGCATGAGTTCTAACCCACAGCAGATCTGACATTCAGCAGCAGGTGTAGCCAGGTCAGCCTCAGTGAGTAGAAGTATGTGTTGTTGAGCCCAAGCATAACCCCTATCTCTGCCACCATGGCCACTTTGTTCATGTGCCTATTGAGCAATGACAGAGATGTATTGGAAAAGAGCCAAGACATTCTAAGACTCTTACAGAGGGTAGAGGAAATAAAGAATGGGTAGTAGAGGAAGGTAGTTATAAATATCATCTAAGGCCATGTAACCTATTGGAGAAATGAGGTTTTTAAATGGTATGAATGTTTCTGCTTTATTATGTTAAGAACACATCTGTATGTATATATGTGCTTATTTCCAGTTTCTTTAACATCAACTGAGAGAATGTCAAGTGATATTTAACTTGATATACTAAAAGAATGTTCTGCAGAAGTTGAGCATAAACAACTAGGCATGTGGGACTGAGAAACTACTAGAGTCTTGGCCTTGCCATTTACAGCAGCACATTGTTGGATTAGTTGGACTACAGATTCTATGTCATTACAATAAATTCCCTTATGTATGGAGACATTCTGTCACTCTACAGAACCCTAACTAAGACAGATTCTGAGTTTTCCAGTCCTACATGGACCTCAGTACATCAACATTTCCCAATGTTAACTTACTCTTTCTCACTATAGTCAGCAGGATATCAAAATTCTACTAGCACTAACATTGCCCCAGTCCTGATTTATTCAGTGGAGTCTGAAGCATATATTTTGTGTTGCATGTTCCTTATATATATTTCTACTCCTACCAAGAGGCATTGATTCTATTCTCCTTAATGATGTATCAGAACTCAGAAGTCTTACACCACTCATTCTGCACAAAAGATCGTCTAAAATTCCCTATCTTCCCAGTAGGATTGTGGGCACATTATCTCCATGTAGCAAGTGGATATCAGACCTTCAGTTTCTGCAAAAGGGGACCTGGGAAATCAAACACTATTGAAAGGGCTTTCAAAACAGGTCCCTGAGTCCAATGGGTGCCTCAGACTTCTACCCTCTGCACTAGGGGACTTCAAGTCCATACTATGCGTAGAGAACAACCAGAGATTCCCTTCTGCCCATGATTCACACATGCCCCTATTAACTAAGATTGCTTTAAAGCTATCCACTCTGACCAAAATATACATACAACACATATGCAACCAATTGCACCTCACATTTCTCTGCTTTTGATCATAGGACAGAAGATTGAATGCTGAAATCAGCCCTCATACAATCTGCCTATGATTTCATTATTATAAATGCACCATTCCTAACATTTAGTCACAGATATGTCCAGCTGTACACAAACTTGAAGAAATATCAATGATTGCATATCCACTTGTCATATTGGAAGATTGTTGTAGCAGTTGCCTAGACCCTCAAAATTTTCACACAGGTTAATCCATATTTGTGTAAAATAGTTGGAAGCTAGTGAGGAAGAGCCAGAAACTTTCTCCAATACCCAGGGAATCCTGAGACTTTCTCCTTTTAACCATTGGTAAACTGGATATTTCTTGTTTGGGCAATAAAATGACTAGGGACCTCTACCTTGTGAAACAAGATATTGAGGATTTCTCCTTTGTGGAAATGCTTTCAGAACTTCTTATACTGGCAAGCTGTTCTCAGAACTCCCTGTTCCCAAGATATCTCACACACTCCTTATCTACTAAAGTGGTCATGAGTACACCCTGGGTGAGGCTGTGCATTTTCTTCAATAAACATATGGCCTTGGAACTTTCTCAACTCTCCAAGAAGGAATATGAACTGCTATCTTTGACAAGGAAACTCACACACTCTTTTATTTTCAAGGTGACATTACACATGATCTTTTGCATAATTTGGTTTCATGCCATGTATCCTCAAGCATCAACTCATGTATTTGAACTATATCCAGTGTACATACTCTAAATAAGAGAGACTCAAGCATTTCACTTTTTGTCATGATGGGAAAAATGTGTTGTATCTCTCTGGATGAAGTCCCAGGTACTATGTAGAGAATTTTTGACTGGATCCTTTCTTATACTCTTCAAACATATCACTAGAAAACAAGTGGACCCATTGTTACTTCCTATGTATGGATATATTAAGACAAACTGAAGAAGGCAACCTAGCCAGGGACAGACATTCAGGCTGTTTGAGAAAAGCTTGGCTTGTTACCTGAACTTCCCCAGACTAAACACAAGATAAGAAATGTCTGCCTATTAAAGAAGAGTTGCAAGCTGAATACAGTGGTGGGACTTTCCTTTACTGAACTAGGTAACAGGGGCATTCATGTTTAACAGGATGTTGCATGGCACTTACCCCCTCTCATCAATGGTTTTATAGCCCATGATTTGCCCAACAAGGTCTCAAAGTTTTATCTTTCTCATATGTAGCTCAGTGCTTCCTCCATTACTAAGTTACCTCAATTCTTTTACTTCATTGAAGAGAATATTAAAACTCCCTCCTAGAACTAAGCCTACTGCAGACTTTTCCCATTTGTCCCAGGTGGTCTCAAGTACTCATTCTGTGGAAAGACCATCAAACATTCTATTTCCTTGAAAGTGGGTCTAAGTCATTTTCCCTCTTACTAAAGTGGCCAGAGAACAAGTAAGCCTTATGCCATTCCCTCTGTAGAAGTGAGAATCAGATACACTCACATGTAGTTCAGTGTAGTGTCAACGGTTGGTTTGAATTCCTCTTCAACTATGTGGACTATACACATCTTTTTCCAGCCTAAGTGTAGCTATCCCATGCCACAATGATGAATGAGACTTCAGATTTGTCTGCTATGGCCAAGAGGGTCTCATTCATACCAACTATAGTCAAAGGAGCTTCTGGCTATGGGAGGGCAAAAGCATCCCCTTTTTTCAAGGGTATCTTTTTTTAAATTTTTTTATTGGATGTTTTATTTACATTTCATATGTTGTCCCCTTACCTCATCCCCCACCCACCCGGGAACCCCCTATCCCCTTATCCCAACTCCTTCTTCTCTGTGGATGTAAACCCTACCTCCCCCCCACTCCCACTTCCCCACTCTCAAAATTCCCACCCCCTGGGGCATCCAGCCTTCATGAGGTCAAGGATCTCATCTTCCACCTATGCCCAGCAGGGCCCTCCACTCTTACATATTCAGCTGAAGCCCTGGATCCCTCCCTAAGTGCTCCCAGGCTGGTGGTTTAGACCCTGGGAGCTGTGGTTGGTGGGTATTGTTGCTCTCCTCATGGTGCCGCAAACCCTTTCAGCTCCTTCAGTCTTCACTCTAACTCCTCCATTGAGAACCCCATGATCAGCTCAATGGCTAGTTGTGAGCATTTGCCTCTGAATATGTCAGACTCTTGAAGGGCTCTGAGGAGACATCCATATCAGGCTCTTATCAGCATGGACTTCCTGACTTCCACATCAGCATCTACCTTTGGTGACTGCACATGGGATGGATACTCAGGTGGAAAGGTCTTCAGATGACCCCTCCTTCAGTTTCTGTCCCTCACTTTGTCTCCATATTTGCTCCCTTGAGTATTTTGTTGCTCCTTCTAAGAAGGAC
>NW_021604667.1:1449641-1511816 GCF_004785775.1 Grammomys surdaster | reverse complement strand
GGTTTATCTATCTTGTTGATTTTCTCAAAGAACCAACTCCTGGTTTTATTGATATTTTGTATTGTTCTTTCTGTTTCTGTTTGGTTGATTTCAGCCCTGAGTTTGATTATTTCCTGCCTTCTACTCCTCCTGGGTGTATTTGCTTCTTTTTGTTCTAGAGCTTTTAGTTGTGCAGTCAACTTGTTAGTGTGTGCTCTTTCCAGTTTCTTTTTGTAGGCACTTAGAGCTATGAGGTTTCCTCTTAGCACTGCCTTCATGGAGTCCCACAAGTTTTGGTATGATGTGTCCTCATTTTCATTGAATTCTAAAAAGTCTTTTATTTCTTTCTTTATTTCTTCCTTGAGCAAGTCATCATTGAGTAGAGAGTTGTTCAGTTTCCATGTGCACGTGGGTTTTCCATTGGTTTTGTCATTATTAAAGACCAGTCTTAGTCCGTGGTGATCTGATAAGATGCAAGAAGGGATTATTTCAATCTTTTTGTATCTGTAGAGGCTTGTTTTGTGACCAATTATATGGTCTATTTTGGAGAAGGTACCATGAGGTGCTGAGAAAAAGGTATATTCTTTTGTTTTAGGATGAAATGTTCTATAGATGTCTGTTAAGTCCACTTGGTTCATAACTTCTGTTAATTTCAAAGTGTCTCTGTTTAGTTTCTGTTTCCATGATCTGTCCATTGCTGACAGTGGGGTGTTGAAATCCCCCACTATTATTGTGTGAGGTGTAATGTGTGTTTTGTGCTTTAGTAAAGTTTCTTTTATGTATGTAGGTGCCCTTGCATTTGGAGCATAGATGTTCAGAATTGAGAGTTCACCTTGGTAGATTTTTCCTTTGATGAGTATGAAGTGTCCTTCCTTATCTTTTTTGATTAATTTTGGATGAAAGTCGATTTTATTTGATATTAGAATGGCTACTCCAGCTTGTTTCTTGGGACCATTGGCTTGGAAAATTGTTTTCCACCCTTTTATTCTGAGGTAGTGTCTGTCTTTGTCACTGAGGTGCGTTTCTTGTATGCAGTAAAATTCTGGGTCTTGTTTGTGTATCCAGTCTGATAGTCTGCGTCTTTTTATTGGGGAATTGAGACCATTGATGTTAAGAGATATTAAGGAAAAATGATTGTTGCTTCCTGTTATTTTTGTTATTAGAGGTAAAGTTATGTTTGTATCTTCTTTTGTGGTTGTTGGAAGATTACTTACTTGCTTTTTCTAGGTTGTAGTTTCCCTCCTTGTGTTGGCATTTTTCATCAATTATCCTTTGAAGTGCTGGGTTTGTGGGAAGATATTGTGCAAATTTGGTTTTGTCATGGAATATCTTGGTTTCACCATCTATAGTGATTGAGAGTTTTGCTGGGTATAGTAATCTGGGCTGGCAATTGTGTTCTCTTAGGGTCTGTATGATGTCAGTCTAGGCTCTTCTGGCTTTTATAGTCTCTGGTGAGAAGTCTGGTGTAATTCTTATAGGTCTGCCTTTATATGTTACTTGACCTTTTTCCCTTACTGCTTTTAGTATTTTTTCTTTGTTTTGTGCATCTGATGTTTTGATTATTATGTGACTGGAGGTATTTCTTTTCTGGTCTAGTCTATTTGGTGTTCTGTAGGCTTCTTGTATGTTTATGGGCATCTTGTTCTTTAGGTTAGGGAAGTTTTCCTCAATAATTTTGTTGAAGATATTTACTGGCCCTTTAAGTTGGGAATCTTCATTCTCATCTATACCTATTATCCTTAGGTTTGGTCTTCTCATTGTGTCCTGGATTTCCTGGATGTTTTGAGTTAGGAGTTTTTTGCATTTTGCATTTTCTTTGACAACTGTGTCAATATTTTCTACAGTATCTTCTGCATTTGGGATTCTCTCTTCTATCTCTTGTATTCGGTTGGTGATGCTTGCGTCTATGACTCCTGATCTCTTTCTTAGGTTTTCTATCTCCATGGTTGTCTCCCTTTGAACTTTCTTTATTGTTTCTATTTCCAGTTTCAGATCCTGAATGTTTTTGTTTAATTCCTTCTTTGTGTTTTCTTGCATTTCCTTAAGGGATTTCTGTGATTCCTCTTTAAGGGCTTCTATCTGTTTACTTGTACTCTCCTGTATTTCTTTAAGGGAGTTACTTAATTCCTTCTTATAATCCTCTATCTTCATCATGAGAAGTGATTTTAATTCTGAATCCTGCTTTTCAGGTGTGATGGGGTGTTCAGGGCTTGCTATATTGGGAGAACTGGGCACTGATGATGCCAAGAAACTTTGGTTTCTGTTGCTTATGTTCTTGCACTTGCCTTTCGCCATCTGGTTAACTCTAGTGTTGCCTGCCCTCACTGTGTAAGACTGGAGTCTGTATTTCCAGTTATCTTGCTTGTTGCAGAGCTCCTCAGAGTCCAGATGTTGATTTGATATTGAGCATCAAATTACTCCTGAAAAGGCAAAGGTGTTTGAGTAAATTTTAGTCCTGGAATGTGTCTTTGAGTCTGTTTTTAGATGGCTGAAAGAGAAAAAAAATGTGCTATCTGGAATAGGCATCCACAGTTTGTCTGTTAAAGGAAATTAGTTGTTAATTAAATGCTGAAAGATGGTGATCAGCATGTTGATTTAACCTTTGGAAGTAGATTTAGACGACTTTCGAAACTTGAAGAAATTTTAAAAAGTTGAAGAAAGTGTTGGACATATATCACTAGTATTAGAGAGAAAAATAAATATTAAAACAAAAGGTGAAAAATTTTTGGTTGAAAATCATGGACATTGTTGTTTTAGAGGTTCCTGTTTGGAAGAAAAGCATTAATGAAGGGTTTAAATGCAATGGGGGAGGAGCCTGCTCTGCCATATAGTGGCTGGGTGCTCTAGCAGAGAAGCCAGGCTATACCCCATTTGTTTTCTTAGAGAAAGAGAAGAAAGGCCAACTTTGAAGAAAAGCTCAAAGCGAGAAACATAGGGGCTTGATAAGAGAGTCAGAAGAAGTGAGATTCTGTCTGAGCCATGGGAGGGAGACACCTAGAGGCTAGCCTGGAGCCAGCAACTCCTGGGAGAAGCTGTCATGCAGTGCTCAGGTGCTTTCAATTGTGAGAAAGACAGAGGGGGAGGGGAAAACTTCTGCTGGCAGCAGAGCTTGGCAGTGATTCTGTCGGGGAGGGGTAAAGAATGGAGACTAAGGAGTCTCCGCCATCTTGTCTTTGTCTTAGAGAGCACGTGGAGAGAGAAACCTAACCTTTTGAACTAGGCAGGCTTTAGATTGTAGTTAACAATTAGAGAAAAGACGTTAGCCAGGAACACGAGAAGGAGAGAGAGTGGAGGTGGAGGATGGATGGATGGACAGAGATGTAACTCACAGTTCTTGCAGGTGCCAGCGGGGAGAGCTTTTGGAGCTGGCTCTGCACACATTGTTCACTGCTAGCAGGGGGGAATATGATGGCCTGTGTGCCTCGGGAGGTCGCAGGTGTGAGGTTTTCCAAGTCTCCTGTATGGAGCAGATGTCTCAGTGAGGCGGAGATCACCACAATGGAGCAGAAGCGGGTGCAGAAAGCTTGGCTGTTAGTCTCACACCGCGCCAAGTAGATGCAGCAGTGTTCGTACTTGGGTGGGAATGGACTCAGCCAGATTTCAGCGGGCATGGGTGCAAGGTTCTCCAATAGGAAATCTCTGCTCTGGGCCCCAAATGCCATGGGCAGGGGGGAGGTGCAGCAGGACAGAGACTGTGGGGGTGTGTGTGGCATTGTGCTTGGACAAGCCAGCACGCTGATATTGGCCTCCGTTCTGAGGGTCTATGGACACACAGCAGAATGGAGGCAAGGAATGCATGCATGGCATGCGCTGAGGAAACAAGAGACTCTAGACGCCGCGCCCTGTTGGAAGTACTTGCTTGGCGGTAGCTGCCCGTTCATTCTTGAAGTCCATGGGTGTCTGTGCCCCACTTTGGGCACCAGCTATGGTTTAAAACTTGCGCAGGGCATGAGGTAGGTCAGCTGAGCCCGCGCCCCAAGGCCAATGCAGTCCTGGGAACCACGGCTCAGTTGGTGGTCCTCGGGACTTCTTGGCACTCCCAGGCACAGGACTCAGCAGTGCAAGTCACTGGTGAGCCATGGGGCACAGGCCGCCAGCATGCCGCAGTGACGGCAGGGTCCTGGGAGCAGGGGCGCAGGGACCCAGCCGCCCGGTGGCGGGTGAAGGAGTCCCTGGAGCAGGGACAGGGGCAGCCCACGAAGGCGGGTGTGCATGGACTGCTGCTGAAGGGGAGAGAGAGCCCTACAGATGGCTCCAGCAGGGAGCTCAGGGAGGGGCTTTCCCCAGCGCGAGTTTCCCACTTACACAAGAGAGTCCAAAGTTCTAGGAGACACATGGAATTGAAGACATGGAAGTTTTATTGGCCTTGATAGTTGTATCTGGAATGAAGTGCTCTCCCCCAAAATGTCAGGAGGGGCTTCCTTATATTGGAAAGAGGAGGGGCTAGGGAGATGAAAACTTAGATATCTATACCCCGGCCTTTAGGTAATTCATTAATAAGTAAATCTCAAGGCAGAGGTCTGTTAATCATGCCCTCTACTGTGGGACTGCGTAAGGGTATTCTGGGTCATGGCTGGGCAGTTGCCTAGAACCCCGAGACTTTGTGTGAGAACCAGCAGGAGTTCGGCATGCCCCAAGAACCCAGGGTCCTGAAAAACAGTCCAGTCTCCATAAAAGTCAGTCATGTAGGCCAGCCATTACAGCCCCTGCCAAAGTTCATAGGTAGAGGGCATGACTAGAGGCCTCAGGCTCTAGGGATTTACATACTAATGAAGGCCAGAGGGCGGAGCAAATTAAGCATGCCTCCCCAGATCCTCCCCTGATCCTCCCCAGATCCTGCCCGTTTCTCCCTCCCTGTATAACTCGGACTGCCCTGAGTTTTACGGGGCGTACATCCAAATCCATCCACCATCCGTCATGACAATAAACCTTTTGGAACCAAGGACTTCCTTGTGTCATTGGGGCCTGTGCCGCCAAAACCCCAGCCTCTGGAACCACAGATGTTCCTCCTGCATGTGGGACCAGCCACAGCATGGAAGACTCCCGGACCACCACAGCTGCGGCCCCTCTAAATTTTCCCCACAGTCTACCTGTGCCTTACGTGACCTAGCATGCAGGTTAAATGGAGGTGGGACTGCATGTTAGGTCTCTGGGTTCTGGGGACATGGACAAACACCCCAGGATGTCTTCTACAGCCCCACAAAGAAGGAAGACCAAGTGGGGATGCTTCGGTCCTTCTTAGAAGGAGCAACATAATACTCAAGGGAGCAAATATGGAGACAAAGTGAGGAATTGGAGAAATGGAGAAATTGAAGGAGGGGCTGTCTGGAGACCATTCTACCTGGGTATCCATCTCATGTGCAGTCACCAAAGGTAGATGCTGATGTGGAAGTCAGGAAGTGCATGCTGATAAGAACCTGATATAGCTGTCTCCTTAGAGGTCTGCAAGAGTCTGACATATTCAGAGGCAGATGCTCACAGCTAGCCATTGAACTGATCATGGGGTTCACAATGGAGGAGTTAGAGTGAAGACTGTTGGAGCTCAGGGCGTTTGCAGCCCCATCATGAGAGCAGCAATACCAACCAACCAGAGCTCCCAGGGTCTAAACCACCAGCCTGGGAGCACTTAGGGAGGGATCCATAGCTTCAGCTGTATATGTAAGGGTGTAGGGGCCTGTCAGGCATAGGAGGAAGAAGAGATCCTTGGTCTCATGAAAGCTGGATGCCCCAGTGGGTGGGAATTTGAGGGTGGGGATGTGGGAGTGGGGGGTAGGTATGGGTATATCTACAGAGAAGCAGAAGGAGGGGTGAGGGGATAGGGGGTTCTTGGGTGAGGGGGGATAGGGTAAGGGGATAACATATGAAATGTAAATAAAACATCCAATTAAAAAAAAGTTAAAAAAAGAGAGGCTGAGACTATTCCATAAAATCCTGCTATCTCATTTTTCTACCTTAGAGCATCTTAGATCTATCTCCTGTCCTCCAGAGGGGCAGGAACAGTTCCTCTTCTGCACACAGGGAAGTTGGATATGTCTCCACCTACCCAAATAAGTCTGTATATCCTCTTTTACTGAATTGGATTTTAGTGTATTCCCCTTCCCTAATTATAACCCAACTATTTCTTTTCTAACCAAAGTTTCTTGGTTTCGCCTTTGTAATAGAGAGCTACAGACCACCAATATCCAAAGAGCTTCCTTGTAGGTATATTTAACTGTGCCTTAGATGATTTTTGTTGTGACAAAATGGATTCCCATCTACTGCCTATTATTTAAAAGGAGTCCTCAGATCTCATTTTGCCCAAGTTGTCTCATGTATGCCTTTCTGATTATGAAGGATTTTGTATTTTCCTCTTCTGATTCAGGATCCTCAGGCATTCTTCACTTAAATTTTAGGCCCTAAATGTTTTAGCTCACCCTGAGCAACCATAGGACCACCCAGGCTTAGAGTAACATATCCCACACATTGCAAGTACAGGTTAGTACAAAAGCTCACTGCCTCAAGGCCAAAACCAAAATCATGTGTCTCCCATCATTCATACAAAGACCTTGCAGCTGAACATATGCTTGCAAAGGTGAACTAGCATGGGACTGTCATCTAGATTTTTGACAAATACTCAGATTCTTGCATGAACTGGCACCACATTCACTAGATTGGACAGATGCAATTATGAGGAGGTAGAATCTGATCATGCAGTAGCTGGAATATGCTCCACTGAATGAAGTGGACTAGGACACTGATTACATGTCAATGAAACAATATGAAAATTTTTAACTCTACTCAAGGAACAATGTTAGTTTACCTCAATAAAGAATTCACAAACTTCTACTCTTTCCCCAGGAAACCTTGAAATAATTCCCCTTTGACCCTGGGATCCTTGGATTTTCTCCAGATTTTGGGGTCTCATTTCTTCCCCATGCCCTTCTGTAAGACTAAGACATCTCACCTCTGACCCACTGATCCCTAGGCATAAATTTCTGAATAGTTTTGGGGGCATTTGTTGTCTGAATTTTAGGCCTTTAATAATGCCCACACTGCTCATGGATGCCTCACACACATTCTTTCTTTTTTTTTTAAATATTTATTTATTTATTTATTTATTTATTTATTTATTTATTTATTTTATGAGTACACTGTAGCTGTCTTCAGACACACCAGAAGAGGGCATCCAATCTCATTATGGATGATTGTGAGCCACCATGTGGTTGCCAGGATTTGAACTTAGGACCTCTGGAAGAGCAGTCAGTGCTCTTAACTGCTGAGCCATCTCTCCAGCCCCCACACACATTCTTTCTAACTAATGGGATTTTCACAGTTCACTTCTGGCTAAGAGAACTTCAAAGAGTCATTTCTCATTATGTGGGGTCTCTATACTAATGTCTTTATCCAAATGGCCTCTGTTATTACCTTTTGGCCAAGCAGGTCTCTCAGATTGCTCAAAGAGATACTACACTTACACAGTGCTGACAAAGATTAATGTAACAATCCTCCCCTCAGGATTGAGGTCTCCAGCACAGAGAATACAGAATTGCAGTCATCATCTTCATGGCATTCTTCATCAATGGTGTGATTCCAACCTTATTGCCAAGGCACGGATGGTTGAACACAAATCTGGACAGCTGACAATGCAACAAGCTCCTACTTATGCTCTTGGAACAGTGTTCAGATTGTTTCACATCCTCCTGAAGATGCCACAAATGATATGGTTACTTTTGATTGCTGTTGTTGTCTCCTTGGTGTTGTTATTTCTTTTATGTTTAGAAGTGGACATCTTGATACTTTTGGTTGCTATGGTAATAATCTACTTGCATCAAAAGCTTGCAGTGCACTGCTTAAATATCTTCTATTTTCTATACTGTATGTAATTTTATTTTATAAATGTAATCATATAACCAATTTTCACATGAATATATATTTTATGTGAAAATCTCTTTCCTGTACTCTTTTGTTTTCCACCTCATGATAGTTTGTTTAGCATCATTTGGAATATCCCTTTCTACTGATATGTCTTCAAAAGATTTACATTGGAGGTAAGAGTGTATGACTAAATATTTTCAACAGCACAAATACCTTTGTAGCACTTCTGTCTAGTAGATTATAAATATCAGTTAGTATATGCTAAGAGCTGAACCAAGTATACATTGTGAGACAGAATTTTCAGGGTGTAATCCATAAAAATAGCCACAAAAAAGAAAGCAAATTTATTAATCAAATGTATGCACATTCAATGAATATTTTGGTGTATATGTATATGTGTGTTTGTGTGTGTTTTTGTGTTTGTAGAAGACTGTAGAAGAAAAATGTCTAATACTTCTGTCTTAAATGAGGAGAATAAACTGCTCAGGATTGGTTTATGAAGTAAATAGCACTATGATTTAGTGTTTAGATTATCACTCCATATGTCTGTGTGTCGATTATCTACATATCTGTATGAGTATATGTACTTATACATGTACCAATCTCTCTATCATCTATCTATATTTGTGTCTGTCCATCCTTGTTTTTATATGTTTATCTATCATCTATGAATATATGTGAGCATTTACCAAGATAGGTGTGGTAGTTTGAATGTAATTGATCCCCAAAGGCACAGATGAAGTGTCATTATTAAGAGTTGTGATCTTGTTGGATTAGGTGTCTCCTTGGTGAAGAAAGGGTGTCACTGGAGAATGTGGGCTTTGCAATATTATATAAGCTCAAGCTTTGCTGAGTAGGTCAGTCTCCTTCTGCCTATGGGTCAAGATATAGAACTCTCAGCTCCTTTTCCAGTATCATGTCAGCCTGTATGCCTCCATGCTTCTTACCATGATAATAATGGAAGAAACCTCTGAAATTATACTCCAATTCCAATTAAATATTTTCTTTTCTTTCTTTTTTAATAATTTATTTATTTATTTCAAATAGTAATTCATTCACACAGGGGTTATAAAAACAGAAAGGCAGGACATGGGGAGGAGGGTGACACTGGAGCGTGGGTGTTCAGGGGGAATACAGATATCTTTCAGGACAGAGTATTGACTGGGTGAAAGTTCAGGGGACAGGTCACTATGACTCTGCCTATGACTTGATTGTCCTTATCTAAGTTGGTATTGTCTGCCCAGGCTACCTATTTACAAGGTCTATGACTACTCAGGCTTGTAAATTTCCAGAAATGCTGCCTGTTTACATTAGCTTATAGCCATCTGTTTCAATGTTTTTCCACTGAGACCCAAGACTTGGTGTTAGTATACATGTATGACAGGCATATTGCTGATTTTAGGCCTATGGCTGATTTTAGGCCTTCAGTGGATAAGCAGGGCTGCCTCTGTCATCTCCTCACTTCTCTAATTGTAGAAGGGCTGTGGCAATTCTAAACTTGTGAAGGCCGTGATAGAAGCCCAGCTTTAAATCATGGTGGTCTGATAAGATAGAAGCTGTTATTTAAGTTTTCATTATCCTTTGTGGCTTCTTTTCTGACTAGCTATCTGTTCAATTTTGGAAGAGGATGTATGTGGTTCTAAGAAGGCATATTTTTTTTGTGTTTGGGTTAAATACTCTGTGGATGTCTGTTAGATCTATTTGATTCATAATATCTGAAAGTTTCATTATATCAATGTTTAGTTTTTGTTTGGTTGTCCTGTCAATTGTCTGATATTGGAGAGTTGAAGTCTCCCATTATTAATGTGTGGGGTTCAATGTGTGATTTACCTTCAACATTTTTTTTTTTTACAAATATTGGTCACCTTGTGTTTTTGACATAGACATTCAGAATTTAGATATCATTTTAGTGGACCTTTCACCTTGATGAATTTGAAGTGTCCTTCCCTGACTTTTTTTGAAATTAATTTTTGTTGAAAGTGTATTTTATTAGATTTTAGAATGGCTACTTCAGTTTTCTTCTTAGGTATATTTGCTTGGAAAAAAATTTTGACTTGTTACTCTGAGGTAATGTCAATGCTTATGACTGAAGTGTGTTTCTTGTATGCAGCAGAATAATCGATCCTGTTCTTTCATCCTTTCTCTTATCCTGTGTATTTTATTGAGGAATTCACTCCATTGACATGGAGAGATATTGATCACCGGTGATTGTTGTTATTTCCTGTTGTTTCAATGTTGGTGATGTTAGTGTGTTGTCACTGTGCTGTTCCTCTCCCTTTCTCTATCACTGCCCCTCTCTTTGTGTGTGTGTGTATGTGTGTTTCTGTGTGCCTTCCTTGTTTAGAGCTGGTATGAAATTACTTGTTTCCTGTGTTTTCTTGGATACAGTTATCCTTCTTGGGTTGGAGTTTTCCTTCTAGTATTTTCTCTAGGGCTGGATTTGTGGATAGATAATGTTAGAATTTGGGTTTTTCTTGAAATATCTTGGCTCTTGTTGATCGTGTTCTTTCAAGGGCCTTTAGTCACATGGATCATTTTGGTCTGTGGACTGGATGTTCTTGTTGTAATAGATATTGGGAGGGGTGTGAACGTCTATGGTCCTGGTGTGGCAGGCCTCTGATAGATATCCTTGGGCTCTATGGTTCAAAATCAGCAGGTCTGTGTGTTTTAGGAGCCTTGGGCCTGATGAATGTGGCTAAAGAGGTTGCATAGAATGGAGGTACCCCTGAGATTACAGACTGCTTACCACAGCATAGCTTGGTCCAGAATGCTCAGATTGCTGAGGACATGGGTGGGGGAAGGGAAGTTCACCTATATGATTCAGGAGTCTCAGATCTGATGAAGGCGAGGAGAGAAGCAGTGGAAGAATGGAGGTTCCCCTGGGATAGCAGACTTCTCAGAGCCAGTAATGTTTCTTTTACTAATATGGGTACCCTTACATTTGGGGCATAGATGTTCAGAATTGACATGTCCTATTAGAACATTTTTCCTTTAATGAACATGAAGTGTCATTCCCAGACTTTTTTTATTTCTTTCAGTTGAAAGTCTATTTTATTGGGTATTAGAATGGCTTCTCCAGCTTGTTTCTTGGATCCATATGCTTTAGAAAATCTCATCCCAGCCATTTATACTGAAATAATTACTCTCTACTTGCTGAGAAGTGATTCTTGTATACAACAGTATGATGGTTCTTATTTATATATCTGTTCTGTTAGCCTCTGTCTTTTTACTGAGAAATTCAGTCTGTTGACATTGAGAGATATTTATGGCCAATTATTGTTAATACTGCTGTTTTTATGATGTTGGTAGTGGTGTGTGTGACTGTGTTTGTGTGTATCTGTGTGTGTTTCTTTTATACTGGTTTAAATTTAACCAAAAATTATTATTTATTTTTTTGTCTTTTCTTGAATATAGTTAGTCTCTTTGGGTTGTAGTATTCCTTCTAGTATCCTCTGTAGGGCTGGTTTAGTGGAGATGTATTGCTTGAATTTTGCTTTGTCATAGAATACCTTGGTTTCTCCATCTATATGGACTGAAAGCTTTGCTGAGTATGGTAGTGTGTTAGTCTACTGTTATCTATAGTCTGATATCAGTAGTCTCTTTGTGTCTGAAATACCTCTGTCCAGGATTTCTAGCTTTTGGAGACTCAAAAAAGAAATTGGATGTAATTCTGATGGATCTGTTCTTATATGTTACTTAGCATTTTTCCTTTCTTGCTGCTTAAAATTCTTTTATTGGTTTGTATATTTAGTGTTTTGATTATTATTTGGCCAGAATTTTTCTTTTCTAGTCCAATCTGTTTTGTGTTCTATGAGCTTCTTTTGCCTTTATAGGCATATGATTCTTCAGGTTTGGGAAATTTTCTTTTCTGTTTTTTTTTTTATTAAGTTCAGTATGTTTTCATTTAGAAAAGTAGCACTTAGCTAAAATTCCTTTGTTTTCCATGTTTTAGCCAGGCTATGTATTTTCTTAAGCTTTTCAGAGATTTAAAAACTAGTTTGAGTAAACAACCCCTTAAATGATACTGATGTGTCTTCTTCCTTTCCCGCAGCCTATCTATCCAGAATGAATACTGTAGGACAGTTTTATCAGAACCTCCTTGACTCACAAACATTCCTCCCACCCACACACACACAAACATTCAACACTTTAGGGAGTTTCTCTTCATGATTTTCTATTCATTGACTCAACTTGCTCCTACTTAGCTAAAAATGCATATTTGCTGATATTCTGCTCAAGGGTGAGCTTTCTCCATAAATGAAAAAGAAATATACCATCACATTTATCTTGATGGTCCTTACAAACCACTCTTTAACAAGTGTTGATGAATAAACATTTTTCTTTCATATATAAAACAGGACATTCTACAAAATTATTGTATCTGTTAAAATTGTGCATATCTAATATCCTGATACCATTACAAATGCCACTAATATTTTGGTTCTATTTCTATGAAAACCAAGGACTTCAATAGCATGAACATCTAAATATTCTACTACCTTATTAGATTGTATGATTTTACATCTTGTATTTAGTGTTAACTGTCAGCCTTGACACAATCAAGAGTCTACTAGAAAAGGGACACTCAACTGAGGAATTGACCAAATAAGATTGGCCTGTGGGAATGTCTATAGGAAATGCCATGACTATTAATTGATTCTGGAATCCCCTCCCTAATGTGGACACTGTAGTTTACTAGGTAAGTAGTCCTGAGCTTTCTGTTATTGTTGTTGTTGTGCTGGTTTTTGTTTCCATTACATTTATTTTTTATAGTCCAGTCAATATGCCCCTAATTTGCCCTCCCACAGTTCCTCCTCCCAGTCCTCCTCTCCCTATCTCCAAGAGGATGTCCCCCACCACCAGGCCTCTCCACTACCTGGGGGCCTAAGTCTCTCAAGGGTTATGTGTGTCTTCTTTCACTGAGGCCAGACCAGGAATCCGTCAGCTGTAAGGGGTATCAGTCCAGCATTTTGTGCTGCCTGGTTAGTGTTTCACTGTCTGAGAGATCTCAGGGGAAAGGTTTAGTTGAGACTGTTGGTCTTCCTATGGGGTAGAAGCCCTCCTGTTTAACTTTGTAGAGCCTTTCCCACATTCAACCACAGGGGTTCCCAACTCAGTCCTTTGGTTGAAGTATCTGCATCTGTCTCTTTTAGCTGCTTGTATTGCCTCTCAGAGGACAGTCACTCTAGGCTCCTCTCTGCAACCATACCATAGTATCAGTAATAATGTCAGTCCTGGAGCCTTCCCTTTCTATGCAAATTGACAAATGCTAGCATTTTAATTTCTGAAGTCACTTGTAGTTAGTTAGTAATTGTTAGTAATTGTAATTGTGTATTTAGGGTGAGTAATTTCCTAAAATCTGTTCTTAGATTGTTTTCATTTTAAAAATTATTTTTGCCATAGTTGACATAATCTGATATGATCTGCATAAATGATATAAATTTAATAAACAATATCCTTATTCCATTTACTATCATTGAAATCGTTTTTCTTATTGACACAAGTGAATTGAAAGAACTGTAAAAAATTCAATTTCTGTCAATAAGTTAGAGATAGTATTCCATGACTTCAAAGTTAGAAGTTTAGTCTATTAAATTTTAAGAAAATCAATGTAAAAATATATGTCCTACTACCTCATGCAGTAAGCATATTATTTTAGCTATATAAAATGCTTGTTATGAGACAAATATCCCTTTCATGACATTTTACGTTTTTGTTGTCTTTTACAGTCTCCCTTTGGCCTTCACATCCAATTTGGCTAAGATCTGAGGGGAAAAACTGAACGTTTAAGTAACATCATGTTTTTATTTATGTGGTCTTTTCATTTATATCTGCACATGTGGGTCTGTGTGTGGGTTTGAGGACATTAGTAGAGTGCCTAAGGAGGGTGGAAAAGGGCTTTGGTTCCTTGGGTTCATTATAACTGGGGTGAGAGGCTATTGACAGAAGTCCAATATGGGTTGGTAGGAACTGAGCTTGGATCCCTCAAAATAGCAATGAGTTCTCTTAACCATGGGATCATCTTTCCAGCCCAGTTAAAATACATTCTTAAGCTGAATTTATGTATAGAATTGTTTTGATAAAAATCAATTTAGGACATAATGCAACTCAGATTTTATCTGTATGGATAAATCTAATAAGATCACATCTTATTATTTTTCTTTACTTTCCCCACATTCAGGAAACAGGAAAAATAAACACTTCTTAATTATAGGAACAACAAATTCCTCAAATTGTCTAATAGTGTTATTTCCTATTTTTTTGTATTCTATTAGAAATTATAGTGTATCAAGGTGAAAAATAGTACATTTTGCTAAATATTATGGATGTATTCTTATGGCATCTGCTTGAAGTTTTGAACATGAATATGATAAGGAAATACATTGACAGCTACTATATGTAATCCACAAAGTGGTGAAATGCTCACACCAAAATATTTAAAGCCTCAGATTTTCAAATTATGCTTGGCTTTACCAAGGGATAGAAAATCATGTTCATGTTCAATAGATTTTTAATTCTCCCAGTTATTTTCAGATAATTCCATTTGTATATCTAATCAGACTCTGCTTGCTTGTCATACTTAATTGAGAACAGGAGCTCAAGTCACACTTCAGTACAAAGACCATCAGCAAAAATGTTACATTAAAGTGAATTAAAGTAAATGGATATATGGACTATAAGTGCTTTTGTCAAGATATTTTATATCCTGATTATTTCATATAATATGTATGTAAAATTTATCACATCTTTTGTCTGATGGGAAATGTGCATCAACAGTTATAGCAATGGCTTAACAATATAAAATCAATTGGCATAAAGTTGTAATAAAATTATGTGTAAACAGTGGAACTATAAGTATACAGATTAACTGAACAAAACTCCAAAAGAATTATAGATGGAAAGACTGAAAGTATTTAGTTTTTGTATGATAAGTAGAGCATATCTAATTAAATTGGAAAAATTATGAACAGCCTAGTATGCTAAGATAGTCATATATGTGTGTCAAATGTTTTTTATTAAGTTCCTTTTTCTACCTTTTTTTTCATTCTCTCTTTTGTAAGTACATAGACGTTGCTTCTATCCTAGGGTAAAAGTGAAATTTTGTTATTTTATTTAATTACATTACAACCTTTGCCTCTGCCCCTTAGTCCCCCAGTCACCCCCTCTGTCAATTTCTCATCCCATTCCTTCTACCCTTTGCATGATATTTTCTAGTTCCATCCATTTTCTTGCAAAATTCAAGATGTACTAGTTCTTAATAACTGAATATTATTCCACTGTGTAAATGAACCACGTTTTCTGTATCCATTCTTCTGTTGAGGGACAGCTGCATTGTTTCAAGCTTCTGGCTATTACAAATATGGTTACTATGAACATAGTGGAGCACATGTTGTTGTTCCAATTTTCTGAGGAACCACCAGATTGATTTCCAGAATAGTTGTACCAGTTTGTAATCCCACCAGCAATGGAAGAGTCTTCCTCAGCCTAGTTATTCTCACCACCATCTGATGTCCATTGAAGTTTTAATGGTATCCATTCTAATTGGTGTAAAGTGGAATCTCAGAAATCTTTTGATTTGCATTTCCTTGGTAGCTACGCACTTTGCACATTTTTTCAGTGCTTCACAGGACATTTGAGATTCATCTGTTGTGAATTCTCTATTTAGCTTCGTACCCCTTTTTTCATTGGATTATTTGGGTTATTGGTGTCTAAATTATTGTATTTTTTGTAAATTTAGGATATTACCCCTCTCTCATATATAGGTTTGGTGAAGATCCACTAGCAATTTGTGGGCTGCTGACTTGTCCTATTACCCTTTGCATTACAGAAGCTTTTCAGTTTCATGAGGTCCCATTTATAAATTATTGACCTTAGAACTTGAGCCATTCTGTTCAGGAAATTTCCCCTTGTGCAAATGAGTGTGAGCCTCTTTCCCACTTTTTCTTTTATTAGATTCAGTGTATCTGGTTTTAGGTTCAGGTCCTTCATCCACTTGGACTTGGGTTTTGTGAAAGGTGATAAATATGGATCTATTTTCATTCTTCTACATACAGACTGTCAGTTAGACTAGCACCATGTATAGAAGATGCTTTCTTGTTTTTATGTCTGTGTTTGGCTTCTTTGTCAAAGATCAAGTGTCCTTAAGTGTGTGGGTTTATTTCTGAATCTTCAATTCTATGCCATTGATCGACCTGTCTGTCTCTATACCAATAAAATGTGTTTTTTTAAAAATCATTATTGCTTTGCAGTACAGCTTGGGGTCTCTGGAACTGTGATTCCCTGAGAAGATACTTTATTGTTATGAATTGTTTTGGCTATCCTAGATTTTTTGTTTTTTTCATATGAAATTGAAAATTTCTCTTTCCATGTCTGTGAAGAATTTTGTTGAGATTTTGATGAGGATTTCATTGAATCTGTACATTGATTTTGATAAGATAGTTTTTTCACTGTTAATCATACCAATCCATGAGCATAGGAGATCATTCCATCTTCTAAGGTCTTCTTTGATTTCTTTCTTCGGGGATTTGGAGTTCTTGGCATACAAATCTTTTACTTACTTGGTAAGAGTTACACCAAGATATTTTATATTATTTGTGGCTATTGTGAAATGTGTTGTTTCACTAATTTCTTTCTCAGCCTTTTCAACATTTGTATGACGGAAGGCTACTCAGTTGTTTGAGTTAATTTTTTATCCAGCCACTTTGCTGAAGTTATTTATCACTTGTAGGAGTTTTCTGATGGAATTCTGTGAGTTGCTTATCCATATTATCTGCAAATAGTGATACTTTGACTCCTTCCTTTCCTTTTGATGTTGAGAGATATTAAAAGCAAATGATTGTTAAGTTACTCTTATATCTGTTGCTGGAGTTGGTATTAGGTATGTGTGATCTCTCCTTTTGTTTTTTGTGAGATATTTAATTTCTTCTGTTTTCTTTTGTGTAGCTCATTGGGTTGGAGTTTACCTTCTAGTATCCTTTGTAGGTCTTTATTAATAGGAAGATATTGTTTACATTTGGTTTTGTCATGGACCATCTTGGTTTCTCCATCAATGGTAATTGAAAATTTTACTGGTTTTAGTAGCCTGGGCTGGCATTTGTGTTCTCTTTGGGTCTGGAGGACATCTGTCTAGGATCATTTGGCTTTTAGTGTCTCTGTTGAGAGACTGGTATAATTCTGATAGGACTGTACTTACGTTACTTGGCCATTTTCCCTTATTGCTTTTTAATATTCTTTCTTTTTTCTGTACATTTAGTGTTTTATTGTTTGATGAGAGGATTTTCATTTCTGGTTCAATCTCTTTGGTGTTCTGTAGGCTTATTTTACATTTACAAACACCTCTCTCTTTAGGTTAGGGAAGTTTTCTATATGAATTTGTTGAAGATGTTTTCTGTCTCTTTGAAATGGGAATCTTCATTCTCTTCTGTTTCTCTCATTTTTAGGCTTGGTCTTTTCATGGTGTCCTGAATTTCCTGAATCTTTTAAGTTAGGAGCTTTTTACACTTTGTATTTTCTTTGATCTACGTGTCAATATCTTCTGTGGCATCTTATATTCCTGGGATTCTCTCTTCTATCTCTTTATATTTTGTTGGTGATACTTAACATCTATAGCTGCCATTCTCTTTCCTAAGTTGTGTATCACCAGGGTTCCTTCCATTTGTGTTTTATCATTGTTGTTTTTTTTTTATTTTCATGTTTAGGTCTCGGACTAATTTTATCAATTCCTTCACATGGTTGATTGTATTATCCTGGATTTCTTTAAGGGATTTATTTGTTTCCTCTTTAAGGGTTTCTACCTGTTTGCATGTGTTTTCCTGTATTTCTTCAAAGGAGTTATTTGTATCTTCCTTAAAGGCCTCTATCATCTTAATGAGCAGGATTTTAGCTTATCATCTTCATTTTCAGTCATGTTAGGGTATTCAGGTCTTGCTGTGGTGGGTGAACCTGGTTCTGATGCTCAAGAAATGAATTGGGTTCTGTAGCTTCCATTCTTAAGGTTGCCCCTCCCCTAGTATTAACTGATCTGGGTACTCTGACTGTGTCTAGCCACCTTGGTTGTGACCTGGGTTATAGGCAGTCTTCTGGGAGTCACACAATGCTGTCTCTTGTTAGGAAGAACCTCCTGTGTCTCTGTTTAGAGAAAGACACTGTTTCCCTTGTTAGGTATGAAAGCAAAAAGAAGGAGGGGGGGAATGGATGGGGATTCTAGGGAATGGAAATGGGCAAATCAGATGACATCTGTATTGTAAATAAATAAAATAACCAATAAAAAATTAAAAATTAAATAGTAAAGAAAGAATGAACAAATAAAATGTGTGGAGAGAATTTTGGGCTCCTTGGCAGGAACATGACACTGGACAAGGACAAGGAAATGGGCCTCAGGCAGGAATCTGACCTTGAGCCATGACAAGGAAGTAGGCTCAGGCAGGATTCTAATTTTTGGCTAGAGCAGGGAAGTAAGTTCAGGTATGAAGATAAATCTTAGGCTGGAACAAAAAGTTGGCTTCAGGCATGAATATGACTTTGGACTAGGACAGGGAAGTAAGCTCAGGTGTCCTGATCATTCTGATTAGCACCTTAGAAACAGAGACCAGGGGATGTGGGACTTTGTTTATTGCCTTGCTTGTTCCTTGATTATTTGCACTGCTAGTTCCTCAACCAAGAATCTAGGACACTAACTTGCTTTGTGACTTAATACAGCTGAACCAAAGGACAGGTCCCCTGGGCTTTCCCTATATATACAAGTGTTGAATGTGAAACTTTAAGCTGTGATCAGAGAACTTTGCTTTGGCTTCCTATTTTTTCACCCCTCTTTCTCTGTTTCATTTCTAGCCTCTTTTTCTGGTGAACCCAGTTCATATATTGTTGGGAGCCAAATCCTAGATGAAGGTGGCTATCATCTATGCAGGCATTTGTGACCATATATTTGAAGGTTGATATTTATTCAGCCTGACAAGAGACTTGTTTTTCTAGCATGATGTTTTTGCAAACAGCTCACAACAGTTGAGCACACTCTTGTTTATCTCAGACATATCCTGGAGTTGTTGTTTAATGTCTCAAGCTGCACTCCCCTTCGTGTGCTTATATATCCATAATTGCCTTTAAATAAATGAGACTTGATAAGACGCCCTGTCTTGTCTCTATTCTTTGCATCTCTTGCCCATCCATACACACTCTCTCTCTTGGAGAACCCATTGACTGACCCATGGGCCATTTCAATCTGTGGCCACTGAGTAGCTACAAATATGTACAGGTCAAACTATTAGAAAAATACCAGACTTTTTAATAGAGATATTAAAAGGCAGGGTGTCAGTATAGAATTACACAAACTCTAATAGACCACAGATACCAGTACAAACTACAATATCCAAAACGACTCTCATGTATAATAGATGGATAAAAATAGACACTTCATGATAAAACTAAGTTTTAGCAGTATCTATAAATCCAGCCCTACTGAAGGAACTGAATGAAAAACTTTATGCAGAAAAGATGAAACACACCGAAGAAAATACCTGGAATAAGTAATATTAGAAATTCAAAAGAGTGAGGGAAAAGCCTATACTACATAAAAAAATAATGGGAATCAAAAATCATTGTTCATTGACTACTCTCAACAACAATGCCCTCCTGCCTCAAAGAAAAAAGACAAAATAGAATGAATTCACATACAAGATCCATACTTCTACTACATTCATGAAAAAACCCCCGAGCATCAAGGATATTTTGGTGGTTTGAATATGCTTTGATTAGGGAGTGACATTATTAGGAGGAGTCATCTTGTTAAAGGAGGTGTGGCCTTGTTGGAGGAACTGTGTCACTGTGGGGGGAGGCTTCAAGCCCCTCCTCCTAGCTTTCTGAGAACAGTCTTCTGGATTTCTTTGGATGAAGATTTAGAAACCTTACCTTTTCCAGCACCATTCCTGCCTGGATGCTGCCATGTTTCCCACCTTGATGATAATGGACATCAACTCTGAACTTGTAAGCCAGTCCCAATTAAATGTTGTACTTCATAAGAGATGCTGTTTTCATGGTGTCTGTTCACAGCAGTCAAACTCAAACTAAGACCAATATAAATCACATGAGGATAAAAGGATGAAAAAAGCTATTCTAAGCAAATGAACTCATGAAGCAAGCTGTTGTAGCCATGTTGGTATCTGATAGACTTCCAACTAAAACTGATCAGAAGAATTATGGAAGGATGGCATATAATTATCAAAGAAAGACTTACCATATAGATACTGAAATTGTGTCAGCCAAAAACTATGCAGAAAAACACTTGAGTGAAACCAATTCATACACTAAAATGACAGAAAATATTATACAATTTTTCACCTAAATAAAAAACAATATACCTTCTTTTCAAGCACTTATCAAAATTTCTCCATGAGTTATCACATACTTGGACAGAAAGTAAGTCTCATCAGATATAAGGACATTGAGATAAAACTCTGTATCCTGTTTGACTACCATTGAGTAAGGCTGGATAACAAGAACAGAAAGAACAGAAAGCTTACAAACACATGCAAACTATATAATTCACTAAATTTAAAAGCGTCAATACTGAAATTAAGAGAAAAGTTATGTTATCAGAATTGAGTTGAGATGAAAACAAAATATACCAAAACTTATGGGACACATTGAAGGCAGTTCTAAGAAGCAAGTTCGTAGCATTAAGTAAGTAGATAAAAAAAGTATAGAGATCTTGTATTAGGAGCATAAAAGAACCCTTTAAATGCTAGAATAAAAATTAATACCATACAAATTAGATAGAAAGAAAAAATCAAATCCAGGGCTGAATTCAAGAGAAAAAATGCAAAGAATAAATCAGAGTTTGTTCTTTGAGAAAATAAATAAGATTGACAAACCCTTCTCCAGATTAACTAAAATGATAAGAGAATATCCCAATTAATAAAATCAGAAATAAAAATGGAAACAAAATAATAGACATTTGTTGGGGGGAAGTTGCCACACAAACAACTCAGACAGAAATCTTAGTCGATTGGGGTGGTTTATTGAATGCCACACCCCAAAACTGATCAATCAGGGACACAATTCAGGTTCAAAAGCTGGACCATGACATTGAGTCAATTTATTACAGAGTTTTAAAGTCTGAGACATACAAAACTCTCTGACAAGTTATTCCATCAATCAGGATTTATGGATAGAGTATTTTCTTAGGAATGTGTCTTTGTAGTGCACTTATCTTGTTCCCATACATTGGGGTATTCAACTGTGGCAGAAGACTTACCTTTTCTAACATTCATGTCTTAGTTCGACAAGCAGGATGTCAGCTTACTCAAGTATATGTCTCTTTCTGCCAAATTGAATGTCAGTTCCCAGAGGGGTTTTGGAAAATTAAACTTTACTCAACTTCTACTCAAAATGGAAGTTTTATTCCAAATGGATTGTTATATTGGTGCAGGTGTCTCTCTTCTATTGGGGGGTGTAACCCAGGGTCAGTTTATAAATGTAAATATCATAAAAACTTAAATGTAAGTGCAGGAAGTGCTATTGCATGATTGGTCCCAATCCATGCTCATTGTGGATAACTATACAAAGTAGTTGTACTGGATTCTATTATTATTATTATTATTATTATTATTATTATGTGGTTGTTTCTGATACTACAGAACATAAGAAAATATGTAAGCACCTTGGCATTAATAAGTTTCCTAGTAACTTCAAAAACATATGAGCAAGTTTCCTTATAATAGCAGGCTAGTCAGAAGTTACCTAGGGATTAAAATTCCATCTAGGCTTTAGTATTTTACCTAGGCCTTAATAACTGAGAAAATCTAGAGAATCATAAGGACATACTTTTAAAAATGTGCTCAAAAAATTGGAAAAATTTTAAAAAATGGATAATTATCTTGAAAGTTACCACTTAGGAAATTTAACTTAAGATTAGGTAATCAATTTTAACACACCTATAATGACTAGTGAAATAGAAACAATAATTAAAAGTCTCTCAACCAAATAAAAGCCCAGGGGCACATGGTTTTAGAGCAGAATACTACCAAACATTCAAACAAGAATTAATGCCAGTGTTCAAACTATCCCGCTAAAGAGAAATAGAAGGAACACTGCCCAATTATTTTTATGAGACCACAGTTACTGTGATTTCTGAACCACATATAGATTCAACAGAGAGAGAGAACTACAAATTAATTCCTTGTAGAAACATAGATAAAAACTCTGATTAAAATACTCTCAAACCAAGTCCACAAACACATCAAAAATATTATCCACTGTGAGGCTGTAGAAATCCTGGGGTGTTTGACCATGCCCCCAGAACCCAGAGACCTAACACACAGTCTCCATTTCACCCATATAGTGGGCCATATAAGGCACGGGTAGAGGGCATGGCTAACAGGTCTCTGCCTCAAGATTTACATATTAATCAATTACCTAAAGGCTGGGGCATAGATATCTAAATTTTCATCTCCATAGCCCCTCTTTTTTCCCAGCTCCCCAATAAAATGGAGCCTCTCCTGACATTTTGTGGAAGAGCACACCATTCAAATACAGCCATCACCATGAAAATAAAACTTTAATACCTTCGATTCCACATGTCTCTTGGAACTCTGGACTCTCTTTGTGTAAGTGGGAAACTTGTGCCGGGGAAAGCCTCTCTACCCCTCCCTGCTACAGCTGTCTGCAGGGCACTCTCCCTGCTCCAGTGGTCCACGGGGCACTCTCCCCTGCAGCAGCAGTCCCTGCACCTTTGCAGGCTGCCCCAGGGACTCAGCTGCGGCCTCTGGGCACACTGAGTCCCGGCATTCCCTGTCCCAGCAGTCCATGGGGCTCCCTCTCTCCTCTGCAACTGCGGTTCCTGGGACTGCTCGGCCATGCGGTGCTGGCAAGATCGAACCATCAGCTGAGCTGCGCCACTGAGCCCCAGGGACCTCGGACTACACTTCGGCTTCCCAGGGATGGCCGCGACTGCTGCATGCGGGCACCCCTGACCCCACCCACACGCCTCACGAGTTTTAAACCACAGCTGGCACCAGGGGCATAGACACCCACAGAAAGGGCTGCTACTGCCAAGCAAGTACTTCCAGCAGGGCATGGCATCTATACTCTTCCTGTTTCCTCAGTGCACCCCGTGCGTTCCCTGCCTCCATCCTGCTGCGCATCCGTAGACCCTCAGAATGGAGGCCAAATCAGCGCACTGGCTTGTCCAAGCACAGCACCATGCACACCCCAACCCAGTCTCTGTCCTGCTGTGCTCCCCCACCTGTGGTGCTTGGGGCCCAGAGTACAGATTTCCCATTCAAGAGCCTTGCGCCCACGTGGAAATCTGAGTCTATTTCCACCCGAGTACGATCCCTGCCTCATCTACTTGGTGCAGTGTGAGACACAGTCAAGCTTTCTGTGCCCACTTCTGCTCCACTGTTGTGATCTCCGCCTCCCCGAGACATCTGTTCCAGACAGGAGACGTGGACAACCTCATGCCCGCATGCTTCCGAGGCGCATGCGGCATCATTTCCCCCCACTGTTAGTGGTGGACAATGTGTACAGAGCCAGCTCCAAAAGCGCTCCCAGCTGGCGCCTGTGAAAACCATGAGTACAATTCTCTCTGTCCACCTCCACTCTTTCTCCTTCTCATGTTCCTGGCTAATGTCTCTTCTCTAACTGTTAACTACAGTCTAACTCCTGCCTAGTTCAAAAGACTAGGTTTCTCTCTCCACGTGTTCTCTAAGACAAAGACAAGATGGCAGAGATTCCTTAATCTTCCTTCTTTACCCCACCCCCAAAAATCTGCTGCACTCTGCCTGCCAGCAGAGGTTTTCCCCTCCCACTCCGACTGAGAGCTGCCTGCCAGCTTCTCCCAGGAGCTGCTGGCTCTATACTAGGCTCTAGGTGTCTTCCTCCCATGGCTCAGACCTTGACACAGAACTTTACTTCTTCTGACTCTCCTACCAAACACCTATGTTTCTAGCTTTGAGCTTTTCTTCAAAGTTGGCCTTTCTTCTCTTTCTCTAATAAAAACAAAGGGGGGTGGTGGAATGCCTTGGCTTCTAGCAGGCCCCTCCCCCACTGCTTTTAGGCCCTTCATTAATAGTTTTCTCCCAAACAGGAATACCTACAGTAACATTTCTGCTTCTCAACCCAAAATTTTCTTGCTTTTATTTAGATGTTTCTTTTTTTCCTTAACAGGAACCTATGAAACAACAACGTTCGTGATTTTCAACCAAAAATTTTTTGCCTTTTGTTTTAATATTTCCTTTTCTCTCTAATACTCGTGATATATGTCCAACACTTTCTTCAACTTTTAAAATTTCTTCAACGTTCGAAAGTCATCTAAATCTACTTCCACAGGTTAAATCAACATGCTGATCACCATCCTTCAGCTTTTAATTAACAACTAATTTCCTTTCACAAACAAACTGTTGAACACAATGTTTTTCTCCTTCAGCCATCCAAAAAATAGACTCAAAGATACCTTGCAGGACTAAAATTTCCTCAAACACCTTTGCCTTTCCCAGAGTAATTTGATGCTCAATATCCAGGCTTTCCAGATATCTCCCCACCGGAGATGCTGCTTCCCTGTGATTATACCCACAGATCCAACAGAGACAACACCATCTTCTGGAACCTGCCTGAGATGCCAAGCTGCTTCCTCTCCAGACACCTCGTCAGACTGCAGACTCCAGAGACACACTGATACTGAGATCCAGAGACAGCGCCACCTTCTGGAACCTGCCAAGCTGCCTTCTCCCAGCCATCTCATCTGACTGAAGACCCAGAGATGCTCGCTAAGACACAGAAACACACGCTGAGATGGAAGACAAACCCAGACCTTCCAGACACAGATGAACTCTTGCCAAAGTCACATAGCTGAAGTGCCTTGTTAGTGAGGAAATCATAATGTCTATTTAGATTAATCAGATGTCATTACTCTCAAATTATACAACATGTATTTAATTGATTCAATGACTCCTTGCTTTCCCAATCCAACCCTCAATGCCCATTACCCTTGGCTTGGTTATGCTACACCCCCTGGCCTGTGTAGTGTTTTCTTTTGACTTCCTCATTCAAAATTTTCACTACAGGTGACACCTCTCCTAAGAGAGGGAGTTGTGGGGCGGTGAGCTATGAGTAAGGCTGGATGCTTGGTAGAAGAGCTCTAGAACCCCGGCACCCTGGTTTGGAAAACCTCTGGGATGAAAGGCAATTCGAGCTTTTCCTAGGCCTCTGGCTCTCTCACCTTCAGCCCTCCACAGTCCCCTCCCACAGAGAGGGCCACAGTCATTTGTCACATGGGAGTAACATCCCCACATCTGGCCTACATATATCTCCTACACCTTCAGAGATGCCCCTTCTTTTATGAAAGAAAACAGGGTGGGATGTTGGGCTGTAGAAATCCTGGGGTGTTTGGCCATGCCCCCAGAACCCAGAGACCTAACACGCAGTCTCCATTTCAACCATATAGTGGCCATGTAAGGCACGGGTAGAGGGCATGGCTAACAGGTCTCTGCCTCAAGATTTACATATTAATGAATTACCTAAAGTCCAGGGCATGAATATCTATATTTTCATCTCCATAGCCCCTCCTTTTTCCCGCACTCCCCAGTATAATGGAGCCCCTCCTGGCATTTTGTGGGCGAGCTTTCACACCCAGATACAACTACTATGGCAATAAAATTTACATGTCTTTGATTCCATGTGTCTCTTGGAACTCTTGACTCTCTTTGTGTAAGTGGGAAACTCCCACCATGGAAAGCCTCTCTGCCCCTCCCTGCTACAGCTGTCCACGGGGCACTCTCCTTGCTCCAGTGGTCGGTGGGGTGCGCTCTCTACAGTGGCGGTCCGTGCACCTGAGCCCTCGTGGGCTGCCCCGGAGACTCAGCTTCGGCCACTGGGCATGCTGGGTCACTGCTATCCCGGTCCCAGTCGTCTCCAAGGCTCCCTCTCTTTGCTGCAGCCGCGTTTCCTGGGACTGCTCGGCTGTGCAGTGTTGGCAAGATAGAACCATCAGCTGAGCCGCGCCGCTGAGCCCCAGGGACAGCAGCGACCTCGGTGCACGGGAGCCCCTGACCCTGCCCACATGCAGTGCGAGTTTTAAACCACAATCCACCATGGATAAAATGCTTCATCTCAAAAATGCGAGGACAGTACAATATAAGAAAAGGAATAAGGATTCCCCCCGCCCCCGACTCCCCTCTACCAGACTCCTGAACCATTCAGCCTGCCATCCCAGGGAGACCTCCATTCCCACAATGACTATACTCCACCTCCATTAGAGTGCCAAAACATATAGTAAGCCTCGCTTCCTACACCCACCTTCCATGCATTCTGAGTCCTGTAGGCCAAGTCAAGCTTTCCCAAGTAGTCTGCCATCCCAGGTGAACCCCTATTCTCCTGCTACATCTCCTTCACCTCCATCAGAATCCTGAACTATACTGGTAACCTTTACTTTACCAAATCTGTCTTCCCTGCTGACTAAGCCCTCTTGGATCAAGCCAAAATGCCATTCCAGGGAGATCTCCATTCTCACACTGCCAGTATCCCAAATTCTATCAGACCTGAGACTCCTAAACAGTATAGGTTAGATTCTCTTACCCCATCTATGTATCCTGTTCTGCATGAGACACATAATCCTTCTGATGTGCACCTCCACCTGAAACCTTGGCAGATTGTCATTCCTGCCCCCCTTGTCCCACAGCCTACCTGTCTCACAGGAGGTCTGTATCTAGAGGAATGAAGGTGAGACACCTTCCAATAGCCACACAATCTGAAATTCCTAGAGCACAGCAGACTTTTGGTCTATCCTTCTCTGCTTGAGCCCCATTGTCCTTCTGGTCTGTACCTCCACCTGAAACCATGGCAGATACACTTGATGTGCCTGCCCCTGAACACCAAAGCCAGCCTCTCTTCCGGGAAGTCTGTCCTAACAAGGGACATAGGGACACAGAAGGCTTGCTCTACACAGGGACAAAGGAGGCCTGTTCTCACAATAGATAGCATTTTCTATCTCCCTGCTCTAATGCAGGTCATAGCCCTACTTACCTCCAAGCAGGAAAGGCTCCAGTCAAAGTTAAATCAAGATTAGATAATCTATATAAACAGTCCCATAACCCCTGAGGAAAGAGAGCCAGTCATTAAAAACCTCCAAACAACACCAAAACAGCCCATGGCCAGATGGTTGCAGCCCAGAATATTACCAGACCTTCAACGAAGAGCTAATATAAATACTCCTCAAAGTATTCCACAAAATAGAAACAGAAGGATGATTGTTTTTCTATATATTCATTTGTAGGAAGTTTCCTTATCAAAGTTTATATAATTATAATACTTACTTGATTCTACCTAAATGTCTGACATTCCATAAAGTTTTCAGAGTTGAAAAAATTCTTGTAATATTGAGCTTAATTTTTGAATCACCCCATCAGTGTGTTTTCTTTACAATATTGGCTATATGTTTGTGTATGCTGATGCAAAGACAATAATCAGTATACTATTTCATTTTGTTGAACTGGATTCAGAGCTAGAAAACAATGAAATCAATGTGATGTACAAAATATTACCCAGAAAATCAGGAATGTGCTTTTCATTTTACCATTTTTATTATTTACCATTTATATTTTAATAAATATTTTTTCATGTAATATATATTGTTCATGGTTTTCCCACTCCAAACTCCTCTCAGATCCTAAACTCCAACCCAAGAAAATTTACACGTATTCACTCTTCTACTTACTAGGAAAAAAAGACACAACTAGAAACAAATAATCAAATCAGAATTTAAAAACAGAAACAAGATAAAGCCTACAAATCACATATAGATAAGGAGACCCACTCAGTCACACAAGCAAAAATCACTCATAAAATATAAAATCAAAAATCAATATATAAGTCAAAGTCCTAACCCTCCCAAAATACCATTGAGTTTGTTTTATGTTGACAATCTACTGGTGGGTATAGGACTTGCAATGAAGTACAGTGTGTGTACTCATTGAGACTCTCTTTGAGAAAACTGATTTCTCCTTTGAAAGTGTTTGCCAATTGATGATGGCATCTGAGAGACAGATGGAGCTTTTGCCATTTTCTCACACTCATTAATGGGACCCCATCTGGTTTAGACCTCTGTAGGCCCAGTGCATGTCAGGTCTGTTGTATAAGAAGGCTTTGATTCTTCCATGTCTTCTATCCTCTCAGGATCTTACAGGTGTTCCATAATTTCTGTTGATGAGTTCTCTGAACTCAAGAGGGAGGCATTTCATGGAGACAATCCAATCAAGTTAGAATATTTTAAGGATCTCTCACCCTTTATACATTGTCCATTTATGGGTCTCTGTTATTTCCTATCTGTTGTAGGAGAATGCTTCTCTGATGATTGCTGAGCAAGACACTATTCTATGAGTATAGCAGAATGACATTAGGAGATTTTTTATTGCTATGTAAGTTAAGGCGGCATTACTATTTGGTTTACTGTAGGCCAATGGTCCAACTTCTCTCAGGTACTTAGAAACAGTGTCAGCCATGGGTGCCAACTTACAGATTGGTCCTTAAATCCAACAAAAATATTTGTTGGTTGCTCTCAGAACTTTTGTGAAACTATTATACCAGTATATGTTGCAGACACTTTACTATTATACGCTAAAGGCTTTGTTGCTGTATTAATATTTACCTTCTTCCATTGGTAGTATGACTGTCTTCCAGTACCATCAGCACTAGAACATTCAGGTGAAATCTCTATTTAAGCATCAGCTTGATTTCTCCTGGTTCAGTGATTTATGTAGGCATTATTGTAAGCAATAGGAAATTGCCATTGTTTTGTGGAAAACAAATAACATTTCAATAGCCTGGGTTGTTTATTTGTGGGGTTCCATATGTCCCTTTTGGCCAACAACTCACCTTGATGTAACCCTTTCCTGCCAATGGGGGTTTCAAAGTATTGTGTGGTGTCAATTTGGGGTTTTACTTTGCCCTTCATTTGGTGACTTCATTAGTATTTCTTTCATATGCATATATATTTTAAGAAGATTCTACTGTGGTAGGTTATCATTTGACCCCACAATTGGACCTTAGTTTTAAATTGTCTCTCCCCATAGGCACTTTTCTGCCCTTCCTGTTCCTTCTCCTTCTCTATTTAGTCTTCACACCCAAACCCTACATATGCCTACCTATAATGTTCTATTTTTTATTCCTTGGAATACCCTTCTCTCTACATTTTTTTTCTCTTTATGTAACTTGTGTGGTTTTATGAATTGTGGCTTGCTTAACAAAGACTTAGATGCTTCCATCCATATATAAATGAATGCAAACCATATATGTCGTTTTGGTTCTGGTTTACCTCACTTGAGATTTTCTATAGAACCATCAATTCACCTTTAAATTTTATTAACATCAGAGTAATTCATTGTGCAATTGTACTACATTTTCTTGATCTATTCATCCAGTTACAGATCTCTAAGTTGATTCCAATTTCTGACTATTATGAGTACAACAGCAATAAACATGTGAATGAGCATATCTCACCATATGTAGTAGGCTATAGAGTCCTTTACTATATGTCTAAGTGTGGTATAGCTGAACCTCAAGTTGAATGATTCCAATATTCTTTAGGAACTGTGACATTGCTTTAAAAAGTTCAAGCATGATTGGGCCTATGTGTCATTCCTCTTGGCTATTCTGACTTGTGTAAAAAGTAATACTAAGTTTCTTTTGATTTCTGTTTCTTTTAAGACTAGGCTTGTTAAATATTTCTGTATTACTCAGCTTTAAGGATCATTTATGTGTACAATCATATCACCAGCAAATAACCATACCTTGACTTCTGCTTTCCAATTTGTATCCCCATGATCTTTTTCTTGTTTATATTCCCATAATCTTGTTCTTATTTATATCTCTACCTTCCATTTTCTTATAGCTCTAGCTAAGGCTCCAAGTACTGTATTGAATAGATATGAAGAGGGTGATCATACTTGCTTCAAATTTCTCTATAGGATGATACTGGTTGTTTGCTTGGGATAAACTCATATAATTAGGTTGAGATTATTATTTTTTTTAAATTAAAAGCTTAATACAAAAGAAATAAAACCATTTACTTACAAATCACTTACACGTTTTTTCCCTAATGCACATTTTAAAAGTACAAATAGAATATGAGGATCAATAAAGTTGTTTCACAACAGAGAACCAAGCACTCATTCAATAAGAAAACTATTTCAGAATGCAATTAATTACCTCTGTGCATATGTTTATTAATGCAAAGCTGTGCTTTACTCTTTTTTTTTTCCTACTGAGAACTTATTTACAATGTCTGATTGACAAGACAAAATACATTTAACATTTTATAGTGATAAACAATAATAAAATGTAACAGTGGTCCTTCCTATTTCTTCATGTCTCTCTCCTTACCACACATTATCATTAATGAGCCATCCATACGGACTTCAGGTCTTTTCTCCTTGACCAGTGGGACCACTCCAGGAACCTTCCAAAAGAGTCTATGGAGTTTATTCTAAACAGTAACTTTTAAAAGTGCTTATTTCCAATTTCCATTTGAGAATATTCTTTTATTTTCTGAACATTCCCCATGACTACATACTTACACCATTATCAATAAAGTTAGCGATGGGTGATTAAATATTAAAAATTGTCACTTTTAAATATGAAAAGAACACTTGGACACAGACTATGATTAGCAATTCTCTTGCTCTACAGATATACATGTTTTAATTCATTAATATGATGCAATATTGATTAGTATTGCATCAGAAACCAGAAGCTCCCTTGGCAACCAAAGCAGAAGCCCCAAGTAACTTCAGGGTTAGAGCTACAAACTATGTTTGTAAATGCTCAGCAGATCCTTTCAACAAACTCTAAAATACTCAAGAAATAGGACCTAAACATTACCTAATTAAAATTCTGAAATTAGCTAAAATGAATGCATCAAAATTAACAAACTGATCTGTAGTAAACATATTAGCACAAAATACCCACTCTTAGACATGACTGCATTCTGATGAAAGATGAAAGATTGTGACTGTCATAGAGGCAAAGCTGAGTCTAGAGACGGGAACTAGGATCTCTTCCTTTGTTCATGACATCTGAATTTGACATGTTGATTATATCACCAACATGTTATGGCCTCCCACAATAGAGGTGTGGCAGTAAATTTTAAATTATTAGTTTACATATCATAAAAGAATGACTTCTATTACTTCTGAAAACATTCATAATTAATAGAAATATTAGAAGTAATGCCAAGCTATAAAATAAAAACAAAACAAAATACTAGGCTGCTTTGGCTAAAATCAAGATACACTAAGAGGGCCATTTCTTCCTCCAGTGATGGACAGTGCACTCCACTAAACAGCACAGGATAAGGCTGAAGTCACCACTCCCTGCATATCGTGGTCATTTTTTTTCTAATATTAGACTTTTTTTTATAAATAATTTATTTTTTTTGAACATGAAATGCTTTTTTATAGCATGTTTTACAAGGGGAGGGGGTAAGAGGGGCCAGGTGGTAGAAAAGTACAAAATCTTCTTGGCCTGTGTCTTGAAACATGTCATGGTCTATACGGTACACTGCCTTGAATTATCATCTACCTGCTGTTCTTCAGAAGATATGGTACACTGCTTGAGTTATGGTCTCCCTGCTATTCTTAAGATGATATGGTACACTGCTTTGAGTCTATCTGCAGTTGCTAAGCAGGATCTTGCAGTTGCCAAGCTTCAGAGGACATTGTGCAGGTGGGGAAAGGTAGGGGGTGAGGGTAAGGGCGAGGGTCCTGTCTTCTGGCATCTCCCCCTTCTCTGTTTAGTTAGAGAAGGCATCTTATGATCAATCCCAACTATGTGAATTTTGAATTTGGATGTCTAATTATGGGGGGGGGGTCTTAGACAAATTCACAACCCCAAAACACTGATGTGAGATGAGTCACATCGATGGTCGAAGGTTTTAGGCTGTCGACGATGGGCAATGTCAAGGGACTCCGATGTGGGTGAAAGGAGGGTGAGCCCTGTCTTAGGCCATGTAGGCTGCACCCACTCCCAGCACCACACACTCCTTTTCGGCTGCATTGGGTGGGCCCCTGGGAAGTGGACCTACAATAATTCCGTCATTGGGCTAACTCACAGCCATCCTAGTCCCTTGTAAATGTTCAATTTACCAACCATTTGTCAGTTTGGGGTGTAATATTGTCATAAAGGAAGGTTCCCCAATGTTAGCGGCCATATCAAGGGCGGCCTTGGTTTAGGAAAAAGCCAATTTTTGTTGTGGTGATCAAGAGGCCAAGCTCTCTATTGAGAGAAACGGGGGCAAAGCCAGGCATACCAGGAACCCTTCTGGAGGGCATGGAAGTCTAGCGGTCGACCGTAGGGGGGAGGCAGGGGAGCTGGCAGCTGTGTCAGTCTCCTGCAGAGTCACTTCTGGATCCTCTTCAATTTTCGGCTGATGGTAATGAACTTCAACCGTCTTCTTGATGGCAGCATCAACCTGGTTCCGTGGATGACAGGTCGCTGGCGATGATCTCTGTCTCGCTCAATCTTGATGTCCTGTGCACATCCTCTCAATGAGGGTCCGTCCAGAGGGGTCCGTACCTCGAGCCCCACGTCTGGGTGCCACTTGACCCAACTGGCAGGCCCTAGTTATTCGTGGGGGCGAGGAGGACTGCAACCTGCTATTCTTCAGAAGATATGGTACACTGCTTGAGTTATGGTCTCCTTGCTATTCTTCAGATGATATGGTACACTGCTTTGAGTCTATCTGCAGTTGCCAAGCAGGATCTTGCAGTTGCCAAGCTTCAGGGAACCTTGTGCAGCTGGGAAAAGGTAGGGGGTGAGGGTAAGGGCGAGGATCCTGGCTTCTGGCCCATCTGGATTAGAACTTCTAATAGCAGGCATCACGGGTGATTCATTTTTGCCTCGAAAGAAAAAAGAAGGGGATTCTCAGGGAGATTTCTCTTCCCTGGATGTAAATTATTATTCATCGTATTTATGGTTGGGCCTGGCTTTGTGAGAGTATCTATTTTTTTCATTAATATTTGTGGTAGCCGGTTAGCTGTGCCTTCTGTGGTATTGGACAGGCATATCAGTCCTCGGCTCCATAAGGGAACTGGGTCTGGGGCATTCCCTTTATGGGTATGAGGGTCCTTCCCCATATCTGTGGCAATGTTTTGTTGGTCTTGGTGGTGCCCGAGGTCACCAACATGGTCAGCAAGAGATTTGCCATGAGCTTTCAGCTTTAGAGAGAGAAAAGTGAACAAGGCATGATGGAGAGTATTTCAGGGGGGCTCCTTCTGAGGGGGTACCGTTCCCCCTCTTTTATTTGTAAAGCCAATTTTTCAGAGTTCTTGTAAAATCAGGGCCAACAGTTGCTCCTTCTACACTCAGAGAGTCATGAAGACTTATTTAAGGATATATAAATCTATATTTATAATCTTTTGTCAAAGGACTTTTATAGCACCACTGACAATTAATCAGAGTATATGATATATCGATTGGAAATAGCTTTTTCTACTTTTTGTGAGATTACCTCTCTTCTGTCAATTAACTGTTGAGGAAGTTAAGGTTTACCTCTCTCTTGAGAATATTGAACAGAGATTTAAGTTCTTTTGTGGAGAGCTTAAAATAGGATCTTAGCCAATTTGCAACTCCTAGAAACTTTTTAAATTAATTTAAGATAAGTAAACTCCCTTTTTTAAAAAAAATCCTTTATCTGTGTGGGTTTTTTATTGGATATTATACGTATTTACCTTTCAATGTTATCTCCTTTCTCATTCTCCCCCAAGATCCTTTATCCCATATCCACTCCTCCTAATTTTTGTGATGGTGTGCTCCAAACATCCTCCCAGTCCCATCTCCCTGCTCTCGAATTCCCACACAGTAGGGGATCCAAACTTTCGGGGACCTTGGCCCTCCACTTTCACTGAAATCTAACAAGGTCACCCTCAATTCCCTATACAGGTGTGTGAGTCCCTCCCTTTGTGCTCTCTGGTTTAGACTTTGGGAGTTCTGGTTGAAACTTTTGATACTCCTTCTAGAAAGGACCAACGAATTCATACTTTGGTCTTCCTTCTTCTATGTGAGTTTTATGTGGTCTATATGTAGATTCTTAGACATTGTGAGCTTTTGGTCTAATATCCACTTATCAGTGAGTGCATACCAAGTATGTTCTTTTGAGATTGGGTCATCTCACTCAAGATGATATTTTCCAACTCCATCCATTTGCCTAGGAATTTTGTGAACTGATTGTTCTTAATAGCTGAGTAGAACTCCATTGTATAAATGTACCACATTTTCTGCATCCATTCTTCTGTCAAAGGGCATCTGGGTTCTTTCCAACTTCTGGCTATTATAAATAAGGCTGCTATGAACATGGTGGAGCATGTGTCCCTGTTGTATGGTAAAACTTCTTTTGGGTATATGCCCAGGAGTGGTATAGCTGGGTCCCCAGGTAACACTGTGTTCAATTTTCTGAGATACCACCAGACTGCCTTCCATAGTGGTTGTACCAGTTTACAATCCCACCAACAGTGGAGGAGTGTTCCTCTTTCTCCACATCCTCGCCAACATGTGCTGTCACCTGTGTTTTTGATCTTAGCCATTCTGACTGGTGTAAGGTGGAATCTTAGTGTTGTTTTCATTTGCATTTCCCTGATGACTAGTGATCCTGAACACTTCTTTAGGTGCTTCTCAACCATTCGAACTTCCTCAGTTGAGAATTCTTTGTTCAGCTCTGTGCTCCATTTTTAATAGGGTTCTTTGATTGTCTAGAGTCTAATTTCTTCAGTTCTTTGTATACCTTGGATATTAGCCCTTTATCAGATGTAGGGTCGGTGAAGATCTTTTTCCCAATCTGTTGGTTGCCGCTCTGTCCTATTGACTGTGTCCTTTGCTTTACAGAAGCTTTGCAGCTTTATGAGGTCCCATTTGTCAATTTTTGGTCTTAGAGCACAGGCCATTGGTGTTCTGTTCAGGAACTTTTTCCCTGTGCCTATGTGTTCCAGGCTTTTTCCCAGTTTCTCTTCTATTAGTTTCAGTGTGGCTGGTTTTAGGTGGAGGTCCTTAATCCACTTGGAATTGAGCTTTGTACAAGGAGATAAGTATGGATCAATTTGCTTTTTTCTACATGCTGACAACCAGTTGGACCAGCACCACTTGTTGAAAATGCTATCTTTTTTCCATTTGATGGTTTTAGCCCCTTTGTCAAAGATCAAGTGATCATAGGTATGGGGGTTCATTTCTGGGTCTTCTATTCTATTCCACTGATCCTCCTGCCTGTCTCTGTTCCAATACCATGCAGTTTTTATCACTATTGCTTTGTAGTACAGCTTGAAGTCAGGGATGGTGATTCCTCCAGAAGTTCTTTTATTGCTGAGAGTAGTTTTCACAATCCTGGGTTTTTTGTTATTCCAAATAAATTTTAAGATTGCTCTTTCTATCTCTGAGAAGAATTGAGTGGGAATTTTGATGGGGATTGCATTAAATCTGTAGATGGCTTTTGGCAAAATAGCCATTTTTACTATATTAATCCTTCCAATCCATGAGCATGGGAGATCTTTCCATCTTCTGAGATCTGCTTCGATTTCTTTCTTCAGGAGCTTGAAGTTCTTGTCATACAGGTCTTTTACTTGCTTGGTTAGGTTCACACCAAGGTATTTTATATTATCTGTGACTATTTTGAAGGGTGTCATTTCCATAATTTCTTTCTCAGCCAGTTTATCTTTTGAGTAGAGGAAGGCTACTGATTTGCTTGAGTTAATTTTATATCCAGCCACTTTGCTAAAGTTGTTTATCAGGTTTAGGAGTTCTCTGGTGGAAGTTTTGGGGTCACTTAAGTACACTATCATATTATCTGCAAATAGTGAGATTTTGACTTCTTCCTTTCCAATTTGTATCCCTTTGACCTCCTTGTGTTGCCTAATTGCTCTGGCTAGGACTTCCAATACTATATTAAATAAGTAGGGGGAGAGTGGGCAGCCTTGCCTAGTCCCTGATCTTAGTGGGATTGCTTCAAGTTTCTCTCCATTTAGTTTAATGCTGGCTACTGGTTTGCTGTATATTGCTTTTACTATGTTTAGGTATGGACCTTGAATTCCTGACCTTTCCAAGACTTTTATCATGAAGGGGTGTTGAATTTTGTCAAATGCTTTCTCAGCATCTAGTGAGATGATCATGTGGTTTTTTTCTTTGAGTTTGTTTATATAATGGATTACATTGATGGATTTCCGAATATTGAACCAACCCTGCATTCCTGGGATGAAGCCAACTTGATCGTGATGGATAATTGTTTTGATGTGTTCTTGAATTCGGTTCGCTAGAATTTTATTGAGTAATTTTGCATCAATGTTCATAAGGGAGATTGGCCTGAAGTTCTCTTTCTTTGTTGGGTCTTTGTGTGGCTTAGGTATGAGTGTAATTGTGGCTTCAAAGAATGAGTTGGGTAGTGTACCTTCTGTTTCTATTTTGTGGAATAGTTTGAAAAGAATTGGGATTAGGTCTTCCTTGAAGGTCTGATAGAATTCTGCACTAAAACCGTCTGGTCCCGGGCTTTTCTTTGTAGGGAGACTTTTAATGACTGCTTCTATTTCTTTTGGGGTTATGGGACTGTTTAGATGGTTTATCTGGTCCTGATTTAACATTGGCAACTGGTATTTGTCTAGGAAATTGTCCATTTCACCCAAATTTTCCAATTTTGTTGAATATAGGCTTTTGTAGTAGGATCTGATGATTTTTTTAATTTCCTCAGTTTCTGTTGTTATGTCCCCCTTTTGAGTTCTGATTTTATTAATTTGGATACTGTCTCTCTGCCCTCTGATTAGTCTAGCTAAGGGTTTATCTATCTTGTTGATTTTCTCAAAGAACCAGCTCCTGGTTTTATTGATTCTTTGGATAGTTCTTTTTGTTTCAATTTGGTTGATTTCAGCCCTAATTTTAATTATTTCCTGCCTTCTACTCCTCTTGGGTGTATTAGCTTCTTTTTGTTCTAGGTCTTTCAGGTGCTCTGTCAAGCTGTTAGTGTATGCTCCCTCCAGTTTCTTTTTGTAGGCACTTAGAGCTATGAATTTTCCTCTTAGCACTGCTTTCATTGTATCCCATAAATTTTGGTATGATGTGTCATCATTTTCATTAAATTCTAAAAAGTTTTTAATTTCTTACTTTATTTCTTCCCTTACCTGATTATCAAGGAGTAGGGTGTTGTTCAGTTTCCATGTAAATGTGGGCTTTCCATTCTCTTTGTCATTTTTGAAGACCAGCCTTAGACCATGGTGATCTGATAGGATGCAGGGAATTATTTCAATTTTCTTATATCTGTTGAGGCCTGTCTTGTGCCCAATTATATGGTCTATTTTGGAGAAGGTACCATGAGGTGCTGAGAAAAAGGTATATTCTTTTGCTTTAGGGTGAAATGTTCTATAGATACCTGTTAAGTCCATTTGGTTCATAACTTCTGTTAGTTTTACTGTATCTCTATTTAGTTTCTGTTTCCATGATTTATCCATTGCTGAGAGTGGGGTGTTGAAGTCTCCCACTATTATTATGTGAGGTGCAATGTGTGTTTTGAGCTTTAGTAAGGTTTCTTTTATGAAATTCATTGCTCTTGTATTTGGCGCATAGATATTCAGAATTGAGAGTTCATGTTGGTTGACTTTTCCTTTGACAAGTATGAAATGCCCTTCCTTATCCTTTTTGATAGTTTTAAGTTGAAAGTTGATTTTATTCGATATTAGAATGGCTACTCCCGCTTGTTTCTTAGTGCCATTTGCTTGAAAAATTGTTTTCCAACCTTTTACTCTAAGGTAGTGTCTGTCTTTGTCACTGAGGTGGGTTTCCTGTAAGCAGCAAAAAGCTGGGTCCTGTTTGCGTATCCAGTCCGTTAGCCTATGCCTTTTTATTGGGGAATTGAGTCCATTGATGTTAAGAGATATTAAGGAGAGGGTGTTCTTGCTTCCTGTCATTTTTGCTAATAGTGGAGACATCGTTTGTGTGGTTATCTTCTTTTGGGTTTGATGGAAAAGGATTATTTTCTTGCTCTTTCTGGGGTATGATTGCCCTCCTTGTATTGGAGCTTTCCTGCTATTATCCTTTGTAAAGCTGGATTTGTGGGAAGATACTGTGTAAATTCAGTTTTGTCATGGAATATCTTAGTTTCTCCGTCTATGGTAATTGAGAGTTTTGCTGGGTAAAGTAGCTTGGGCTGGCATTTTTGTTCTCTTAGGGTTTGTATGATATTTGTCCAGGATCTTCTGGCTTTTATAGTATCTGGTGAGAAGTCAGGTGTAATTCTGATAGGTTTGCCTTTATATGTTATTTGGCCTTTTTCCCTTACTGCTTTTAAAATTCTGTCTTTGTTTTGTACATTTTGAGTCTTGATTATTATGTGACGGGAGGTATTTCTTTTTTGATCTAGCCTGTTTGGCGTTCTGTAGGCTTCTTGTGTGATTATGGGCATCTCATTCCTTAGGTTAGGGAAGTTTTCCTCAATAATTTTGTTGAAGATATTTACTGGCCCTTTAAGTTGGGAATCTTCACTCTCATCTATACCTATTATCCTTAGGTTTGGTCTTCTCATTGCGTCCTGGATTTCCTGGATATTTTGAGATAGCAACTTTTTGCATTTTGCATTTTCTTTTCTAGTTGTGTCAATATTTTCTAAGGTATCTTCTGCACCTGAGATTCTTTCTTCTATCTCTTGTATTCTGTTGGTGATGCTTGTGTCTATGACTCCTGATTTCTTTTTTAGGTTTTCTATCTCCAGGATAGTCTCCCTTTGTGATTTCTTTATTGTTTCCACTTCCATTTTTATGTCCTGGATGGTTTTGTTCAATTCCTTCATCTGTTTGTTTGTGTTTTCTTGTAATTCTTTAAAGGATTTTTGTGTTTCTTTAAGGACTTCATCCTGTTCTCCTGTGTTCTCCTCAAGTTTTTTGATAGTGTTATTTACTTCCTTCTTGTAGTCCTCTAGCATCATCATTAGAAATGATTTTAGATCTGGTTCTTGTTTTCCTGGTGATATGGGGAGTTCAGGACTTTCTAATGTGGGAGAACTAGGTTCTGATAATGGCAAGTACCTTGGGTTGCTGGTGCTTGTGTTCTTGCGCTTGCCTTTCGCCATCTGGATCACCTTTGTGCTATCAGTGCTGTATCTGACTGGGGCCTGTCTTTCCTATTATCTAGGTTGTGTCAGAACTGTTTGGGATGGGTTTTGCTGCTTGAGTTAGAGATGAGGCCCAAGATGTGCTCGGTGCTCAGGTGGAAACCGGAAGGGGCCGGGGCTCCGGGTCAGGAGCGGATTCCTGGATCCCAATGAGTCCCAGTGGGTCCCAGTGGGTCCCAGTTGCTCCCTGATTGGGGGCGAGCACTGCCACCTCCTAGCCTAAGAAACTGCTTGAGCTAGCTTGAGCCACGGAGAGCCCCGCTCCCTCTAGGTTCTGTGAGATTGGGTGCAGAGCTGACTCCCGGGATCTGCTCTGGCACAGACCAGAAGGAACCCACGCTCCCGGGCCCTGGAGTGAACTCCTGGGTCCCAGTGGGTCCTAGCCACTCCCTGTTCGGGGGCAAGCACTGCCACCTCCTAGCCCAAGACCCTGCTTGGCACAGAGGTCCTGCGAGCCCCGCTTCCTCTGGAGTCTGTGAGATTGGGTGCAGAGCTGCCTCCAGGGATCCGCGAGTGCTCGGGCCCAGACCGGATGAAGCCCGCTCCAGGCCAGGAGCGAATTCCTGGGTCCCAGTGGGTCCCTGTTGCTCCCTGTTTGGGGTGAGTGCTGCTATTTCCTTACCTGGGATGCTGCGTGAGTTCAAGCTCCTGGGAGTCCCTGTTTTTCTTGGTTTTCTGCGGTTGGGTACGGAGCTGCTGCCTGCGACCTGCTCTAGGCTCGGTCCCAAACCGGAAGTCTGCCGAACTCTTATTTTTTAATAGGTCTCGGTTTCACTTTCTCCTTGTATACAGTTAATTGGATGGTGGTTTATCTATACTTACTTACAATTAGGAATCTGTTTTCTTTCAATAAAGAGTTGCTTAGCCTTTGTAAGTGATTGTGTTTGTTGGACCAATTCATCAATTAATTTCCTGCACATGCTTTCTATTTCTCTTGTGAAGTTTAGTCTGAAGCCACACTCACTGTATCCTAGAGCGTTCTGGCTAACCATCTAAAGTAGAAAGTACATTCAGAAAAGAAGAATGTCTCAAAGTGGAGTACCACTGTTGGAATTTCACTGAATCCCAAGAATGTTCAGTTAGTACTATTGATCAGCCATAGCTCTTTTCAGCACTTCTTTCACTTTGCTTATAAGCATGCATCATTAGCCACAGGTGACACTTATTCCTTCCTGTGAAATAACAGAACTTGCTCCAGTATTAGTAAGTCAAATTAGAATTGGTTTTTTGTCATTTTATCATTGTTGTACACTCTCAGAAATTGTTCATTCCATAGTGAATGAACAATCTTCAAAAATAGGATGGAATACAATAACCATATTTTGTTTAAATCTCCACACTTTTTTATATTGTTGCTTTTTTATTTTCAGTGACAATAAGGGGCTAGAGACAGGGCTGTGTGGTTAAGGGTACTTAGTGATCTTACAGAGTTCCAGGTTTGGTTCCAGGAACCCAGATGGTGGTTCACAGCAATCCATAATTCTCAATCCATGTGATCTTGTGTCCTTATCTGGCTTCCATAGTCACCAAGAATGCATGTGATACACACACACATGCATGTAGGCAAAATACTAATAAACTTAAAAATAAATCTAAAATTATATTTTAGCATAACAATTAAATGCTTAACCAGCCTCTTCAGCCCATCAAAATTTTTTTATCTCAACAATTCTAGATAATATTATACTATACTATAGCTATTCATTATTTTGAGGGTTTTGCTGTCACTGCCTTTGTTAATTTTCAGTTTTATTATACTAACCCTCAATACAGGTATATTTTTCTTAGTTATTCTTTCTATATCTTGAGATTTCTCTCCTTAACGTTTCTGAAATATCCATACCTTCCTTTATTTCTTTTAGTATTTCTTCTTCACTATTCTCTCTTTTCTTCTTTCACTACAGAAATATACTTTTCTACTACATCCCTGTTTCTGAACATTTGTATAGTTTGCTCTTTTATTTCTGCTATATTATATGCTATTTCTTATTTTCCAATTTAATAAATATATCGTCTATATTTACACTGCAGAGGAACTTAGTTTTGTAATTTTAATTATACATTGTTATTTGGAGAAATTTGAATTGTTCTTTCTGAATGTTTTAAATTATTTTGTTTCCTACTTAATAAGTTGATACTATTGCAATTTAAACCAAAAATATCCCCAGCAAGTTCATGTATTTGTTCTGTTGATCCCTAGTTGATGACTTTTTTGCAGTGGAAGGACCATGGAACCTTTAGAAGATAGAACATTTTCGGAAGAAATACTCACTTTATGGAGGTCTGGATTTGAGGTTCTATTGTCTGGATCTACTTTTTATATGCTCTCTGGTCCTGTGTGGGGATACAGTACATCAGACAGCTTTCTGCAGCCATGTCTTCTATGATGGAATCTGTCCCTTTGGAACACTGAGCAAAAATAAGTGCCTCTTTCCCCCTGAGGGTTTTGTTGTGTTATTGTCATTAGTTGTTTTTTGTTTTAGTTAATGTACTTTATCAAAGTAGTATAAATGAAATTAAGAGTGCATTTGGGTACAGAATAGTGGTCTAGGATGCAGATAGATTTACTTAGGAAAAGGAAGTACAATAGATAGTTATGGAAAGATTAGGGACAGAGGAGAGAGAGACTGTAATGGGAGAACTAAGTGGGGAGGGATAGAAAAGAGGAAGGAGGAACGGAATACAGAGTGAGACAGTTAAAATGAAAGGCCATTTAAGAAGTTGTATAAAGACCTACTACATAAGAAGTTTCTTGATATAATTACATATATGAAGGCAGGCTAAAGAAAATAGCCAAATAATGGGAGATACAGCACCTCAACTGGACATGTATTGTTATTAAATGAAGCTTTTGGTACCAGGATTCTGTGGGACAGTGAAAGGATAGCTTGGTTTCTGCTGGAGCACTGGCTAGAGATGGCAGGAGACCCTGCAAGGGATGGCATACATTTTGCCACACTCCCAGACTCCAGGCTCCTGACACGTTGCCAAAGACCTCCATTGATCTGTGCCTTTCAGTCATGTAGGGCAATGCCCCTACAGCCCCTCCCAAAGAGAGGTTTGTGTAACCTAGCACAGATAGAGGGTGTGACTACAGGCCTCAGGGCCTCAAGAGATGTTCATATTAATGAGATACCTGAGGACCAGAGGGGTTAGCCAATTAAGCATTCCTTCCAAGACCTGACTCCCTCCTCCCTCCCTATTTAACACAGGTCTACCCTGAGAAATAGGGGGGGGTACAGCTCATCCACTTTCCACCATGACAATAAACTTTTTAAAACCATGGACTTCCCTGTGTCTTTGGGACTCTGCCATGAGGAACCATGGAGGCCTTTGACTACAGAGTCACTGCTTAATCTCCCACTAGAAGACTTGTCTACATTCCAGAGATGGAGCCCTTCCAATTGAAGCAAGGTAGCTGACCCAGCCAAGTGAGAGCCTTAACCAAGAGTCTCTAATCCCCCAACCCACCCCCCCCCTGGGGGACTATCGGAGCTTTTCCCTCTTGTCCCTCTCAGCTGTGGGCCTGTCCAGCCTGCATGCCCTCTGTCTCAGTTCTTCTGTGGCTCCCAGCAGCATCTGAGAGCCCAAGGACAGAGATCACCAGTCTCCCAGTTAGCTGCTTCACCCAAGAGACCCCCAAACCAGGATCTCTGCCCCCACAGGACTTCAGACTGAGAGCTCCCCATGCCCTGGAGGCTTCTCATAGCCCGAAGTCTGCCCAGAGCACGTAGAGAAAATTCAGTCAAATTCCTGCACTTCTGCCTCCCTGAGCCATGGCAGACATGTGGGAACAAAACACAGCCCAACAGAACCCACACCTGAGTGCAAGCTACAGCCCCACAGATTCAGTTACATAAAGTTTAGCTTTTAGCTAAAGGAGTCTCATGAGAACCTCCAATAATCTAGGCTATTTCCAAGACAGTAGGTTGCTCTCCACAAAATGATAGCAAGGTTCTATTGCTCAAGATAACACCTACAGAACTAATTGAACATGGAGAAGTCAACTTGGTGCTTGCATAGAGCTTTCACTCCTAGATTACTCTACATGCTACCAAAATAGAAATGTAAACACCAATGCTTGTATTTCTACAAATCCTTTGATATACAATGGTGTCCTGCCACAAGATATGCTAGTGCAATGGTGGCATAGAGGTTGTGGGAATAATTAGGAATGTCTGATACCAACGACCAGCTTTGACACGATAGAGTAAACTGAGGCAGGCAGCCAGTGGGGACTTCAGTGCTAAGAGCAACTGATGGAGCTGGTCCAGATACTGACAGGGGGTGCTGCCTATGGCAGCCAGAGTTAGAGAAATTACTCAGCAGACTTTTCTCTGAGGTAACAGAGCTTAATTTACTGGAACTGGTATTCCCTGTGGGAGTGAAAAACTTAGAACTCTTTTAACTCCTTGGGGCCGGTGAAAAAGAAAAGGAAAGAGGAAAAAAGTCACACACACACACACACACACACACACACACACACACTGAATGAATTAATCAAAAGGCAGATTCTGATTGCAGGATAGAAAAGAAACCACAGATTTTAAAACCAATGATTTTTTTTTTTAGCCATTCTTATGGACAATATCACATGTACTCTTCAATTGGGAGTAGAGATGGTTATCAGCCTGGTGATCTCTGTGCTATCTGCATGGCCAGGAAAGATCTGACTTCCTTAGACCTTTATGCTTATCTCAGTCATTTGCCCTGGACTCTTATCTTGAGTACTATTTCTCAGGCAATAGAACCCATCTTTATGAAAGAGTTCATATGTACTTTGAATAGCTTCAACGTAGTCATATATTAAGCTTTATTCTACATACATGAGATAGAGTTATTTGTCATCCAAAAACTGTTTTCCAAAATTGTGTTGCACATAAATATTTCTAAAATAAACCAAGTGGGGCTAAACTATAGAAGTTTGAACCAACATCAGCTACTGAGTCATTTTCAACTGGATTTCCTTCTTTCCTTATACAGATGGACACTATGCTGGCTTTATTCGTCATATATTTTCCCTCCCCCAACTCCTCTCAGATCCTCCCTACCTCCCTACCCACTCAAGTTCATTCTAGTTTTCTGTAAAATACAAATAAACCACAAAAAAGCAGGATAACAGCCTTTTCCAAATGAAAATTAAGACAGACAAATGAAACAAAACAAAATAAAGTAAAACACAAAATGCCAAAACAAAGCAAAATGAATCAATAAATCACAAGAATATAAGAAAATCCCTAATATGTTCACTAATTACTCCTAGGCAAGGGACCTGCCTTGTGGGGTAGTTGACATATCTACTGACACTCCATTGGGGAAAACTATTTTTCACTTTCCCATAAGTATCAACTGCAAATAGCTTTTTAGTTATAGTTGAAACTTTGTGGCTATTTCCCCATCCCAATGCTTGGATTTTGCCTGGCTTAAACCTCCACAGGACTTTTTCCTGTGTGACAGTCTCTGTGATTTTATATATGTATCAGTCCTGTTGTGTCTAGAAGACACTATTTCTTTGAAGTCAACTACTATATCTGGCCCTTAAAATGTTTCTGACTCCTCTTTTACATACATCTCTGAGCCTTGAGGTGAGTGGTTTGATAATGATATCCCATTTAGGTCTGGATGCTCCAAAGTCTCTTGTTCTCTACATAGTGTCCAGTTTTGATTTTCCATGTCCTTTCTCTTCTATTGAAAGAAACAATTCTCTGATGAGAGATGAGTAAGGCAGGATAGGAACTTAAGCAAGTAGAGGGCTGAGTAATGCTCTAATATGTAGGTATAGTAATATATTATTAGGAGTCATTTTATTGCTATGTTCCTTAGCATAGTAATAGTACTAGTTTTTCACAGAGGCTCATGGCCTGCATAGTCTCAGGTCCTTTAAAGCCAATGATTTTAGTACAGATAATTCACATTCATTTGTTAACAATATGCTTAAAGCAATAATAACCAGTCAGGATTAATTTAGCTACCAGTGACAGAGATCAACATTAAAATGTGAAAATAGTCTATGGCCATACCACCTTGAACATCCCTGAGCTTGTATAGAATGTGAATTCATGGTCATGTTGCTTTCATTATTTTCACATAAATTGTATATATCTAAAGTATAGAAAATGTTTTAGTATATATGTTTATCTATTTATATATTAATATGTGTATGTATATTTGTGTATTTCTTTATAATACACACACACACACACACACATATATATATATATTTGAATAAGATGATTATCACAACCAAGGAAATAATTATTTGTATTTTATTTGTATTCTCCTCCATTGTTATGTCACTTGAAATATGTTCTTTTTCTGAAGAATACAGTATTAACTAGAGTCATTATGGCATATATAAGATGTTCAGACTTATTCATATGATGTAACTACAACTTTGAACTCTTTAACTAACATATCTACCTTTTATTTTCTTCTGTTATGTACCCTTCCATTCTTTCTAAATAATTAATATATTCTTTATATAACTGAAATCATAGGATTTTTTTCCTGTTATATCTGGGTATCTTTCTTAATTAAATTTCCTTTCAAGTTCATCTCTTTTGTCATTGCAGCAGGACTTCATTGTTTTTAAAGCTAAAAGACATTTCTTTGTATTTGTATCTAAATGTATTAACCTATTCATCCATGAATAAAAAGTTACTTCTCTGTGTTGTAAATAATTCTGCAGAAAATATAGGAGAAAAGAGAGCTCTTCAAAAGGACTTATATCAGGTACTTCTCTGTCACAATGACAAAATACTTGACAAATTAATCTTACAGCCAAGCAAGGTTTAATTTGGATCATGATTTTCAGTCATAGTTATTTTAATTAACGTTTTGAGAATTTGGTAAAATGTGTTTTGAGAACTTTCATAAACTCCTTTCAGATCCAATCCCATTCCCTACTGCTCCCACTTTGTATTTTTATTGTTATACACCACTCAAAATCAATTTGTTTTGCCCATATAATCTTTGTTATGTGGCCTCCTATTGGAGTATGTCAATATACCAGGAAATATATTATTTTTGTTCAGTCAAAATTTTTAATAGATAAAAATGTTTTCATGTAATATACTTTGATATGATTTCCCTCTTCCTGATAACTTTGGGATCTTCCCCTTACTTCCTTATATACCCAAATCCACACTCTTTTCTTCTCTCTCTTATTAAAATCCAGTCATCTAAAACTAATAATGTTAAAATAAAAGTAAATAAAATAAAAGCAAATAAAACAGACTTAAAGAAAACTGAGGCTCTTTGCATTTGTTAGTTGCCAAAGTCTTTTTGACTAGGGGTTTTACTTCATGCTCATGGCTTCTCTCCATGTTGCAGTTTGGTTGAGCTTGGGCTTGCATAGGTTTTGAGCATGTTAATATAATTCTTGTGAGTTCAGGCAACTTCCCTGCTGTCTTTGAACCCATTATTACCTTGTAATCATCCATACCTCTGATTCTTAAACTCTTTCTTATACTTCTTCCATAGTGATTCCTGAGCTTTGTTGGGATGGGAAATGATATAAGTATCCTTTTAGGGTGGAACATTCCATAGTCTCTTATTCTTTGTACCTTGACCAGGGTGAATATCTGTGCTAATCACCATATACTGAAAAATAGAAGCTTCTCAGATGAGGGTTGAGAGATTCATTAATCTATGGATAGTTGTAAGTCATTAAGAATAAGTGGATGAAAAAAATAAGTGGGTGGGTAGGCGGGTGGAGCACCCTAATAGAGGCATGGGGATGGGGAGGGGAAAGGGAGTTTGTGGAGAGCTAGCTGGGAAGGGGGATAACATTTGAAATGTAAATAAATAAAATAACCAATAAAAAAAGAGTTTATTACTGAACTTATTTAGCAGAAAAATAGTAGTTGGTTTTCCCCTTGGATCTTTGACCTCTTTATTTACAGGTTTTTGGTCTACCAAAGAAACAGGTATCAGTTTTGACTTGTGGCATAAGAATTAAATAAAATAATGGGTTGCTCTCTGATATACTGGCCACTACTGCACCAGTGAGCATGCTTTTTCCAGGTCACTTGTTATTGTAGATCTTAGGGTAAAAGAGTGATGTTGAGGATTTTTTTTCCTTCAGTTTGCTAAGTAGAACCTTGCAGCACTATGAATGACAGCTGGTAGGGTGGAAGTTTCTAGTTATGTAGCAACTAAATATCTCTCCATTATGGCTTAACTATGTGGCATCTTCTGCAAGAGGTTCTCACACTGAAGTTGTGGAATGTAACCAAAACTTTGGTAATAATCAATAATGTTTGTAGATCTAGGGGACCAAGGGGACCAACAACTCCAAAAGAAGTAATCTATTCATGGCAATGGGCTTTTAATCGCTTTCTTGTGGTTGTTGAGTAGGGATTAGTGAGGGCATTGTCAACTTCATAATAGAATAACTACATTTTAGTTTTCTATCTCCAGAGAAAATACACACACACATGCACACACGCACACACTCACACACACACACACACACCTGTCTCTGTCAGGAATCATCTGCAGTAGTAGTAATAGATAGGTTTTCATATAAGTTTTACAAAGGATCTTTTGTGCTCTATCCCTCCAGCCTTAGGAAACTCAACATGTCCCATCAAGAGCATGTGGAAGAAGTCATCTCATTGTAGCCTATGATCAGAGTGGGAGGGCCAGAATCTAAATAACTTTTTAATGATCTTCACCAAATGTCCTTTCTTCTGTTATGCTCTGCCTCTTCTCAATAGTATAACAGGCTCAGAACCTAGCATCTAAACACAGATATTTTGGAATATTTAAAGTTCAAATTATGGCAATACTGTTTTTGTTTCCTTTAGGTATATAAAATTTGTCTCTGAATCATTATGAGCCTATTTAAAATGCCTTGGCTTGGTGGTTATATAAAAGTGATAAGCAAAGTGGAAACCACATTTTCTTTAATTTAGGAATTTTGAGCTCTTCCCTTGATAACATGTGATATATTTTCTCACAAGTCCTTCCTAGGTAAATGAGTGAAATGTTAGTACATTGAGCAAAGCCATGACATTCCATAGATTGAGTGTAATCAGTGAGTGTCAATTTAATGTTTAAGATTATTTTTTCTGGGATATAAACCCTTGAAGTAGAAGAAGTATCTGAACCCATCAATGCAGTTTTTAAATCATATTGAATTTCAGTTTGAGTAGCATCCATTCTGATTTCCATAAAAAAGTCAATTTATATTGTTACCAGTAATGCCCAAGTTTTATTTTTCTCTATATCATTACCAATGATCACATCTTTATTTTTGTAATAATTATGCTAATTAACAAGGTAATTATGCTAATTACCATGTTACTGTCTTTTACAATGTTAGTAGAATAGTTGCTTGAATCTGGATTTTAGAGGTTATTAGTATTATAAAAAATTTTAATTGTTATTTTGCAAGTTGATTTTATATTCATAGAACTTATCTGAATTGGTTCATTAATTTTGTTTCTCTCCCGTTTATTATTGTTATAATTATTAATAATAATAGTAGTAGCATTTAGTTCCTTCTACATATAGGATAAAAATATGAAAACATACATCTGCATTTTTTAAGGATTTTCTTTAATTTATGTGGTCTCATTTGCATTTCTAGTATAATTTCAAAGTACAAGTAGCAAATCTGAACAGATTTGGATTCATTTATTCTTAGAGGAAAATCTCCACATTGACTATGATGGTAACTGTGAGCATTTCACAAATAATTATTAACATTTAACTTTTACATCTTTGATTTTAGAATTTTTACCATGAATCAATTTTGTACCTTGTCACATACATTTCCACCATCTATTGATATCACCATGATATTTTTGTCCTTCAAGGTTTTCTTGATTTAACTGAGTTTGTTAATGCCATATTAAAAGAAGAAAGAATAGTTCTTGCATTGATTATCCAAGAATGCATCAGAATCATTTAGAAGCGTAATATAGTACTACTCTTCAAATGTAGTACTATGATCTGCAAGATGTCTAATCTAAAAGTTCTAGATGAAGGCCATCCTCTCTTTTTATTGAATAGCACAGCAAATATGGTATCAAAAGCAGATGAGGAAACTTTGCCTTAATTTTCAATGCCTTACTACTTTGTCACCACATCCCATGCACACATAAATTGTTCTGAGTCAGGGTATGAAAGTTTCTCACATGAAAAAAAAAAAGAATCATGGTACATCAGGGCATCCAAATCATAGTAAGGCAGATTAAACTGATTTTTTTTTCTTAAAGGTCAGTTAGTTCTGAATAGGTTTGGGTAAATAGTATATAAACAGAATGAGTATATAGTTACAAATGACTGCAACACACATTGTTGACATGGATAAAGTTTGGGTAAAAGTTTGATTTGTAAAAGCAAACTTCAAATAACGTTTGTCAGAAAAATAATTTCTACAATATTAGATAACAAATATATTGATTTGTATATACAAAACTACCCAACCATTTTTATTTTTAATTGTTTTGTTTATTTACATTCCAAACATTGCCCTACTTTCTGGTCCCCCATCCAAAATTTCTTCACCCCACCCTCCTCCCATTTGCCTCTGAGAGGATACTTCCCCATACACCATCCACCACCCTCACTCACTCATTAAACCCTTACATCACTGCCTCCACATTCCCCTTTCCTGGGGCATCAAGTCTCTATAGGATTAGGCACATCCTCTCACACTGATGCTAGACAAGTCAGAGAGCAAAATACATTGATTTGTATATAGGAAACCATCCTTGCATTTTTATTTGCAGTCCCTATATGTCTTTATTATGAACATGATCCTTTCTTTATAAAATAATTTAGGAATATTTCTTTTGCTTTTTGTGTTTGACTAAAATACTGGCATTGGTTGTTTGAATCTCCTCTAAACTTCAGCATTGAAAGTATCTAGTACTTGACATTTGAGTAGAGTTTTGAAAAGCTTGTTAATTTTCAGCACTAAGTGGCTTTTGAAATTGAAACTCACAGAAAAAAAACTTAGCTCCTAGTCTTTCAATTGAAGAAAATTATCTATACTGCTATTATTAATGAGACCTATGATGTATGCCCTTGTCATTGAACTTTATATTTAGAAAGAAAAAAATAATTATTTACATTATGTATTTGCCAGTTGGTAAAACACAGAACACTGAAATATAAGACACTAGTAAAACTTTAGGTTGACTATATGTGTTTATTTTGTTGGGATATATCACAGAGTTTTACAGATAGTGGGCCAATCCAACTTTAGCTCATTACATGCTCTGAAACTACCAAGGCTACAGTTCTGACAAAATTTGTGTGGGGTATATATACTAAATAAACATTTTAGAAAGCATAAAATAGAGTAAAGAGATAGTATGTTTCAAGTATAGACAGAAAAATAAATCTTGATAACTGTATGAAGTAGACCTGTTCTTCAACATTAATAAGGAGATAAAGATTTTCTCAGAGAATTAAAATGAGGAAGACTGGTAGTTTTTCTTTCTCAAAAGAAATGCTAAAGGAAATTCTTCAATGTGAAATGAAATTATATTAAACTATAATATTAAAGTATAAGAAAATTAGCAAACATTTTGGTAAATGAAAATTATAGAAAAAAATCATCTCCCTTATGCTTATACTGATAGTAAATTGATTTTTAATTCTGTGGAAAATTAAAATATTATATTGTTAAGAACATCTACAAGTAGATTATGTTAGTAGTTATACAGTGTATATTAGATGATAATTATGACATGAATAAATAGTTTTATAAGCTTAGACCAGATTCGAACTTCTAGAGTATGATTGCTTAGCTATTTAGAGGCATGAGCAACTTATAAGTTCTAAAACAATGAAGAAATGTTTGTCCCCACCTAGCAACCATTATGAGCCTATATAATTTCAGGGTCAGGATTGGGACTTTAGACCTCCTCCTACTGCATGACAGAATATTGAAGAGACCAATCTTGTTCATGTCTTGCGTAGGTAATCACAGTTGCGGTGAGTTCATAAGTGTTCACTCATGTTCTTGTAATGATTCTTAGTTAAACTCATTTCATAAACAGAGAACAGGAAAAGAACATGAATGGAAAGAAAAGATTAGTTGGAAAGAGGAGATAAAGAGAAGTGGGAGTCGGACAAGAGAGGGTGACAGAGGTGACTATGATAAAAATACATAGATATGAAGTTATTACAATAAAATTTGTTATTATATACATGTGATAAATATATGTCAATAAAAAGAAAATATGTTTTAAGCTCCCTGGCGATCACAAAAAGGCCCATAAAAGTTACATAAAGAGAAGCCAAAGAATGAAAAAGCTGTTTATTTAAAGTCCTTGTATAAACAAAACACGACAAGAAAATGAATACAAAGCAAATATGCAATAATTAGTGTGGTGTTAAATTATAAAATATAATACAAAATAATATATAATAATTAGAATATATATTCATGTTATATAAAATATATAATATTAGTAAATTATACTTATTATTATATAGATGATCTATGCTCTCTATATAATTTTACTTGTATCTGCATTTTAAGGCTCACCATTTGGCACTGAATAACTAATTTGTGTCTGGACAAGGCTATTTATCCCACTCCCAACATTCCTTAGTTGACTATAGTTCTTTGTCTAAGGTTGAGGCCTCATGGGCTTTCTCTCATCTACTTTGGCAGGATTATTGCTGTTGTTTTTGTTCAGCTTACGTTTAGGAAGCCATGTTTTCCACCAGGTACTCCAAACACTACCGTAGTCTAGTCTGACCACCTCACCTATAGAATAGTCAGCCTCTAGACTTCTGCCCAGACCTGCCCTTCTTGCAACCACTGACAGGTCCCTTCTGAACTGCTTCTACCAAAAAGAACCTGAATTTTAAGGATAGAAAATTAATAAAGAAACAATATGATTAAACAATCCTACAGAATAAATGGACCTAACATCCATGAAAGGTTCAGAAAATATACATTCTCAAATAGACATAGTAACACAAATAATTAATAAACAAGTTCAAGAAGTTTAAAGACATAAGTCATATCTTTTCTGATTATAATGGAGTGAAACTAGAAATCAATAACAATAAAGAAGGAAAATTATGGCATAACAGTGACAATAATTGTGCCAAATATATATTCCATATGTAAAAATAACAGTTTAAATACTCAAAACATTTAAAAACTGTTGGAGAATGTAGAAGAGTTATAGGGTAAAGTGTGTAGTGGAAGTGATGTAAATATCCCAGTTGAGTGTAAATTCTCAAAAATAGGATTAATGTAAAAAATAGGATTTCATGGAAAAAAGAACACTTAAAGTATGCTTCAGTGAAGCCTTAAATAGGAAGTTTATATCCTGAGCCCCCATCTCCAGACTCAGTGACCATCAGGGAAGAGGGATGGGAAAGACTGTAAGAGCTAAGGGAAAGGAAGGACTGGAGTAGAAGTGAAAGAATATCTCCTGGACACAATACAATCACTGCATTCAGGATCCCTACTTACCTGTGGTTGCTTGCACAAGTAAGATCCAGTCAATCATCCACTGTGGATGAGGAAGGAGTACATGGTTTCTCATTTCTAATTGAAAAACTATATGCAGTTATATTTAGGGGGAGGCAGTTTTCTTTATGGTCATGGTCTATGATTGGCTAACCAAATACCAGTTAAGGAGCCCCACACCTATGTGTATCTGGACAGCACAAGTTGGATTCCATGGGTCCATAAAAAAAATCAACAGAGAATAAAGTTAGGAAGGGGTTGGGAGGGTGGTAAATGTGCATCTGAGAGGAATTATAGAGAGGCCTTGGGGAGCAAATATGATCTAAATACATTGTATTAAATTCTAAAAGAATTAATAAAATATTATAGTTAAAATACATTTCAATGTGAAAGCACATTATATCAAAAGTATGGATTTCTATATAGTGGTCTAGGGTAGAAGTTTGTTGCAAATAATTCTCAAGTTATAGATGAAGATTCCAGATATCCTAACTTTATTATTTAAGGAAGTACAGAAAGAACAATCTATACTAAAAGTTATCACAATGAAGTAAGTAGTGATAAGAGCTGACATTTTCTGAGCTTACTTGTCTCTAACAATCCACTATGGGATCAAGTTACCATTAAAATATATAATGTATCACTTTAAGCAAATTAATAACCTTGTCTTGAGCTGCATTCGTAGTTATTCTTGGTTCTTGATTGCATGTAGCCTGATGATTATACATTGTACAAGCCTGCTAGATTTATGATTTCAAAGATTACAGTCCTAATTGAGTCCCATTGCCAGAAATTCTGTCAAGTGTCTTATGATAAATTTCATTTTTGTAATTGGGTGAAGTACACATGTCTGAACGAGTTTCAGAGGCCCGGGCCTGAAAAATGATGATAAGCCAATCTTCTATCACATGTCTGGGGCTTGAGTTAAGAGATGATAGTACACCCAAAATGTACTTTGCAACTTTTAGTAGTGGTTATATATTGAGCAATAGAAATCTTGTGACAAATGGGAGAGAACAGAGCGAAATGTTCATTATTTGATACTACATGAAAAGCCCATTTTCAAATGTCTTAATATATATACGACTTTGAAACACTTTGCTTTTTCTAAGTTTATAATACATTCTCTCTAGTAATATGCTATAATCATGCATAACATGGAAAGTGGGAATTACATAGAATTATTCTTATAATGCTAAGCCCATTTTGAGATACATTATTTTTGATATTAAATAGTTTTAAGGCTGTTGGATTTAGAATCACCATGATTAAACTTTCAAGCTCAGAAAGCTAATTAATTTCTTTTACAGTAAAGTCACAGATAAAACTAACACAATTTAAAAACGTTTTTCTTAGTTATTCAAACTTACTGAAATAACTTAACTTTAGTGGTACGAATGTACAGCATATAATGTTAAATTCAGGGCATATTTTGAAAACCTTTTTCTCTAATACGCAAAATATTTTTCTATTTTCATCTTTATTAAAAATAAACAATTACATTTTCTAGAAGATATGTTCTAGCACTTTTTGAAATTTTTAGGAAAAAAGATATTGTAGTTATAATTTCAATAATGTAAATATTAATTGATATAGCTAAAATATATTCTGTGCACTCAGTAATATTTTTTAGAACTGTAAGTGATTCCCAAGGAGCTCTTGGAACCAGAATGTCTAAGGATTATTGCCATAGTCAGTCATACTTTCATTTATCTGCCCCTCTTTATATGACTATCCTTTATATTCCCATCCAGTTTCAGTAATATGAATTATTTATTATTTGAAAAAATTCTTAAGTTTGAATAAATTTTAATCATAAGTCCTCTCACAAGTCCTTCCAGATCATCTCCCTCTCTCTACTCACCCAACTTTAAGGTGTTTTTCTCAAAAAATAAACAAAAATCTCAAATACCCCACAAAACCAAAGAAAACATAAACAAAAGTAAAACTATGACCATAATTACAAAATTACACAAATTACCAAACCTGTAATGAAACAAGAGCACAGGCACAGACACACACACACACAGACACACACACACACACACACACACACATACACACACACACACCCCAAACACTCCCCAAATGAAAAAAACAAATGACCTCCCTTCTCTCCCCCCCAAAATAGCAAAACAAAAAACACTATAGAGTCTGGAGTCCATTATATGTTGGTCAGCTACTCCTGAGCATGCAGCCTGTCCTGGAGTGATAGATATAACCGGTGTCACTCTATTGGAGGAAACTGATTTTTCCCTCTCCCATTAGGTATAAAGTTTCTTTTTTAACCTTTACTCTAGTGGCTAGGTTTTCATTCATTCATTCATTCATTCATTCATTCATTCATTCATTCATGTTTTACAATGATAATAAAATATAGAAAGATAAAACAAAACTGTCACTTCTGAATTGGATAAGACAAACTGAAGTGACTTGAATAGGTATGGTCCCCATAGATTCATGTGTTTAAATGCTTCTCCACAGGGAATGACATTAGGAGGTGTGGCCTTGTTGGGGTAGGTGTTCATTGTTGGAGAATGTGTGTCACTATAGGGACATGTTTTAAAGTCTCCAACATTCAAGCTCCACCCAGTGTGAAATTCTGTCCCCTCTTGGCTGCCTTCAGATCAAGATTTGCCTCCTCCAACACCATGTCTGCCTGTATGCTGCTATGCTTTCCACCATAAAGATAATGGAGTAAACCTCTGAAACTGTAAGTCAGCTGATAATAAATATTGTCCTTTTAAAGAATTGCCTTGGTCATTGTGACTCTTCACAGCAATGGAAACCAAAGATAAAAACCAACCCAAGGAAAAATGCCCAAGAGAAAAATGACTTTTTCTGTATGTATGCTAATCTCCCAAAATAATTCTTTTGAGCTTTGAGCTGTAATTTTAAATTGTATTCTTCTCATGAAGCACCATATTGCTTGCCACATAGCTAATAAATACTAAACATTTATTGAACAAGTAATTTTAATTTAAAATTTAAATTAGCATTTAAAATGTATTCAGCATTTATCTTCAAGCACTATTTTGTATACTTTGTCTTCAGCTATTATTTCCTATATTTTAGTACTATCATAGTTTAATCTTCATGACACCCTCATTATATGAATATCATATTAATGCTAAAATATTAAAGTAAAACCTGACATATGTCAAGTCTCAATAAAGAATAACTACTGCTACTCTTAATTTTAGGATGAACTTCCTCAAGTTGAAAAAAATTAAATCAGAAAAGGTCTAATTAACTTTTATAAATATGCACGGATATTATGTGGGAGTACCAATGATTAGAACTTCTAAATGTGATGATTGCAATTATAGTACTTCCCTATATGCAAGTGGAAACAATTATGTTCTCATGGCTTAGAAAAAGGGCCATCCTTACCTAGTTAATGATTAAAATGATCATAAAGATTTGCTAAGATAAATAAAAAGATTGTGACAGAAGACAGCAGTTTCTATAGAAGTGTATTCTTGCCCAGAGTGGTTGTTCTGAGATCCCATTGGATCAAATGGGCAACTTTTAAGGCCTCAGTCACAAGAGGAAGAAAACTACAAATGTTTTGGAAAGGAGAAATATCCTAGACCTTGTTAGACAGAAGGGAAGTATCCCTGTGTACTTTCTGTAGAGGAGTATGGTCCGTGCACTGCACACCTTTACTTCTTCAGAGGACTCTATAAAATTCTAATCTATAAGTACTCCACTGGGACTTGACAGCAATCTGAGGTTTCTTCTGACATGCTAGTCAAAGTCCATGTATCTGTTCCCTACTTAAACTTACAGTAAGCCATGCACATGTAGAAGTGGAGGACAGATACCTATCTTGAGAGCAGCTAAAAGATAGATGGCCTCAGATCTTGTTTTCAGGCTGAGGTTTTTTTTTAATTGATCATGAATTTGAATCCAGTGTTCTCTGCACTTTCTTCCTTCTTTCCTTCCTTTGTTACTTCCTTCCTTCCTTCCTTCCTTCCTTCCTTCCTTCCTTCCTTCCTTCCTTTCTTCCTTTGTTCCTTCCTTCTTTCCTTCCTTCCTTCCTTCCTTCCATCCTTCCTTCCTTTCTTCCTTTGTTCCTTCCTTCTTTCCTTCATTCCTTCCATCCTTCCTTCCTTCCTTTCTTCCTTTCTTCCTTCCTTCTTTCCTTCCTTCCTTCCTTCCTTCCTTCCTTCCTTCCTTCCTCACTTCCTCCCTCTCCCCCTCTCTCTTTCTTTCTGGGGAGTATTTATTAAAGTATATTTTTAACCAATACATTCTAAGGGAAACGTTCTTGTGTTTTTTATTGGGATGGTAGACCTGAGTCAGCGAGGAACAGAAAGAGAATTCCCTATGTGTTCTTGGTCACAAAGATTCACTCTCAAGCATGTTTCAGCAGAGCATGAGTGTTAAAGATGTACTCATAGGGCATAGGGTCAGTGGTACAGCTTGTTTCATCAGAGAGGCACATTTCAGACTCCTCCTACAAACATAAAATGACTAAAGTATTTTTATTCAAAGACAGCATTATACAGCAGCCCCAAGCTTTTGACATATCATTAAATCAAGGGCTACTTTGGTTAGATGAAATAAGTATGAGGACCTCTTCAGAAAATATTCAATCAGTGTGTCATCCCCTTTCAGTTGTGTGTTAGTTTATTTTGAAGGGAGCATATCTAGGACTTGATGGAATTATTATCTGGAGGTAGAAATTGGTTTGGTTCTAGAATGATAGGTCTGAATCCCCATTGTGACTTCAGAAACTCTATTGCACATTGACTCTTAAAGGACTGTATTTATGGCCTTTTTGGGGCCTTGAGGAGATCTGAATTCCTTTGCTTATCAACCATATATCTCAGGATCCTTTCAGACCTTGAGGGTATGTGTGATACCCTTGTTCTGAAGAGGTAAGTATAAAGGCCATTTGGGAAATTAGAGAATATCTCAGGTTTGCTGGTTCTCAAAGGAATGTTGAGTCTATGTTTCATTGAACACTGGGGAGTACAAGACACCTTAGATATTGAGGGGATACATCTGAAACAAAACACTCTTTAGTTCTTGGAGAAATTTGTGTGGCACACTATTTCTAAACAGATAATATTAAGGCCAATTAGGCTATTTAGGAAGGTCTTAGGATTCCTGGTTCTGAATAGACAGTTCAGAAGCTCCCTTTTTCCGTACAGTAGTTTGGAAGATCTGTGGCTCCGAAGCAGTAGGTCTGAAGCCAACTTGAGAAAGACTGGGGTGCATTTATCTTCCTGATTTAGACAGAGTATGCCTGAGGGAGGACCCCTTGATATTTTAAGAATGATTTGAGCTACACTTCAGGCATTGGGAAAGTATCAGTCTTCCTAGTTCTGAAGGAATAAATCTGAGGCCAGGTTGTCAGAAACACAATTTCGAGGATCCTTGGACAAAAAGAGAATGCTTGTGGTATCCCAAACCAGAAATTGTTAAGGACTGTTCCTTACAGGCAGAAAGTCCAATATTATGTTGGGGAAGGCAGAAAGGTCAAAGCATCTCATGTGTAGCAGGGGAAGATCAAGAGTCAATTTGAGGAGTAAAGAAGGCCTGAACATTTCCTTATCCCATCTTCATGGGAAACTAGAACTTCCATATCATCTAGGCCAGGCAGTAGTGTAATGAATCTCCAACATGTTATAAGGAGGTTCAGAGATGAGTCTGTCAAATCAGATGCTTTCTTCTGAACATGAAGGACATGGCGTCTTCATTTCTTCTGACCAAGCTTAAGGCATAGATACTGGGTTTAGGGCCTTGCTGGCTACACTTAGGTTCTAGGAACTCAGGTGCTAGGTTCCTGTTCTTTGGACAGAGGTTGTGAAGATAGTGGTTCAGAATAAGAACTCAGTGCATCTTAGAGGAAGTTGATTTGTTGCCTGTTAGGTCAGATGAAGTAAGTCTAGGCCCACAGTAATCAGAAGAACATATTCTCCTCCATAGGGAACATATTCTCCTCCATATTCTCTTCTGTATAGCATGTCCTTCTAGCTATAAATTATGGGGTACCCTTAATGAGAAAGGGAACACCTGCCATGCTTTTAGTCAGAGGGGAATATCTGATGTCTCAGATGCGCATCTTAGGCAGCTAGAGTGGAAGAGATATGTTTGACAGATGGTTGATGAGAAGAAAAGTTCAAAACTGCTGTTCTTCATATGGGGTACAAGATGGGAAACATGAGTGTGGATTGTAGATAAAAAGAACTAAACATACCATGGTAAGAGAGTATATGGCTCAGGCTCTTCTACTGAGATACTTTATTAGTTCCATTTGGCAGTCTGGGAAGCTCTTGTGCCTCCTTGGAAAAAAAGGGTAAGTTAGAGGCTTGATTATAGGAAATATTTCTGTACTCACTTTTCTTACAATGAGCATCTTCATATCCCAGTTTGTTAGCTGGGATATTTAAGAAGTCCTTTCTTTTAGGCTGAAACATTCTGGGGCTTCCTGAGACAAAGGGGCATATCTAATGTCCTTATGGTGAGACTAGCAGAACCTGAGGCCACATTGGTAAGACTGAGAAGGTCTGATGACTCCTTTAGGAAAGAGAATAGAAAGACCTTTGGTAGTGGGGTCCTTTTTAACTGCATGGGAATTAATGTGAATATTTGTGGCCTCCTATGACAGAAGGGTTACAATGAGGGACCCATGTTCCCTTTTGGAAGGCTGTGTCTCTCCCTTGATAAAAGAGGGAAGATCTCAGGTCTCCTAGTTGAAATATCATATGTCCCAATGTTCCTTAGATAACAAGGAAAGATTTGATATTCCCTTTTGAAATTGGAACATATATGAGTCCCTATGGGACAGGAAGCAAAGCCCTGTCCGACTGTGGTACTAAAGGAAGGCTTCTCTTCCTTTTGGACAGAAAGGGCATGTATTGAGTGCTCCTCAGGAGAAACAGGGTGGAAGACATCTTCTTAGGCTTATGATAAAGGTTTGATACTCCCATGGGACTGTCTCCATCTGGAAATGTCTCAAACCCTTCTTGTTTGCAGAGGTTTTGATGGGTCCTTGGTTTCAGGGGCAGTTCTCAGTCTACTCCTGATAGAAGTAATGTGTTGGGCTTCCCATAAGGAAAGATGGAATGCTCTCTTCATGAGAGGAAGTCATTCCAGTGCCCTCTTCTGCAGAGATAGAAAATGCTATGTCCTCTTGGGGAGTAGCTTTTGGTTTCTTACATTCTGAAGGATGAAATATTTCTGTGTCCTCTTTTTAAGAAAGGTCATCTTTTGTAACTCCCATGCTCTGAATGGGGATCTGGAGTGTCTGCTTGGTCAGAAGGGGCATTTCTTTATTTGGTTTTAGAAGATTTGGACAATTTTTTGATTTCTTGAAGAAATGAGAGAAATCTGAGCCCTTGTCATGAGATTATGAGGATCTGTGGCCTCCTTTGGTACAATCAGAAGTAGTGAGACTCTTCTTGGTCTCCATTTTAAGCCTTGTACCCCTTTTGTCAGATTTGGAAGCTCTCCCTCCCCCCTCCGTTGGAAGAATGGCAACATTTTGATAACTCATCTTCTGACGGCACAGTATTGAGGTCTGCTTGGTCTGAAGGGGCATGTCTTGATTTTGTTTTCTTCAATTTGGAACATTGGGTCCCACATTGTGGAGAGAAAGAAAACATCTGAGAACTTATTTACAGGTGGTACTAGATCAGAAACCCAATTTTGATGATTTGCAGGGTAAGATGCTCATTGGAGGAATAGAGGTAAGACCTGAGTCTTTCTTTCTTTCTTTTTTTTTTCGCATACATGGAAGATGCGAGCCTACTTTGGGCAGTAGGAATAGCTTTTCAGGCATGAAGATATGAAAGGGAATATCTGATATCCCCTTCAGGAAATGGAACATGTCTCAATATCCTTTTGGAGAATTGAAAAGTCTAGGACTTTTCTTGGGTTGAGGGGGAATGTCTTGGACATTCTTCATGAGAAGGGATAGGAATAAAGTTGCCATGTGCATAAATGGAGATTCCCAAAAACTGTTGAAAAGGAAGGTCCGACAGACTCCCAAGTAGATGGCATAGATTCTAGTGGCTCTTAGGTTCGTTAAGAAAGTTTCAGTTTCCTGGAGAGATGGTGGTATTCCCAGAATCCTTTGTTCAGGTACTGAAAGACCCAGCATACCTTCATTAGGTTTCAAAACTCACAGAGCACCTGGCACAGATATTAAAGATTCTACACTTCATGATAGAGTGAAGTTTTAAAAATGCTTATGCACATGGTAGCGCTTCTCCTGCCTCTAAACTAACTTGTGAAGGAGTAGAAATCCAAGACAATCTCAAGCAGGAGATGAAAGTTCCTATAATATCTGGAGAGACAGGTGATATTTATAGACTGCTTTGAGTAAATGGAAATGCTCCTAATGTCCCCTGGACAAATGCAGAAAGTCTGGGATCTTCTGGCTCAGGTTGCTTTAAATATATTAAAGCCTCTTAGTCCAAAAAAGACCTTGGAACCCTTGGGATGACTTGGGTGTTTTCTGGATACCCTTGGACAGATGGTGAATGTCCAAGAGATTCTTGTGATAATATGGGCAGCATTTTATATAGTCAAAATTTTTTCTTTATAGATTTCATGAGGTGGTAAATCTCATAGAGTCACCTTTTCACCTGAAGACAAATTCTGAATCCCTTTAGGTGTTCAAGAAGCTCTTAATGGGCTTATTTGAGATCAGGCTAATTTCACAGACTTTTGGCCATATTGAGAAAGTTCCAGAGTCTTCTGGAATAATGTTACTGGTTTCAGTATCACTTGTTCAGATATGAAAGGGCCCACATCACCTTGCACAAATGTTTAAAGCCTCAGTACCTCTATGACACATGCCAAAATTTCTAAAGGGCTTTCAACAGATTTGGAAGTTTTGTAAACATCTTGGATAAAGGTTCTGGTGTCTCTAGGGTAAAATGCGAAGAACTTAGATTCCCCTTCATAAGGACCTGAATTCCTAGAATATATTCAGCAGATGTTGAAGTTTCTTGAGACCCTTCAGCAGATGATACTCTTTCTGGAGCACCTTGGATAGAACCTGACGTTCCTAGAGTTCCTTCTGAAAATGAAAAAAAATCCAAGATTTCCTGGAGCAGATGATGAATATGCTAAAATCTCTTGGGTTAAAGAACGTTATATATACAATTGGGAAGTTGTGAACATTTTTGTACATCATTGTTCATGTTTTGGATGTTCTAGATATCCTTGTGATGGTGTGGAAATTCCCACAATCCCTTGGATAGATGATAAAACTTCTAAATATCCTTTCTGAAGTGGTGAAAGTCCTAGAGACACTTGTTCATAAATAGACAATGTTGGACAGAACTGGCCTGATAATAAAGATTCCAAGCCCCTGGAACAGAATAAACAGGTCCCAATGAATTTGAAATCTGAAGAAGATTGGAGAGTTTTCTGGAGAGATGTTGATTATCTTCAAATATGTGGGTCAAAATCACAAGGACATACAACATCATTGGCAGATATTGAAATACCCAGATTTCTTGGGGGAGATGGCAAAGTTCCTAGAGTCCCTGATGAATATTCTGAGGAAGTTAAATCTATTGAAAAGAAAGGAAAATTCCTGATGTCTTTGGGGTTAATTGGAAATGTCCCAGATACCTTGAAGTATGAGGTTGAAGTTCTAGAGTACCTTACACAGCTGACAAATTTTCAAGAGTTCACTGGACAGTAGATAATCTTTGTAGAGTAACAGGAAGATGGCAAAGTTTGAAGTATACCTTGGGGAGAGAGAGAGAGAGAGAGAGAGAGAGAGAGAGAGAGAGAGAGAGAG
>NW_021604667.1:1283068-1449631 GCF_004785775.1 Grammomys surdaster | reverse complement strand
AGAGAGAGAGAGAGAGAGAGAGAGAGAGAGAGAGAGAGAGAGAGAGACAGAGAGACAGAGAGACAGAGAGAGACAGAGAGAGAGAGAGAGAGAGAGAGACAGAGAGAGACAGAGAGACAGAGAGAGACAGAGAGAGACAGAGAGAGAGAGACTGACTTACATTACAAATTCTAGGACAGATAAGAACTTTATTAAGGCCCCAACTTGATCATAAGGGCCTAGCACTACAAGGAAATATATTGAAATTTCTAGAGTCCCCTATGGGAATCGTGAATGTCCTGGAGACTCTTGTGTTGATGGCAACTGTCCCTAGCTCCTTGGGTAGAGGAAAATTTTCTGTCATATTCTTCCTGAGGTGGTAACTGTCCTAGACTCACTTCTTTATGTGAAGACATTTTCTTTCCTACTTGATGTGGTAGGGACTGTTCCAGAGTACCTGGTGCAGATAACATAGGTCCCAGAGAATGTTGGGAAGTTGGAGACCATTTCAGGGAAATTTGCAGAGTGGCCGAAGTCAGTAGAGAATTCTGTAAAGATATCCAGAGTCCAAAATTGTTTTGGGAGATAGAGAAAGGTCTCCAACATCTTTGAGGGCAAAACTAAAATGTTCTGGGGCCCCTGAGGCAGATAGAAAATTTGCTACAGACTCTGAGGTACACAGAACAGATTTGAAATCCCCTTAGGCAGATGGTAATATCTTAATTTGCTCTTGGAAAATTGAGAAAGTCTTTGAGAACCCAGGCAAGGAGACCTGAGTCCTATATCATCCTGGGCATGTGGCTAAGGTTCTGTCTGGGAAAATTTTCACAGCCCCATTGGGCAGATGTCAATGTTTCTAGAACACACTAGGCAGACAGGTCAGGTCTCACAGACAATGAGACAGATTGATACAATCCTAAATTCATTTAGACATATGGAGAAGTTCATACACTCACTGTAGTAGATGGTAAAGTATTGAAATCTGCTGGTGAAGCACTTGATACTCCTGTCTTGCCATGTGTACAGGTGAAATCTTCCAGATTGTCCAGTGAAGACAAGCAATGTTCTCCAGATTCTTGGACAGAAAACAAAGGCCCAGAACTCACTTGAACAAATAAGGAAATTTCAAATGGCCTAAGGGAATATCATACATGTCCTAGAGTCTCTTGTCCAGATAAAGAAATTACCATGTGAATATTGGAAGAAGACAGGGATTCTGAATAGTCTGAAGCTCATGGATCTGGTTATTGGAACCTTTGGGTAGACTTGAAAGATTCAAGTGTTCCTTGGCAAGAAGTAGAAGGTCCTGGTGTACCTTGTGTAGATGTAGGTAAATAAAAAATCCTTTCTATTGAAAGGGATGAATAAAAAGGGGTTGGAAAGATAATAAAGGAGCGACTTGGGCAAATACTGAAATTTCTAGACTGTCATGAGTGGATACCACAGGACCTGGTGTAGTCGTTGATGTTTTTCCTTTACCTGGTGCAGTTGGTGAATATCCTGGAGCCCTGTACAGAGATGGCAAAGCTTCTAGAGATCCTTGTGCAGTTATGTAACTTATCAGAGACCCTAGGTAATTTTCAAATTTCCTCCCATTTTTTTTTGAGCATGGTGGGTATATCCTTGAAACACTGGGGTAGATGGTGAGTATGCTACTGTGCACTGTATAAAGTAGACTCTGTTCCTGTGCCTTGTGCATGTAGGGTATTTGTAAAAGTCCCCTGTGCAAATGGGGAATTTCCTAGAGACTTTCGGGTAGATGTGGAAGACATATAGTCCCTCCTGTAGATAGGCAGGAACCCACAGCTCCTTGAGCAGAGTGAGAAGATATCTGAATCCCTTCTGAGAAGGACAGTCTCAGAGACTCAGGAGCAACTTTAGAAGTCAGTGATGTATACACCATTCCATGGGCTTTGATGGAAAATTCCAGGCCCCTGGGCTGATTGCAAAGGTGCTAGATACTTTGATCAGAAGGGAAAGTTGCTGCACCTCCTTGAGTTAATGATCAATGTCTACAAGATTCTGGAGGTGATGTTGGCAAAGTTGCTATACTTGCTGAAGCAAATTGAGAAGATTCCACATAACCCTTCATATATGCCAAATGCTCCATGATACTCTGGGTATGCTTATGTTGTCCGTATATTACTTTGGAATACGGAAAGCTATAGAACTCTTTGGTTGGAAAACAAAGAAGTATGCACAGGCAAAGTTCCCTCTGCAGTCCAGGAGAGTTCCTTGTGCTTTTGAGAGGATAATGAAGGTCTTAGCACCCTGGAGTAGAGAGAGCATGCTACTGAGCACCTAGTGCAGGTGTGAAATGTCCTGCATCTTCTGTTGAAGACTAAAAGGATTCTTAACATTTCTGGCTAGGTAAAAAAAAAAAGGTCTAGTAGCTCTAAAATGTCTAGTAGCTCTTTGGGAAGACTGTGAACATTATATAGCATGTTGGGCAGATGGAGAACATCTCATAGCTGCCCGGGAATAAGTTTGACATTTTAAAGTCTGTTGACCAGTCCCTTGTTTATATTGAACAGTTTTAGAAACCCTTGGGAACATCAAGAGTGTCTCAAATCCCCCTGGGAAGATGACCAAGTTCCTAGAGATCCTTGTGTAGATAAGAAAAATACCAGAGGCCTCTGGTCAGATGAGAAAGATGGTGAGAGTATGTGATTATTTGGGGAAGACTGCAGATGTCTTACATTGGAGGCAAACTTCCTACAGTATCTTTTGCAGACATAGTGTATACTTGTACGGCTTGTACATGTAAGAAATGCAACTGTCCTTCAGGGTCCTGAGTGGATGGGGAAGTTCATAGAATCTCTGGTTCAGATTTAGACATTTTCATTGTCACTTCTTATGATAGGGAAGGTCCCAGAGGCTCTTGATCAGATGGAGATGATGATGGAGTCAATTGTGAAGTAGAGAGACCCAAATTCCTTGCAGGAATTTGAGAATTGCCCAAATTCTCTCAGACACATGGAGAATTTTCCTGACTCTAAAATTGTCAGGGAAGGTTCTATATGCAGTAGAGCCACCTCAGTAGATCCTGGTGTACACATCATTGTCCAGGCTGAGATTGAAAGTTTCAGAATGCCCTGGCATGATTAAAAGATACTAGATAGCCTCGGTCAGATGGAAAATTTGCTGCACCTTTTTGGGTAGAAGAAAAATGTCTTCCAGATTCTGGAAGTGTTGAAGAGAGAACTCCTGTAGTACCTTGAGCAAATTGAGAACACTCTACATTATCCCTCACAATTTGCAAATTCCTCAAGTTACTCTTGGTATGTCTGTATTGATCCCCAAATGCTGTTGAATATGATGAAGGTTCTAAAGCCCTTTGGTTAGATAACAATGTACTCTGAGACCTAGCGATTTCTCTAGGCATTTTCAAGTATATCAACAGTCCTAGTACTCCTAGAGTATAAAGAGCATGTCACTGAGCACCTTCTGCAGCTGCAAAATATTCTACATACCCTGCTATAGACCTCAAAATGACCCTTGACTTTCCTGCATAGATAGGAATGGCCCAGTATCTCTTGAGGAACTGGGGAAGGTTGTATAGTCCATTGGGCAGATGGACAAATCTCAGAGCTGCTTGGCAAGAAGTTGGATGTTTCAAAGTCATTTGATCAGATGAAACAATTTCTTCAGTACCTTATTACAATATGGACTATTTTAGAGACTTAGGCAATTAGTAATATCCCAGAGCCCCTTCTTATGTTGATCAAGATTCTCAAATTCCTTGTAGACAAGGAAATTCTGAGAGAACTTTGATCAGATAGCAAAATCCTCAGAGCACCTGGGTGTTTTATGTAGACCCTGGAAGTCCTGGTGTTGATGGCAAATGTACTACTGTCCATTTTCCAGACATGGGATGTACTAGTGTGGCTTGTGCAGATAAAGAATGCCCCCTCCCCAGTTTCATCAGCAGATGGGTGGAAGATCCTAAGTTCCTTTGTTTAGGTTTTGACACTTTCAGAGTCCCCTTTGCTGATAGGTAGTCCTGTCATTGGAGTGAGATATCATGATGCAGGAAGACCAAGGAGGTGTTTGTATTAACAATTCTTTAACCCCCTAAGCAATTTAAGAAATTTACACATCTCACCAGTGACATGACAAATGCCCCAAGATAGTTTGGGTGTGATTGTCTTATCCTACTACCCCTGTGTTGTATACTGAAGGTTCTTGATGAATTTGGATGGATGACAAAGAACTTTGAACAGCCCATGTTCCCTTTGCAGACTTGGGAATGTTCCTTGGAACCTTGAGAAGACAGCTACTAGAGCTGCTGGATTAGATAGAGGGAATCGCTGAGCACCTGTTGCAGATGGGAAATGTTTTACATACCCTGGTGAAGACAAAATAATCCCTTAGTATCCTGCCTAGATAGGAAATTCGAGTAGTCCTTGGAGAGGATGAAGCATGTTGTACAGTATGTAAAACAGACTGAGAAAACTTTAGAGCATACTGGGGGTTGGATGTTTCAAAGACTTTTGAACAGATGACACAGTTCTTACAGTTTTTGTTTGGATATAAAAAGTTCCTGAGAACCTTTAGAAGATAGGGAAGTTACCAGAAGCCCTTGTGCAGATGACAGAAACCTTAAAATTCCTTGTACAACAAGGAAAATACCAGAAACACTTGGACCAATGGGAAAATTCCTAGATCCTATTGGTCATTTTCTTATAATTCAGAGTCCTTGAGGTAGAAATCAAATATCCTTCAATTTCCTGTGTAGCTATGAGCTGTACGAAAGTGGCTTTGGAATAAAGGGAACTTTCTCCAGAAACGTTAGTCAATGTGTGTATAATAGCGTACCTTGTTCCTATGTGTTCAGTTCTGGATATGCTTATGAATACAGGAAAGTTTCCACAGATTTTGGAAAAGATAGTGAAGGCACTGGACTTGCTGTGCTGGTAAAGAAAGTCCAAGAGGATTTAGGGCATGTGGCAGCATTCCTGTAGTCTTTGTCACAGATGGAAATATACCCAAAGAATCTGCGATAGAAGACAAATAATATTCTGTGCACTGGACGCACTTGGATGTTGCAGAAACTGTTGAGAATATGGTGAAGGGCCCTGAGTTACCTGAGCTGATATGCAAAAAATTTTGGTAGATTACAAATATTCTAGATAGCTTAAGACTAATAGAGAAGTTTCCAGAGATCCTTCTTGATATAGACAATATCCTTTAAACCCTAAGGAAAATGGTAACGAGCCTGTACTTTTTTTGGACAGATGGAGAAGTATCCTGTGATTCTACAATTCATTACAAGTGATAACAATGGTTTTTGTTTTAATTCATGAGTAGATGAAGAAGATTTCATAGCCTCTTTAGGATATGCTAAATGCTTCAGAGTATCTTAAATAGATAATTTCTAGAACCTTCTGAAAAAGAACTGAAATTGTTCATAAGTCTTTTTTACATGGTAAATTTTCCAGAGTCCTAGTTTCATTTACATGCAGTCTGCAGTCTCCAAAGCCCTTTCTGAGAGATAATGTTTCTCAGCCCCTTTGATAGATGGCAATATTCCTGACTTCCTATGAGCACATGGAGTTGATCCTAGAGACCCTTGAGATTCCTGGCAAGATGAAGAAGATATCAAAGCCTCTGAAGCAAAAGATAAATGTGGAGCACAATGGGAAGTTCCTTGGCTCCTTTGTCAGATGGAGAAACGTCTTCATCTTCTCCCACATTTGACAAATTCTAAAACTTCGTGTGTTTGTATTTTGATCATTGCAAAATCCCTGGAGAAGATAGCAAAAGTCCTAGTCCCCCTTGGGTAGATGGTGAATGATCCACCATTCCCTGTTCTGTTATGAACAGTTCATTCAGCAATCTGCAAATGATCCTGAGTGTGTAGGGTAAATAGGTCAGGTTGCAAAAGACCTAGTACGAGTTTCCTGAAAACTTGGGAGATTGCAAGGGTCTTTGAATGTCTCTGTTACCTTGGTAAGGTCTCCAAGGCTCTGAGGCAGATATTACATGTTGATGATTACCTTGAATTAATAAAGTCTTGAACTCACCTGTAAAGCAATAGGGGATTCACTGGACTTTCAGTATATGATAAATTTTCTACTCTACTTTTTGTAGACCTGTGCAGTTTCACAGCCCCTTGGGTAGATGGCAAACCTTCTACTGATCTTTGAGAATATGTCAATGAATTCATAATCCCTTGTATAGATAAGGAAGATTCTAAAGACATTTAGGCAAAGGACAAAAGTTCTTGAGTTCCTCTTGCAGAGGAAGAAGATTGCACAACCCCTTCATTACATTGTGAATGTTCTGATGTCTCATTTTCTAATGAGGAAAGTCCTGTATGCCCTCGAGCAAATGACAAATCTCCTGGAATCCCTCAAAACAGTTCGTGAAGGTATCAAAGTTCTGAGTTTATCCTTGTCAGGTTGGCCAGATTTCAAATTCCCTAGCGAAGGTGCTAAATGTTCTAGGGCCTCTTGGGTAGATAGTAAAAGAACCAGAGACGCTGTTGTAGATATAGAAAGATATGCATGCTTCTGTATCAGATAGCATATGTTTAAGATCTTGTCTATGGAACACAGAGATGATTGCAGACCACCTGTGGCAGTAGAATTTTCCACAGCCTTAGAGTTAGATGGCAAAATTTCAAGAGGCCCGGGGAAGATGTCAAAAAATCATGAGTTCCCTGATCAATCAGAGAATGATTTACACCTGATACACTAGGTAGCAAATATTCTAAAAACATCTTGGCCACATGGAAAATGTCTTAGAGCCTATCAGGTAGAAGCAGGATTTATCAGTGCCATTTCCGCTAGTTTCTTAGTTTGTAGAGTTCCTTGTTTTATGCTTGGCAGTTCTGCAGCTATTTTGGCTGACAGAGAACGTCCATCAGGAACTTGAACAGATGGAAAATATCTCAGACTTCACTATGCAGGTAAGGAAATTCCCACATGACCCAAGCCATATCACAGCATGTCTTGGAAATCCTAGCACATTTGTCAAATGTACCAGAGATTCTTGAGAATGTAAATTTTCCTCCATATCTACTTCCAAGGGTGATAATGGTCCTTGGTCCCCTGGGAAGACAGGGAGTGTGGCATCTCACTTGGACCATACAGAAAATGTCCCACAGTTCCATGTATAGAAAGCGACAGTCCTACTATCTATTCTGAAGATAGGGACTGTTCTACAGCCCCTTGAGCAGCATCCAACATGCTACCATTCCTTCTGAGGTTGAGGGAATTCCCTGTTGCCATTGGGTAGATAGCATGACATTTCTAGTCTCTGATCCATACTGAGATAAATCTAGAACTCCAGGAAGATCCCTCAAATATAATGGAGTTTCCTGAGACAATATAATATGGCCCAGAAGTTCTGGAGTCACTGATATGAGTCCAAGAGCCATAAAGCCTGACTGGGAAATTTCCCAAGCTTCAGGTCCAGACAGCAAAGGTCCTAGCATATCTTGTACAGATGGGAAGTCCCACTTTGCTTAGAAAAGTTAACAAAGGTCCTCAAGCCCCATAGGTCATTGGGGAAGAACCAGCAGTACTCTGAACAGTTGTAGAAAGATCCAAAAGTTTTTACAAGACATCAAAGTTGCTTTGACCCAGATGAGCATGAAGAAGTTTTCAGGGACACTTGAGCAGGGGGAACATATTCTAAAATCATTTATGCTAATGAAAAAAGTTCCAGATCTGCAGGTATGTAGGGAAAGTGTACAGAATACCTTAGTGAAGATGAAAAGCTTCCTGATCCCCTTGAGCAGATGGCAAATGTTCTATTGTTTCTTGGCCAGACAGGAAAGTGCACAGAGCTCCTTAGGAAGTTTCTGGACACAGTTGCTTAGATGTTGGCAGTACTAGGGACCCAAGGGTAGATGGTAAATCCTCTCCAGTAAAGGCTGTAGGCAGAAGGATTTTTCAGTGCTTTGGAAGACATGGAAGTTGTCAGATCCTCTTGGGTTAATATCACAAGTTCTAGAGACTTTTTCCAGATGTTTGAAAGTTTATTTTATTGGATAATTGAGTGGCTACTCCAGCTTGTTCCTTGGGACCATTTGTGAGAGAACATTTTTTTCCAGTCCTTTACTCTGAAGTACTAACTGTAGTTGTCACTGAAGTATGTTTCTTATATGCATCAGAATGCGGGATCCTGTTCATGTCTCCTGTATGTTGTGAGTCTGTGTCTTTTTATTGTGGAATTTATACTAAAGGCAGATAAGTGTTAATTCTTGTTACTTTCATTGCTGAAGGTGTGTGTGTGTGTGTGTGTGTGTGTGTGTCTCATCTTTTTGTTTTGTTATGAGATGTTTAATTTCTCCTGTTTTCTTGGGTGTCGTTCCACTCCTTGAGTTGTCATTTTCCTTCCAGTACCTTCTGTAGGGCTGGATTAGTAGAAAGATATCATTTGATTTTGAATTTGTCATGGAATATCTTGGTTTCTCTTCTCTATCTATTGTGATTGAGAGTCCTGCCAGGTATAGTATCCTGGACTGGCATTTGTATTCTCTTACAGTCTGGATGACATCTGTCCATGATCTTCTGTCTTTTAGAATTTCTGTTTAAAGTTATGTTTTAATTCTGATAGGTCTGCCTTCATATGATCTTGCCCATCTAGGCAGTGTTGTACATGGGCTCACTCTTGTATCTTGGGCTTGAACTTATAATAGCCATTGGGTATCTACACCCACATTTTCTAAGCTACCATTGCCCCTGAATATCTTGCAGGCAGCAGAAGTTGTGAGTCATAGGCTTTGTGTCTGAGTTGGTATACCGGTCCCAACATTGGAAGCCTAGCCTGGGTAAAGAAGATAGCCGGTTAAGGCTCAACATCCCCCATTACTAGGAGTCTAAGCTAGCATTACCATTATATATTCCAGGAAGTTTCCACTGCACTAGATTTTCACACAGCCCCCTTAAATGTCCATCTATGCCATTGTCTCTCCTCATACTCTCTCTCTTCCCTCAATCCCTCCCCAATCTGCTCTGTCCTGTTAACATCCCCAAATGGTTATAGTCCACCCATAAAATCTATTCTATTTCTAATTCTTAGAAAGATACATGAGTCCCCGATAGACCTCTCCTCTTTATTTAACTTCACTGTAACTGTGGACGGTAGTGTGATTATTCTTAACAGCTAATATCCACTTATCAGTGAATATTTATCATGTTATCCTTTTTGAGCCTATGTTGCCTCATTACCAATGATTTTCTTATAATTCTATCTATTTGTTTACAATTTTATGATGTTATTTTTAGTAATAGCTGAGTAGTACTCCATTATGTATATGTGCCATATTTTCTGTACTCATTTTTGATAGATTGACATCTAGGTTGATTCCAGCTATTACTCATGATTAATAGATAGCTGAGTAAGTGTCACTGTGCTAGGATGGGAAATTCTTTGGATATGTAACCAAGAGTTATATAGCTGGATGTTGGGGTAGACAGAATAACAGTTTTATGTTGAACCTCCATATTAATTTCCATAGTGGCTTTACGATTTTGCATTCACAGCAATGGGGGAGTGTTCCCCTTACTCTACATTCTAGCCACCATAAACTGTCATTTGTTTGATTGATCTCAACCAGTCTGACAGGCATAAGATAGAATCTTAAAGTACTTATGATTTGCATTTACTTGATGGCTAAAGATGGCACACATGTCTTTAAGTGTTTGGAAGACATCTGAGATTGTTCTGATGATAATTCCTTGTTTAGATCCATACAACATTATTAATAGAATTGCTTTTAACTTCTTGAGTTCTCATGTCTTTGGAATATTAGCACTGTATTGAATGTGGACTTCAAGAAAATCTTTCCCCATTCTGTAGGCTGCCATTTTTGTTCTATTGACAATGCCCTTTGCCTTATGGAAGCTTTTAAGTTTCATGAAGTCCCATTTATTGTCAGTCTTAGTTTCTGAAGCATAGGTATTCTCTTTATTGTGTCCTGTGTCAATGCATTCAAGGCTATTTTCTACTTAAGACATGCTTTTATGAGTTTTGTGACTTTCAGTATTTGTAGTCTTCTAAAAGATGTATTTTGCTTCTTTTGCATTAATGATAAAATCAATGAGAATATAAAGTATGCTATATATATGTACCTGCAACTTCCATTTACATACTTTGTGTCATAGTTCAATAAACAATGTGAAGCTCTTTAAAGATTTGATTGATAGTTACATCAACAAGAGCATAATGTGGAATTAAAAGTATGGTATATTATAATTTTTTCAAAAATTAAAAATTCAAAATAATAGATTCCCTTTTGTTTCTCCCACCCCCCAAGAGATGGACTTAGGTCAGAAGCAAGGACTGGGAGCCCCTTGTCTAAAATGTAAAGAGAATTGTGCAGGGTTTGAACTACACTACTGGAAGAAAATATGTCGTAACTGCAAATGTGGACAAGAAGAGCATGACGTACTCCTGAGTAATGAGGAGGACCAGAAAGTAGGGAGACTCTTAAAAGACACCAACCTGATCACCAAGCTGAAATCAGATGCAACTCCCATGTACGAATGCAATGATATGAAAATGACCAATCCAACTGATGCCAAGAAGAATCACTCCACCAAAGCTGTTACCTACGTGTGGCATCCTCCTGTCCAGAACAAGGAACTGATCCGGAAGTACATGCAGATGTTGCCTAAGGAGAAACAGCCAGTATCAGATTCAGAGGGGGCACAGTATCTGAAGAAGCAGCTGGTGAAGCAGCTCCCTGCACATGACCAGGACCCTTCTAAGTGCCATGAGTTGTCTCACAAAGAGGTAAAGGAGATGGAGCAGTTTGTGAAGAAATATAAGAATGAGGCTCTGGGAGTGGGTGATGTGAAACTTCTCTCTGAGTTGAATGCTCAAGGTGACAAGCTGGACAACCCTGCTGGAGACAGTAACACTAGAGCAAAAATGGGTGCCAAGGACAAGTCTGTGGAGTCCAAGAAGACCTGCTATTTCTGTTACTGCTGCAAATGCACCATGAAGGAAGGAGACCCAGCCATCTTTGCTGAATGGACAGGCTATGATAAGCTCTGGCACCCACCTTGTTTTATCTGCAGCACCTGTGGTGAAATCCTGGTCCACATGATTTACTTCTTGAAGAATGAGAAGCTATACTGTGGAAGACATTACTGTGATAGTGAAAAGTCCCGCTGTGCTGGCTGTGATGAGCTAATATTCAGCAATGAATACACCCAAGCAGAAAACCAAAATTGGCATCTGAAACACTTCTGCTGCTTTGAGTGCAACAACATCTTGGCAGGAAAAATATATGTTATGGTCAGTGGCAAGCCTGTGTGCAAGCCCTGCTACATGAAGAACCATGCAGTAGTGTGTCAAGGATGCCACAATTCCATTGACCCAGAAGAGCAGAGAGTGATGTACAATAACTTCAGCTGGCATGAGTCCACAGAGTGCTTCCTATGCTCCTGCTGCAGCAAGTGTCTTATCAGGCAGAAGTTCTTGCCTGTAGAAGGGATGGTTTTCTGTTCTGTGGAGTGTAAGAAGTTGATGTCCTAAGAGGAGTGTAACCAGCAGTATGGAGCTATAGCTGTCCACACTGGCCTGAATTTCATGATAAATTTCAATTTGAAATAAAAGGAAAATCAAACTTCATAGCAAATCTGAAGATTTTGTCCAATATATTTTCTTTTCTTAAACTTAAGAATTTTGTGTGTCTTAAATTTAAATGACTACTTTAATTGTATAATTCAAAAAAATGGTGTCAGCTCATTGAATTTCTTCTGGCAGACAGTATTGTGCACAATGGGCAATCCACTGCTTAAGCCTTTGCATTCCTGATTGAGGCAGAGGTCTCTCTCTCTTACTGCATATTTCTCTATTTACTTTACCTCTGTGTTTCTGTTTGCAATCTAGTGACCTCCATCTGTGGCATTAGATATTTTTTTACCTATGTGGTTGGAACATTATGTGCACTTTGATCTTAGAGGGGTTGTTTTTGTCCACAAAATAAAATAGGCCATTCATTTAGTTTTTGAAACCCAAAGAATATGTATATGTTTTGTATACATGGAATTACAACTTATGCTGATGTCGCCTGTCTTCCATTCTTTGACTCAATTTTGTTGCATGAATTACAGTGTTACCTTATGGATAATATTTTGTGCTATCTCTAAGCTTTCCGTCTTCTTTGCTTGTTCACTCTGATATAAGCAAGTTTCTATCCTAGGCAGTGATGCCTAACTGCCATTAAAGGCACCTTGTATCTGAGCCCCTCACCAAGGGTGCATCAGTGTTTACTGATTCTTTGACTATATTTAGACTACATCGGCCCTCCTATAAATTAGGATGTGTAATTTTATATAATAAATACTATATATTTTACCATAAGTAATTCTATATGGTAAATATGGCTCTGTCTCCAAGTCCCTGGGGCACCTGGGAGCTCCAAAGTTTCTACCTTGCAGGGCTCCTTCCACCTTGGTGAATTCTTGGCCATACTGAAGCTGCTGGTTGGTACCAGCTCTGTGTTAACTTATTAAATGACAACCACTATGCTGTTAACACTGTAAGGTCCTTTCCCTTTGTTGTAATTAAACCAGCAGGGGCCCCACTCCACCTTGTCACATCTCAGCTTCAGGCCTTGCTTGAGATAAAAGAAGCCATTTTATATGTTCACCTTAGTCTGTCTGTATCCATACCCATAACTGGGTAAGACTGCTGATTGTTTCCCTCCTTTGGATGCATGAGAGGTGCAATCTGGTATCGTAAAAGCTTGTCTTCATGGAGAAGACATTCATGTCAGTTTCAGAGCAGGGACTCTGAGCCTTGTGTCTGAAGTATGTGATACCTTCAATAGGATTGTTTTACCTTAAAGTTCTAGGGGCAGGCAAGGGCAATAGAAAGAGATTGACGGTTTTGAGTATCTTTTGGGAACTATATTTAACAACTTGGAAAAGTGGTCTCATATTTAGTATTGGGAATTTGTTTGGTGGGTTTGGATCATGGAAGAAACATCTTCAGCCCAAATGTGAAAATTTTATTTAAACATTTTTAAATATATTTACACACATACTTACATGTTTTATAGGTTATATTATGTAAATATTTATTAGGATGATTCTTCATGACTTTTCAAGCATCCTTACTGTTACTTTGACCCTCCTTCTTCCTCCTTCTCTATTTATGTAATTTCTCACTCTCTAATTAGAGCACCTCTTTGTTTCCAACTTCCCCAATCTGATCCACCTACCCTAGAAGTGGTCCCTTTCTCCTTTCCTGGTTTGTGAATATATTCCAAGTTATATACTTACATTTAAAGATTTGTAAGCTAGAAGCCTCCAATGAGCAAGATCGTATAAAAATTTATCTTTCTGGGTCTGGGTCACCTCAATCAATATGGTATTTTAAAATTTCATTCATTTCCCTCAAATTGTCATGATTTCATGTACTTTACAGCTAAATACTGTTCTGCAGTATATATGTACATTTTAGTTATCCCTTTATTGACTGAAGGATAATTAGGTTGTTTTCAATCATTGTGAGTGGGGGAGCAATGAACATTGCTAATCTAGAATCTTGAACTTGTGGGGTATATAGCAAGGGATCCTACAGCTCTGTAACAGAGTGTCACATTTTCAAAATCCTTCACATCAATTTGAATAGTGGCTGTAGCAATTGCAAACACCACCAATGGTGGATGAGAGTTCCCTTTTCTTCATCACCCTTCCAATATTTGATTTTGTTTGTTTTGTTTAACTTTAACATGATGAACACAGTAAGACAAAAATCTCAAAGTTCTTTTGATCTGTACTTCCTACTAACTAGGTACAGTGAATATTTTAGACATGTTTCTTACTCTACCTTTCTGAACTCTGCTCTGATCCCAGGTTCAGTATTTGAATAAGTCATTTAAAATATTGTTTCTATTTTTGTGTGTTTATTTGGATTTGGGGGGCAGTTTTGTTGCTGTTGTTTACATACTGTATTTTAATTATCTTTCAGATATACAGTTGTAAAGATTCTCTGAAATTCTGGGGGTCATTTATTTATCACTTTTTCAGCCGTTTACCTTTATTAAGTCCCACTTAGCAATTGCTGTTTATAATTTTTAGCAAATGGAATCCTGTTGAGAAAGTCCTTTCTTTGTTTTCTTCTTGTTTTGTCTTTTTATTGAATATTTTATTTATTTACATTTCAGATGTCATCCTTTTTCCTCATTTCCCCTCCCTAGAACCACCTTATCCCATCCCCGCCCTCATTTTTGTTTTTATACCATTTTAATTACACACAAGTATTAGGGTCAGAAAGTCCTTTCTTAAATATATATCATATAGAACACTACTTATGTTTTCATCTAGCATTTTCAGTGTTTTATAATTTATGTTTACATTTTTTATCATTTTGGAATTACTTTTTATGTAAAGTGATAGAGACATGGGACTAATTAGATTCTTCTGCATATAGATATGCAGTTTCCAAAGTGACATTAGTTCAGGATGCTTTTCCTCAAGTTTATATTTCAGCATGTTTTTCAAATATTAAGTATATGAAGTAATGTGCATTTATGTTTGAGTCTTCGATTTTGTTTTCTTATATTACATATTAGTTTTTTGTTAGTAGCATATGGTTTTAATTACTATGACTCTGTAATATATCATAAGATAGAATAACAATTTCTTCAGCATTTTTCCTTTTGTTCAGGACTACATTGGCACACAGATATAACTCCACCTCTAATAGAAAAAATAACAGAAAGCAACAATTACTTTTAGTTAATATCTCTTAATGTAAATGGACTCAGTTTTGCAATAAAAAGACATACACTAATGTGCTGTTCCCCAGCCTGTGGGGAATTCAATGAGGACCTAGGTAGGGAACAGACAAATGAAAGGACAAGAGACATGAAGAAATCAAGCAGGTTGAGGGTTTTGATTGAGCTTTCAAAATTTAATTTAAGGCAGCAGGTTATAAAGGTATAGCAAAATGGGAAGTTTAGGCAAGGATCATTGCTTAAGGCTATCCCACTATTGTATTCTCATTTGGCTAAGAGGATCCCACTATCATAACCAGCTTCTGGGAAATATCAGACATTCTTTAAGTTCCTGGGCCCTAAGATAACAAACGTTCTTTCTTAACTTTGTACTTTAACTGACTAGGTTTTTCCAAACAGTGGGAATTTTCCTGGGTTTGGCTCCTGGCATCTCCTCACTTTTAAACAGTTTTTATGAGGCCAGTGAGTAGATAAGGTTGATTGCATTATGAAGATGTATTGGCATTAACCAGAGGGAGGAAGTATTAATCTGACCATCCAAGTACCTTTTACTGGTGTCTTTTAGGGAGGATAGGTATTTTAGTCTTGTCAATCTCTGCAGATCTTCTCAGCACTACATGATCAAGAGAGGAACTGACACCAACCCATATGTGGTCAGGCTTGCTTCACAAGGGACTAAGAAGTGGACAATTTGGGTCCTCCCCCTGTGGTACCTTGTCATGCACCCCTTTCAGGTACCCACACCAAGGCAGGCGAACATAAATCTGAGTTTTATGCAGCTACTAAAGGAGATATATCGTTGCAAGCCTGAGCCAGGCCTCTACCAGCCAGATCAAGTCCATGATAATGTATTTGTAGAGTTTTAGATAACATAGAGTCAATTTATTGTTTTATAAAGCCAGTGAGTCTGTTAAAGGCCCAAGGGCCAAAGGCCAAAAAGAGAAGGAGACTGGCCTGACCACAGGGCCAACGATGGAAGGGAGAAGGGTGGTAAGCCAAGGAAAGGCAGAGAACCAATTTTTATATCACCCTTCTTCTTGTTCTTATTGTTTCTTTCATCATTCTAATCTCTCTCTGATCTTGGCCATACTGTTTCTAACTATCCCGGTATTGTAAGTATAAAAACAATATTCCTCCTTGAGGGCAGCACAGAACCTTCCTTGCTGAAGGAAAAGCAGGTTGAACCCTCTGTGATTTTTGGAGGACAACTTCAGACAGCAAAACGAGAGACTTTTCCAGATTAGTGATGCCAGTCTCTAGCTGTTTGATTTTGTCAATGGCCAGTCGAAGGTCTGAGTAGTGCCTATTTGAAAGAACTAGAAAAGTTCTGCCCATCCCAGACCAAGCAGCACCGAGGCCAAGGAGGACAGATAAGGTAATGGCTGTTACAATCTCATGCTTTGTCCTAAGCAGGGCATGATCAGCAACAGGGTCCCATGCCTGAGCAAAAATTTCTTCAGTATAATAAGTTAAGCTGGGAATAAACTGTACAAGTATGCAAAAATGCTGTCTTGTTATTCACTGAATTTGGAATACAAATGCAAGATGTAAGAACATTGCTACAAGAACACCAAGTATCATTTGTGCGAAGAAGGTAGGCAGGTGAAGAGGAGGCATAGGGAATTATCTTATTGCAAAGATGGACATGGGTGATAGGGACCTTATTACCAACACACAGTCCATGGCTTGAGAACATGCTCAGTGTTAACTTGCTTTGCATCTTGCTATTGATTCCATTTGCATAAGGAGGAATCTTTGGTCTCATTGCCTTCAGAACTCACAGCAATTCCCTCATAAAAGGGTAGACTAGAATGATAACATAACCAACAGGATTCGGTGAGTTCAGGGTGGGAATGATTTAGCACTAAAAAGGTCCTATTAATGACCTCAAGAATAAAATGTCGAGTATCAGACTTAAAGGCATCATTTGAATGAGGGGGAGTAGTGGGGTAAAGTTTAGGAACATGATTAGAGGTCTGTTTTGTGGGGACAAGAAATTTAAGACACAATTTGGTCCAATAGACACCATCTGCCCACTAACCCCAGGTGGTTGTATCAACAACTTTATAATAAATAGTTCACCATCAACAAGGCACTCCTTTGTAAAGCCTTAGAATCCCAATAATGGTCACTGGTCCACTTAGTATTCTTTTTTCCTAGATCTGTAAATTGAATATGAAGCATGTGACACCATCCTGAGCACTCTGGAATATTAGTCCAATCTGGGTTTATCTGGCTTCCTGTTTTATGATGTGTATAATTAGCAGCAACTGTGATAAGGTCTCAGGAAGGGGGGGGCGAGTAGGTGTTGCCTGTTGTTTCACATCCCCAGTTTTTGCAGAAAAAATCATTTTTACCTCCAAACTGTGGATTCAAAGAGTGGTCATGGTGATAGTCAGGGCTAACAGAGAAGGGAAGCACTCTTAACATGTTCCTTCTATCTTTTGTGCCACACCCACCCGAAGGGTTGAGGCTGTGTCTTCCAGGAGGAGAGGGCAAGGACGGATCTTTTTAAAAATCTTTATACCCTTCCAGGTCCCAGTTAGCCGGGGCAGCTATGGCTACTTTGCAGAGATAAAGGTAAAGGCTGGGCCACCAAATGCCAGGTTGTGTGACCTGAGAAGTGCTCCACTCAGTGTCACCGTTTCCATTACTTGTCAGGTCAAATTAAGGGTTTGATGGGAATTATCATCACTTGTACTTACAAGTCCCAAGGCCAGCATCAGAATCAGAACCTCCAACACAAAACATCACGGGTGGCTCATTTTAATCTGGAAAGTGAAGAAGAAGAAGAAGAGAAGAAGAAAAAGAAGAAGAAGAAGGAGGAGGAGGAGGAGGAGGAGGAGGAGGAGGAGGAGAAGGAGAAGGAGAAGGAGGAAGGAGAAGGAGAAGGAGAAGGAGAAGGAGAAGGAGAAGGAGAAGGAGAAGGAGAAGGAGAAGGAGAAGGAGAAGGAGAGAATTCTCAGAGAGATCTCTCTTCCCTTCATCTCAATTGTTTTCCATTTTATGTACAATTTGGTCTGGCTTTGTGGAAGTATCTATTTGTTTCACTAATCTTTCTGGCTGCCATCTAACCATACCTTCTTTGGTATCAAACAGATATATTGATCCTAAGCCCCATATGAGAACTGGGTCCAGGCTGTTCCATTTAAAGATAGGAGGGTCCTTCCACATAACTGTGGCATAATTTTTATTAATGTCATGGTGCCAGAGGCGATTGGCAGCAGATTTGCGATGAGATCTAGAAAATTGAGAACAAACAAGACATGATTGAGAATATTTTAGGGGACCACTTCTGGGGGTATAACTCTCCCTTATTTAACTGATTTAGAGTACTTTTGATAGTCTGATGGGCACATTCAACAATGCCTTTTCCATGTGGATTATATAGAACGCCAGTAGTCTGTCTGATTTTTAACTGGTGTCAAAACTCTTGAAATTTTGTCCCAAGGTAGCCGGGACCATTATCAGTCTTATTAATTTTAGGCTTACCCATCGTGGATAGGCAATTTAAAACATGAGCTATAACATTTTTGGAAGTCTCTCCAGTATGTAACATAGCAAAAATAAATTCACTAAAGGTGTCTATGGTCACATGAAAATATTTAAGATTGCCAAATTCAGAAAGTTGTGTGACATTCATTTGCCATATTTCATTTGGAACAAGAGCTCTAGGATTAAGGCCCAGGTGGGGAGTGGGCAAAAGTGTGACACAGGCAGGGCACTGTTTAATAATTTGGCATGCCTGTTCACAATGTTATGCCCATGTCTTGGAGTCACCAAGAGATCTCAAACAATTGCCATATCTGCTGTAGAGAACTGTAAGAGCCTTTATTTCAAACCTAGGTTTGGACTGCAAATTGCACACAGCAAAGTTGTGACCCCGTGTTTAGGAGTTTAGGGAATATATATGAAATTAGGTTACATGGGGGGGGTTACATGGCACATAAGGGACACTATAATGTTTTTGCAAACTGCTCACAGCTGCCTGTGAACACTTAATTCGCTTGATTTCTCTCTAAGGATGTATAGTTTTTGCTTTTCCCAAGGCCATAAGCCACCTGTGTTGGGGAATGCTTGGCCATCCATCAGATAGTGTGGCAATTTTGGTGGCATGGTGGCTGAAAGCTTCATTTGTCAATCTGTTCTCAGGATGATACTATCATTCCCAGGATGGGGGTTCACACTCAGGGAGCTGCTATTGGATCCTTGGTGATGGCTGTGTCTTTTGGGAGAATGAGGTCATGAGAAGGAAGGGGAGAGGGGCTTCTGGGGGGGGGGGCTTATGGGGAAGTGCTGAGGTGAGAACTGGCCACTCAGCCTCTAGGGATGTACGGAGGCCAGTGCTAGCCACTCAGCCTCATCATTCCTCCCTCTGCTAGTAATTCTGAAGGCCAATCTTGGTCTCACTAACAGTCTAAATCATTTTCATTAGCTGGCTGGTATTTAGACCTCATAACCATCACTTGAATGGTTCCTAGCCTCTGTTTCATATACTGCAAAGGTTTGTTAATTATGCATGGCCCAAATGTGAGCAGCAGTAAAATTATAATCAGGGTCCTGCAATTTTTGAGATAAGTATGTTTAGTTAAGGGGAAAAATCAAATAGTGTATGATACCAGCTTTTGAAATTTTCCCATTATTTTTGACATTTTTCTAAATTCTCTCTAACTTTAGCCAGTGACTCTCTAAGAACCCCAGAATGGTTGACATACAAACAGCATTCTTCATGTTGGGCAGCACACAATCCTTGCTGGACACTTTCCATGTCTTAATCAGAGTAACTGATGCTTCAGACCCCCCAGGAGGCACAGTAAAACTGTTCTGGGCCCCTGCATGTAACAGTCTTTCTCTCCCCAGGATATACGTATATATTCCTCTACTGACATGGAAGACATGAATGTCACAAAGTTTTTTGAGTATCAAGCCACAAATTATAGGCTAGCTGGCACAAATCAAATATCAAGTCTGGGAACCAGAGGGTCCCAAGTGGTTTTTTGTGTGACCCAGTTGAGCCCGATAACCAGTTTCAGGATTCTCAATTGTCCAATTCAGGTCAAAGGGCTGGTGTGGGTTTCTGGTCTCAGAGTGGAGATGTGGGCTGGAGTCAACAATGACACAGTTAGAAACAGCAAGCCTAAGGCTGGGTTTATTTTAACATGACAGGATTGGTGTTCCTTGAACTCTCCATCACGGAGGTGGTATTGAAGCTTGGTGGTCTTCCTCTGGGGAGAGGGGACATGCTGGCTTCACATGAGTGCAATTTATCCAAGCTGTAATTCCATCCACTTTAACAGCAATCGGCATGGTCAGCAGGTTTTGATGTAAGCTCCCTCCAACCTGGGTTCCAGCACGTCACTGCAAAAACTCTTAATGTAGACCTGCTCTTTGGGTTGGAACTGGTGTGGTTCTGGGACTGGGCCTGTTTTATAGAGGGCATGCAGTTTCAGCCAAACCTGATCATGAACTCACTGTGTTGCTCTTACCTTAGTTATTAATTCATCATCATCTATTTCTTGAAGAGCTGCCAACTGGAAGCTAGGTGTGATGGGAGAAGGAGTACCATACATAATTTCAAAAGGCTTTAACCCCTGTAAGGAGAATTCCTTATGTGGTACAAGGCAAAGGGAAGAAAAGTGACCCAGTTTCTACCAGTTTCCACCAGTTTCTATGGGACCATGATCACATGTCTTGGTTTTGGTGGAAGTGCTGGCTGGAAATAGCCCAGATACCCAACAGGTGTGCATGCCTGTGAGGGACAGGCATCTATTCCACTGTGCTCCCAGAATCCAGGCTCCTGACAGGAGACATAGACCTCCATTGACCCACACTTTTCAGTCACATACAGTAATGCTCCTACTAACCCCTCCATAGGTATAGGGCATGACTACAGGCCTCAGCTTCAAGAGATTTACATACTAATGAGATACCTAAAGGCCAGAGGGTGGAGCCAATTAAGCATTCTTCCCCAGACCCTCCCCCCTCCTCCACCCCTGTTTAACTCAGGTCTGCCCTGAGTTTCAGGGGGTGCATTCAGACACTCTGTCATCTGCCATGTCAATAAAGCTCTTGGAACCCGGGACTTCCTCTTGTCATTGGGGCCTGCTGTCTTGGAAATCTTCTCTGCATTTTTCATTGTGCGGGCTCGCATCTTCAAACAAGCAGCCTTTCAAACATAGAATCCCTTTTCCTGGGGGCATGATCTGGAGTTCTCTCTCCCTCCCTAGCTTCTCTTGGCTTGCAGGCTGGTCGTGCCCTCATGACCCTCATCTCCATTCTGTTGCATCCTCCCAGTGGCGTCTGGGAGCCCCAGAGCTTGAGACCAGTTGTTCCCTGGCTACCTCCTGGACCAGGGATCCCCAACTCAAGAGCCCTGCTCCTCTCCATGGAACTTCAGGATGAGTTCACTCCCCCGCTTGGGGACACCCTGGCAGCTTCTCATAGCTCAGTACCTACCCGGTGTCATGCTCAGAGTAAACTTAGTCAAAATCCCACACTTCTACTTCTTTCTGGAGGCATGCTACCTTGAGGCACACTTGAAGAACAGAAGACATGTGGGGACCCACAACTCAGTCCAACAGAAAATGCCCGCCTGTGCTCCCACATGCAGGCTCATCATTCCCTGAAATTTCTAATCTAATTTGGTCAAGGTCTCTTTTAAAGTTCAGCTCATTCTCTCTACCTGTCCTGAACTTTAGGGTCTATACACACAATGTGATTTCCAGTCTGCCCTAAAAAATCTCTCTACATCTTGGCTTACCTTGGACACAAATGATGGTCTATTGTCTTACCCTATCATATGAGGGAATCCATACCTGGACAGATATCCTCCAGCAACTTCTTAGCCACTACCTTTGCAGTTTCAGTTTTCATTGTGAATGCTTCCTTCCATCCAGAGAAGGTGTCCATGAACACTAGTAGGTACTTGTAGTCATATTTTCCTGTCTTGATCTCTTTAAAATCAACTTCCCAGAAGGCCCTCAGTCTCTTACCTCACAACTGAGAGCCTGGAATTTTAGCTGTGTTGTGGGTGTTAGGTAATTGGCTGCTGTCACTCTCCTCTAACCCCTTCGGATGAAACTGCTTCCATCCATGAACCAAGATCGCTCTGCTCCCAGCAAAGGGGAGCTCTTTAAATCAGGTTGAGTGTTTTGCACTTGGGCCAAAATATCACTGCAAGTTAGTGATCCAGATCAGGGTCAGGTAGGTGGGTCACAGGATTTAAGGATGTAGGCTGCTAGAAAGTAACATGACCAGAGTTAGTTAGTAAAGTCTGATAATGTGTCATGTGTGTATTACTGAGCAATCAGTGAGGCGGCTGTTTGAGTACTCTCTTGATTGTATGGGGGGTATTCACAGCTAAATTTTTTCCTAAAGTCAGTTTGTCTGCATCTTTGACCAGTAATGCTCTGGCTGAAATAATGCACAGGCAGGATGGCCATCCTTCTGACAGTGGGTTCAATTTATTTGACAGGTAAGCCACAGGCCATTTTCATGGCCCCAGACTTTGAGTCAGGACCCCTTTGGCTATTCCCTTACATTCATCTACATATATGTGAAATGGCTCGTGATATCTGGCAACCCCAAAGGAGGAGCTGAGAGTAGGACCTGTTTCATTTTCTCAAAAACCCTTTGATGATCTTGAGTCCAAAGTGCTTTTTTCTCTGGTGGCTTCATATAAACATTTGGCTATTTCAGCGAAGCCTGGAATCCATAGTCTGCAATAGTCTGAGGACCCTAGAAATTTTCTTACCTGTCGTGAGCTATGGGGCTGGGATGGGGATGTTGAGGAGAGTCTTTTTCTTGTTGTGGACTGCCACTGTTGGCCTTAATTCAGGATATAGCCAAGGTAGGTGACCTCAGTCTTGCAAAGCTGTGCTTTCCTGGCAGATGCCTGATATCCTATTTCCCTCAGAGCCTGTAGGAGATTCCGAGTTCCTTTCTGGAACCCTTTTTTCGTTTCTGCTGCAACCAAAAGGTTATCTACATACTGCACCAGAGTTATGTCTGAGTTATTAACCCTGTACAGACCCAAGTCTTCATGTAGAGCTTCATCAAAGATAGTGGGTGAATTTTTGTAGCCTTGAGGCAGATGAGTCCACATAAGTTGTTCATTAATGCCTCTCTCAGGATCCTGCCATTCAAAGGCAAAGTACTTTTGGCTTTTGGGAGCCAGAAGTAAGCCGAAGAAAGCATCTTTTAAGTCTAGGACTGAATATTATTTCTAGTCTGGGGGCAGAAAGCTTAATTGAGTATAAGGATTAGGCACTGTGGGGGGGCACATCTATCATTCTATGGTTGATTTCCTGCAGGTCCTGAACAGAACACTCATCATTTGACTTTGGCTTTTTTATGGGCAACAATGAGGTGTTCCAGGCTGACCAGCATGGCCTAAGGACTCCCAAGGCCATTAATATCCAGATCTGTGGAGTAATCCCCTTCCAAGCCTCCTGTGACATGGAGTATTGGCAGACTCTTAGATGATCTGCTCCCGGTTTGAGTTCTACAAACAGGGTGTCAATATTTTGCCAGCCCCATACCTTCTGTTTCTGCCCACGCCTGGAGAAAATTTGCCAGCTGAATCTCCAGATCCTGTTCAAGGGTTGCTGGTGACTCATATAGTCTATATTCAGCCTCAGAGGCTAGGTCAAATATTAGCACTATGATTGGATTACTCTGATTAGTATGATTGGTTCTCTGCTCTGTCAGCTGTATTTCCCCTGGTTTAAAATGAATCTGAGCTCACATCTTGGCTAGCAAGTCTCACCCAAGTAAGGAGTAGGGGTATTCGGGAATGACAATGAATGAATGGATTACCCTTCCCATTCCCAAATCCACCATCCTTCTGGTAGTCCATGAACATTGTTTGGCAATAGTGTCCGTTTGGACTCAGGATTCTTTATTAGAAAATTGTCCTTCAGCCTTCACAAGCATTGAATGTTGAGCTCCCGTATACACCAGTAAATCTAAGGGCTTCCCCCCCGAGACACACACACACACACACACACACACACACACACACACACACACACTAAGTATTACCCTGGGCTTGGGGAGGGGATCTGAGACCTGACTTTCTCAGTTGTCTTCTTCCTCAGTGACCATGGTATTATTTGTGGGCTTTTTCCATGGGTAGTCTTTGGCCCAATGCCCTTCCTCTTTACCATATGCACATTGATTCTTACCTAAGACTGGCTGGTGACCTTCTCTACATTCTGTCAGACAGCCTTCATTGGACACCCTCCCTTTTGAGATGTTCCAGAGCTGTTGCTTTTTCTCTCTTTCGGGTCCAGTTAACCATTGGCTAGCAAGACCTTGGCAAGATCCCTGTTTAATATCTTTCATGTTCTAATCTTTTTGCATCTTCACTTTCTTTGTTATGGAACACTTTATCTGCAGCCTCTACTAAATCTCTCAATGACTTTTCTCCTAGTCTTTCTAACTTCTGTATCTTCTGCTTAATGTCTGGTGCTGAGTGATTTATAAATGCCAGTGCCACTGTGTTGGAATTCTCCCTGTCCTCAGGATTTAAGTGTGTATAATGATGTAAAGCATCCATGATCTGTTTGAGGAACTCTACTGAGCTCTCATTATCTCTCTGCTTGACATCATATACCTTAGCTGTGGGACTGTGGAAATGCTGGGAATGAGGATTTATGGATCCTTGATGCCTGCTTTGTCTTTTGGGAGAGTCAGGTGTTGGAAAGGAATGGGGAGTGGGTCCTTCTGTGTACATGGGGCTGATGGGGAAGTGCTGAGATGAGCGCCTGCCACCTGGCCTCTAGGGAAGTGCTGAGGCCTGTGCTAGCCACTCAGCCTCTTCAACAAATAATCTTAAAAAGTAGGTAAAGGGTCTGAGCATTTAAATGATGCAAGGCATGACTCTTCTGGACCTGTTCTACACAGCCTACCAACACCAGGAAGGTCAAGCAGGTGGCAGCATCTGCACAGGCATTTCTGCTAGAAAGGGGGCCAGGCAAATAGGAATGAGCACAGAGATGTCTAACATTAAAGGGTTGGCATCTAGAGGCTATGAATTTTTGAAGCTGAGAAAAAAGTGAGGCTGCATTTGTCAAGAGTCTAACATATGAAACCATCTCAAGAATGGGAACGGAATGAGCAATACAGGCACTGTCAGTATATAAATTAATGGAGCGACCCTTTGATAATTGAAACACTTTTATTATTGTAAAAAGTTCTACAAGTTGGTCCAATTTAAAGGCAAAACAAATAGGGGTAGGCTGTCCATCTATAACATAAGCTGCTATTCCATTAGAGAAGCCATCAGTAAACACCAAGCTAGCCTTTAATATTGGTTGAGGGAAGGAAAACTTTGGGAAAATAAAGGGATGAATTTTAGAAAATTGAAGCAAGTTATCAGCAGGATAAATGTTATCAATTACTCTCATAAAGGAGAGCAAGCTATGGGCCACTCATCTGTGGTTTGCATGAGCCAATCTAGTTGATTTTTACAATATGGCATAATTATTTTATCAGGATCTTTACCAAAACAACAACAACAACTGGTCACTCTGTTCACATCCCAAAAGAATAAGCTTAACAACCAAGGAGGTATAAAGGACAAGTACTTTGTTGGGGGGTGGGTTGTGACATGGACCCAGAGGAGAGGGCCAAGCTCACAAAACACCTTGGTAGGTGTATGGGAGCAGTGGCTTAAGGATGTGGTGTGGGCAAAAATGAGAACAGGGACAGGCAGGATTATATTTATCGGTCTCCTCTTCTAGACATGATGCCTCTTCAGTAGAGAGACCATTGTCTGGTCCATTCTTTCCCAGGAGTTTTTGGGTCACAAGGGAAGGATAGAGGTTAGTAGGTGGGGCAGGGGTTTATGGGTACCACCTTGGCCTTTGCAGCCTGGGTGTGGGGGGAGGGATGTGGCAGGGGACTCTGGATCTGGCATGGGGTTAAAACAGAATCACCATTTGTTTGTTGTTGGCTACTGTTTTGCTATATATTGCTTTTACTATTTTTAGTTATGGACCTTGAATTCTTGATCTTTAGAAGACTTTTAACATAAAGATATGTTGAATTTGGTCAAATGCTTTTTCAGCATCTAATGAAATGATCATGCAGATTTTTTCTTTGAGTTTGTTTATATAGTGGATTATGTTGATGGATATCTGTATATTAAAAAATCCCTATGTCCCCGGGATGAAGCCTCCTTGATCGTGCTGAATGGTGATTTTGATTCGTGAATTTGAATTGTGAGAATTTTATTGCGTATTTTAACATTGATATTCATAAGGGAAATTGGTCTGAAGTTTTCATTCTTTCTTGGGTCTTTGTGTGGTTTTTGTATCAGCTTAACTGTGACTCCATAGAACAAATTGAGTGTTTCTTCTGTTTCTATTTTGTTGAATAGTTTGAAGAGTATTGCTATTATTTCTTCTTTGAAGGTGTGATGGCTATTCCTGGTTGCCAACTTGACAACTTGAATATCTGGAATTAACTACAATCCAGAATTGAATGGCTCACCTGTGATCCTGATCTTGATGCCTAGTGGCTATGAAAAGCTTAGGCCCAGGCAATGTAGTATACACCTTTAATTCCAGGAGACTAAGGCAAGTCCCAGATCCAGGAATGTTGGTACACACCTTTAATCTGTGCCACACATTCTGCTGGAGACCTATGTGAGGACATTGGAAAAAGGAAGGTTCACTCTATTTTTGCCTGTTTGTCTTGTCAGAACTGAGTAACTGAAAGATCCTTGGACTTCCAATCACAGTTGTTTCTGACTGTAGTTGGGGAGTTGGAATACAGACAATAAGTCATCAATGAATTCCCTTACTGTATACAGACTACCCATAAGTTCTGTAATTCTAGAGAACCCTGACTAACACAGAAGCTCTGGCAGAATTCTGTACTAAATCCATCTGGTCCTGGACTTTTTTTTTGGTTGGGAGACTTTTAATGATTGCTTCAATTTCTTTAGGATTAATGGGACTGTTTGAATGGTTTATCTGATCCTGATTTAACTTTGGTCTCTGGTACGTGACTAGAAAATTGTTCATTTCATTGAGGTATTTCAGTGTTGTTGAGTATAGGCTTATATAATAGGATCTGATAATTTTTTAATTTCCTGATTTTTCTGTTGTTATATCTTCCTTTTCTTTTCCAATGTTGTTAATTTGATACTGTCTCTGTGCCCTCTGGTTAGTCTGGCTAAGGGTTTATCTATCTTGTTGATTTTCTCCAAAAAAACAGCTCCTGGTTTTGTTGATTCTTTCTATAGTTCTTTTTTTTCTACTTGGTTGATTTCAGACATGAGTTTCATTATTTCCTGCTATCTACTCCTCTTGGGCACATTTGCTTCTTTTTGTTCTAGAGCTTTAAGTTGTGCTGTCAATTTGCTAGTGTATGCGCTCTCCAGTTTCTGAATGGAGGCACTCAGAGGTATGAGTTTTTCTCTTAGGAATGCTTTCACTGTGTCCCACAAGTTTGGGTATGTTGTGCTTTCATTTCCATTAAATTCTAATGATTCTTTAATTTTTCTTTATTTCTTCCTAACCAAGTTATCGAGTAGAGAGTTGTTCAGCTTCCATGTGTATGTGGGCTTTTTGTTGGTTTGTTGTTGTTGTTGCTATTGAAGACCAGCCTTAGTTTGTGGTGATCTGATAGGATGTGTGGGATTATTTCAATCTTCTTGTATTTGTTGAGGCCTGTTTTATGACAAATCATATGGTCAGTTTTTGAGACGGTACCATGAGGTGCTGAGAAGAAGGTATATTCTTTTGTTTTAGGATGAAATGTTCTATAGATATCTGTTAAATCCATTTGGTTCATAACTTCTGTGAGTTTCACTGTGTCTCTGTTTAGTTTCTACTTCCATGATCTGTCCATTGATGAGAGTGAGGTGTTGAAGACTCCCACTATTATTGTGTGAGGTACAATGTGTGCTCTGAGCTTTAGTAAAGTTCCTTTTATAAATGTGGGTGCTCTTGCATTTGGTGCATAGGTTTTCTGAATTGAGAGTTCATCTCTGTAAGTTTTTTTTTTCCTTTAATGAGTATGAAGGGTACTTCTTTATCTCTTTTGATAAGCTTTGGGTGAAAGTCAATTTTATTCAGGATTAGAAAGGCTACTCAAGCTTGATTCTTGGGACCACTTGCTTGGTAAATATTTTTCAGCGTTTTACTCTGAGGTAGTGTCTGTCTTTGTCACTGAAGTGAGTTTCCTTATGCAGCAAAATGCTGGGTCTAGTTTACATATCCAGTCTGTTAGTCTGTGTCTTTTACTGAGGAATTGAGACCATTGATGTTAATAGATAACAAAAAGTGGTTGTTGCCTCCTGTTATTTTTGTTGTTAGAGGTGGAATTATGTTTGTGTAGCAATCTTCTTTTGGGCTTGTTGAAACATGATTTCTTTCTTGCTTTTCCTAGGGTATAGTTTCCCTTCTAGTGTTGGAGTTTTTCATCTATCATCCTTTGTAGGGCTGGATTTGTGGAAATATATTGTGCAAATTTGGTTTTGTCATGGAATATTTTGGCTTCTCCATATATGGTAGTTTGGGAATTTACTGGTTATAGTAGCCTGGGATCCCATTTGTGTTCTCTTGTGGTCTGTATGACATCTGTCCATGATCTTCTGGATTTTATTGTTTCTGTTGAGAAGTCTTGTGTTATTCTGATAGGTCTATCTTTTTACATTACTTGATCATTTTCCCTTAATGGTTTCATTATTCATTCTTTGTTTAGTGCATTTTAGTGTTTTGACTAATATGTGACAGGAAAAATTTCTTTTCTGTTCCCATCTATTTTGAGTTCTGCATGCTTCTTGTAGATTTATGAGCATCTATTTCTTTAGGTTTGGGAAGTTTTCTTCTGTAATTTAGTTGACGATATTTACTGGACCATTAATTTGGGAATCTTCACTCTCTTCTATACCTATTATCCTTAGATTTGGTCATCTCATTGTGTCCTAGATTTCCTGGATATTTTGGGTTAGAAGATTTTTGCATTTTGCATTTTCTTTGACAGTTGTGTCAAGGTTTTCCATGGTATCTTCTGCACATGAGATTCTCTCTTCTATTTCTTGTATTCTGTTGGTGATGCTTGCATCTATGTCTCCTGGTCTTTTTCCTAGGTTTCCTATCTTTAGGATACTCTCCCTTTGTGATTTCTTTATTGTTCTGCTTCCAGTTTTATGTCCTTGATGGTTTTGTTCGATTCCTTCACCTGTTTGGTTGTTTTCTTGTAATTTTTAAAGGGATTTTTGCATTTCCTCTTTAAGGGATTCTACCTGTTTACCTGTGTTCTCCTGCATTTCTTAATGTCCTTCTTAAATTCCTCTATCATCATCCACATGAATTGTGATTTTAAATCAGTCTTGCTTTTCCAGTGTATTGGGGTATCCAAGGATTGCTGTGGTGGAAGGGTTTGGGTCTGATGATAACAAATAGCCTTGATTTCTGTTGTTTAGGTTCTTACACTTGCTTCTTGCAATCTGCTTATCTCTGGTGTTAGCTGGTATTGCCATCTCTGACTGTGGCCTGTCCCTAATGTAAACCTCTGTGTCAGAACTACTGGGAGACAAGTTCTCTTCAGAAAGAATTTGGGAATGGAGAGATGTGGCACAGGGTCAGCTCCAGGGCCTTGAAGTATATATTTCAATGTATTTCAAAATATTACAAAACTCTCTAAATAAAGCATAACTGTACTGTATGGATATAACTGCAACATGAAATTTGAGCAGGAAATTTTACCAACTTGGTATATGCATTTATATAAATTTGTAAAACAGACATAACTCTGCTATAGAGCGTTATATGGGGTCATATATGTGTGCAGTGGTTTGAATATGCCTATGCTAAAGAGTTATACTTTTAGGAGGTGTGCCTTGTTGGAGTAGATATGGCCTGGTTGTAGAAAATGTGTCACTGTGAGGGTTGGTTTTCAAATATTTCTCCTAGCTTCCTTGAATTCAGTCTTTTGTCTGCCTTTGGTCAAATATGTAGAACTCTCAGCTCTGTCAGTGCCACGACTGTCTGGATGTTGCTATGCTACCAACTTAATGGTAATGGACTGAACCTCTGAACCTGTAAGCCAGCACCAGTTAAATATAGTCCATTATAAGAGCTGGATTGGTCATAGCGTTTGTTCACAGCAGTAAAACCCTAATGAAGACAATATGGGTGGAATTAATAATGAAAATTTAGGGAAATTGGCACTTTTTAGAACACAATTATACTAGATTGATGTAGACTGATAGACTTTATACTTAGTATGCAAAAGCTTCCTCATGTGAGATTGTAGAACAACAGAACATTGAACACATCAGTTGTAATTTATTAGCCATCTCCCCAGGAAAAGAGGATTTAGGGAAGAAGGATTGTGTAGGAAGCCGCGGCGGGTGCTGACAGAATCCGCCATTGCAAGATGGCGATGACGTCCGGGAGTCTTCCTAGTAAACAAGTAAATTGCGCATGTGCCATGGTAAAAGCCCGCCAAAGTTAAAGGCCATCCCACGGCGTTTTGGCGCGCAATGAGTAAGCAGCCAATCAGAGGTGAATACACCGCTCTAAGGGTATATAAGCAGTGCTTTCCTGGGCCTGGGCGTCTTCCACCATTTTGTTTTTAGAATAAACGTTTTCCTGTGGAAGGATCCTGATGTGTGTCCGTGTGTCTTCCTTGCTGGCGAGGTGGGCGCACTTCACAGCTGGTGCCGGAAACCCGGGAGAATTCACCATCGCCGGCGCTGTTTAAGAAGACCCTCCACTCGTGGAGCAGATCCAGAACCGTAGGACAAGGTAAATCTCTGAGAGACATGTTTGGACCTGAATTATTTCGTTTCCCGCCCCAGGCAGTGTTCATACTATTCCTTCTGGTTTTGCAGGATGAGAAAAGCCACTCGACTGTAGCGGCGGGCTGGGCAGTGCTAGACAGATTACAGGCCAACATGTCAGAAACAGAGGGAAGGAAGCGCTTAGAAACTCAGAAAGAAAAAGGGAAAAAAAGACATGTCGAAGAAATTAGGCCCCCCCAAGGACCCTCGATCCACGGGGATGAAAGATAAGGGAAAGTACGCCCTGGGTGAGAGAAGTAGAAAAGGCGAAAAAGCCCTGGAAAAGAAATCTCTTTATCCGGTAAAGGAGTTTTTGGGGTTTGATAGCTCTGAGTCGGAGGGGCTAACTTCCTCCAAGGCAGAGGACTCAGATGAAGAGATAGATGAAGAGGAAAGATGCCAGCCAGATGAACGGCCGCCGCCGCGAGATCGAGTGCTGGCGCTAGTGATGGTTATTTGGAGGCTGTGTTTGCAAGAAGAGTGTTTTGGGGGAGGCTGTCTAGGTGAATGAGATATTGACCCAGTGCCGATTTTGCTAGGAGGTGACAGCAAAACATAGGTCAGGAGAATTCTAAACAGACATTTCCTGCAGTCTAAAAGCTGCTTCAGGTGGAAAGAGCAGGGTTAAAAAGAATTAGAAAACTAGAAAACAGGGTACTGAAGTGTTATAATAGCTGCCTGCTACATCTCCAATGAACGAGATGAAAAGTTACATCTTGAATATGAGAGAGAGAGAAAGGGTTTTAAAAATACAGGTGTCCTCTCTCTGAGCTGTGTCAACAAAAAAGAATGAAAAGGCTATTTCAGAGTTCATCTAGAAACAGAGAATTCGGGAGACGTCCGGAACTTCTCTGTAGCTCTTAGATGCCCTTCTTTGTTGTCTGTCCTTGGCGCGCCAATGTCCACGTGTTTGTGTTTGCTTTTTGTTTCATTGTCTAAATGTTCTGTGTTTGTTGCATGTTCAAAAGAAAAGATCGTTAAAACTGCTTGATCCAACTCTTGGGCTAGTTTAACTTTGTTTCAAAGGCAGTCTTAATTTACACAGCAGAGGCTGATCAGCTACCCTACACCTGTAGCTAAGAGTTGAGCTGAGCTAAAAAAGTCTTTTCAGGAATTGATTGTTGGCATAAGCTGCTTTTAAAAGAGACCAGTAGCTTTTGGGTTTTATAAGGAAGCTAAGAGTTGTTTTGTCCTAGAAAAATCTCTGTGACAAGGTGCTTTTCTCTTGAAATTACAGCTAGAAAAAGCAACAAATTTTGTTTGATCTAAAAATAAGATATGTAGCCACTTCATTGTTGTTTCGGATTGGTTTTAAAAGTATAAAAATGTTCTACATGTCTTGGTTATAGACTATTGGCTTAAATTATTGGGTGTGATTAGAAATTTACAACTTTGGTAACGAAAAGTGGCATAAAACTAACTCAGGGTTAGAGTCATTCAGAAACCAGGTGTATAAAAAGTAAGATGTTAAAACAGTATCTCTTCAATGAGATAATAAAAGCTGCTTCATGCATTCATATGTAAGAATTGGCAGCATAACTTTGTAACATAAAGGTAATCTACTTGGTCTTGATTTTAGAGAAAATAGATTGTTTAAATTGGTTTTGGTTTTGCTTCTCAAAATTAATGGTTATACTCTAATGTTACGAAAGAAATTTAAAAAGTTAGTTAAACTGCCAGTATTCCATTGGCTACAATTGACAGTTCTAATCTTGAGTTTGAGATTTTTTTGATTCGCCCATGTTTATAGAAAAAGAAACAGCAGGTAGAGTTAAATAAAAATATTTAAAACAGGTTGTGATACAGTGCTGGCCTGCTAGAGATTAAGAACATTTACATTTAAATTAAGACAATACAGACTGGGATCTTAACATGCTTGTAAGAGAAGGTCAGTGTGATGTTAATCAGGTTGTGCTGCCTACACAGCTCTCAGACCATATAAGCAAAGACAGACTTAGATACATTCGTCTTTCCGATGAAATTGCACCCTCATACAATCAAGATCTGGCCATAACTTGCACAGAGCCATAGGGATGGGGGGGGGTGTTTTAAATGTGGAAATTTAGATAGTTTTCAAAGTGACTGTCCCAGGAACAGAGGCTTGAGCAACAGTCAGGTGACCAAGGTTACCTGACAAACCTGTCCTTGGTGCAAGAAGGATAATCCTTGGGCCAGGCCTCAAGATATAGGCCAAGATTAAAAACATTTACATTTAAATTAAGACTATACACAGAGTGGGTGCGGCAGAAGCTTGGATTTCAGACATTCCTTTTGTCCTTACCCGCCTCTAAAAGGGTGTTCTCTAGAATTTGTTTATTGACTTGTTTGTTCCTTAGGGAGGTGTCAGCCTCAGACTCAAAAGAAATTCAAAACAGCTTATAGGCCAGACAAAAATTGTTGAGTGTGATAGAAGACAAAATGGCTTTGGTTCCTCTGATGTGTATTAGATCTTATCAGTAACAAGAGACCTAATCTTAAATTAATAATTAAAGGAAAAAGGGTTTTAAAAGATTGATAGATACTGAGGTTATTTAACAATTATTAGAAGACAAGATTGCCTTCAGCTTGGTTTTATCTGATACTTCACTCAGCTAAAAGGAGTTGGTTATTCAATTAATCCAAAAAGCAAAGTTCAAATTTAAGATTTATAAAACTAATGGGGCACTACAGCCTGACTTGCCTACTCCAGCTGCCATTCAAGTAAATGCATATAAAATTATTATAGATTTAGAAGATTGTTTTATACAGTTCCTTTACCTCCTGGTAAAGGTGAGAGGTTTACATTAAGTGAAATTGCTTGTGATTTTTGAGAGCCCATGAAGCCATTCATTAAAAAAGGCTTGCCTCAAAGAATGATTAATGGCCTTAAAAAATTTGTTGTTGCTTTAATACAAAAGGTTAAAGCATTTGAATCTCTCAGTGTATATTACTCATTGTATATTTGGTTGGCTGATCTCTCTAAAGGAGTTTTTCTGCAAGCCTTTGCTCTAGTACAATGAGCTTTAAGATTTTAGAGTACTTGTTGCTCCAGAAAAGATTCAAAGGCAGTATCTTTTCAATATCTGGGAATTCAATTGTGGCACAGAAAATTCCAATAAAAGTAGATAATTGGGGCTAGAGAGATGACTTTGCCGTTAAAGGCTGGACTCACAACTAAAAATATTAGAGTTCAATTCCCAGCAACCACATGGTGGCTCACAACCATTTGTAGTGAGATTTAGTGCCATCTTCTGGCTTGCAGGTGTACATACAAAAAATGGTTTACTTTTAATGACTCTCAAAAGTTGTTAACAAATATTAATTGGCTAAATCCTCATCTTCAGCTTACCGTAAAAGAACATAAACCTCTGTTAGATATTCTCAAGGGAGATACAAGTCCTAATTCCCCCTTGACAATTAACTGATGAGAGATAGATAAGCACTTTTTACCCTCAATATTTTAAATCTGGACAGTCAGGGCCATTCGGCTGCTGACCGTCACTGTTTAGAGCCTGACAGGCCAAAAGAGATGATCAAATGAAAAAACATCTTGACCGGACATTGAAAAGGCCCGGATCCTATTTTAATAAAAGCCAGGGGAGCAGTTTGTGTTTTTCCACAGAAAGAAGACAATCCATTTTGGCTACCAGAGCGACTGACGCGACGACTCGAGATATTAGAAGATGACACCCAGGTGGACCCCCCAAAAGACTCATATGCAGATCCTTATTTGGATCCTCCAGCTTTGGGTTCCTAGTATTTTTGTTTATTTTATCAAATTCCACCTTTAAGAATTATACCAATGAAACCCGCTGGATGTCCCAGTGTTAGAATTCTAAAAGATTCACTTGCGCTATGGTTGCCAGAGTCCTGCGATGGGTTCCCGTCCCCATGGAGACTCCTTCCACTTTGTCATTATTTAGGCAAAAAAGAGATTTTGGTATAACTGCAGCCATAGTGACGGCGATATCAGTTAGCGCCATTACCGCCACTGCCGCTGAGATTGCTATGTCAACTTCTGTTCAGATAGGCACTACCCTCAACTAATTGTCAGCCATGGTGGCGGAGGCTGTTAACCTTCAAACCTCCGCCAGCGCCCAACTAAAAGGAGGGCTAATGATCCTTAATCAACGCCTTGATTTAGTGAGAGAGAGATTAGATATCCTCTTTCAATTAGCCCAATTGAGATGTGAGAGAAAACTGGGTGCACTTTACATCACCAGTGTACAACATGAAAACTTTACTCGAGTAGCTAATCTGTCCAGAAAATTGTTTCAATATCTTACAGGAAATTGGTCAGAAAACTTCAATGAGACACTCAGAAAATTGAGAGCAGCTGTGGTGAACAGCAACTCGACGCTCATGGATCTGTCCCCGACTGAGAGACTGTCTCCCTGGATTTCTCCAGCTTTCTTTTTCTTTTCTTTTTCTTTTTTTTTTTTTTAAGTGGGTGGGAGTAGGCCTGTTTGGTACGTCCTATGTTGCAGATTAGTGTTCATTTTTTGGTTGGCTTGCAAACTCAGAGCTCAACAAAATCATGACAAGGCTATTATTGCACAGGCGCTTGTGGCCATAGAACTAGGGGCTTCCCCTGCAGTGTGGCTATCACTGCTTAAAAATAAGTAGTCTCCCCCTCACTAGTGGTGGTGCTAAATGTTGGGACATCAGCCGTTGCACCCCAAAGGATTTGCCCATTGCACTGGGTCGGTGAGGAGTCTTGGCCTGGCTGCTCCTTGTCTGTGTAGCTGTGGTACCTGAATTTTGAGGCAAACAGCCCTTGCACCCCTAGGAGATGACTCCATTGCACAGGGATGGGTGTTTGCATCTCTTTCTGTTTCCCTTAGCCCTTGCACCCAGAGGACTTGCTTCCATTGCACCTGGTAGGGTAAGAGAGACTGTCTTAAACTATTAGTCCTTGATCGCTTATTCCCCCAAGATGGAATTTGCTTGATTGGGCTTGAGTTTGAGTCATGACCGGTACCATGCTAGACAGGCCAAGGACAGCCAGATAGATAGCTCCATCTTTTTGTCTCCAGGCCAGCTACCAATTGGTTCCAATGACGGGAATAGGCTGATCCCATATGCCAGAGGTACACCACGAGTGGTGAGTTTACCCGGTGACAGACATTACGAGTGGCCACAACCTGGGGCGCACATTCTGAGAATGCCAGGTGTCGGTGCACAACCCTCTTAGCCTAAGACAGAGAGCTCACCATTCTTTGGTGCTGGCTGTGGAAAAACGTCAGCTAGCCTAAGACACGAGACATTGACCAGTGCCTGTTTAACAAAACAAAAGGAAATAGCCAGTAGACAGATTCCTCAGCCACTGTACCCAAGGGCTTTTGGTAAAGACACCCTATAAAGCCTCAAACATATCTATACGCAGTCCCTGCCCACTAAGGTGTTCATTCCACGGATAGTAGGTCTGGTAAGTCAATAATTGAGCGGATGGATAAGCCTCAGCCACCTAAGACAAGGCAGCCCTGGGTGGGGAGGCTGACCCAGTGACGGGTAAGAGTTTGAGCACCGCCCTCCAAAGAGACTCAGACCCAGCGTGAGACCCCCAAATATGGGAGTTACGAAACCTTCCCAGGGATCTCAACTACCACCCTCTGCAATAAAACAAAAAAGGGGCAGATGTAGGAAGTCACGGCGGGTGCTGACAGAATCCGCCATTGCAAGATGGCGATGATGTCCGGGAGTCTTCCTAGTAAACAAGTAAATTGCGCATGTGCCATGGTAAAAGCCCGCCAAAGTTAAAGCCCATCCCACAGCGTTTTGGCGCGCAACGAGTAAGCAGCCAATCAGAGGTGAATACACCGCTCTAAGGGTATATAAGCAGTGCTTTCCTGGGCCTGGGTGTCTTCCACCATTTTGTTTTTAGAATAAACGTTTTCCTGCGGAAGGATCCTGATGTGTGTCCGTGTGTCTTCCTTGCTGGTGAGGTGGGCGCGCTTCACAGGATTGCCAAGAGATAAAAGAAAAGTCAGCTTTTTTTGTTTGTTTTCGTCTGTTTTTATTGAAAATTGTGTTAATTTTCATTTCAGATGCCATCTCCCTTTCCCATTTCCACTCCCAAGAAAAACCCTACCCCACTCTTCTTTTTTGCTTTTAAACAACTTAATTACATGCAAATATTAAGGCCAGTTCTAGGTTATGAAACTAACAATACAATAAATTGATATAGTCAAAGAACAAGCAAGACAATAAACACAAATAGTCAAAGAACAAGCAAGGCAATAAATAAAGTCCTGTGATCACTCCTGCGAACACTGTTTCTAATGACTTATCAGGATGACCAAAATATCTGAGACAACTTTCCTGTCCTAGCCCAAAGTCATTTTTATGACTGAAGCCTACATCCTTGTTCTAGCCTAAGATTTAGATTCCTGCCTGAAATTACTTCTATGTTCTAGCCTAATGTCAGAATCCTGCATGAAGCACCCTTCCTTGTCCTTGGCCAATGTCATATTCCTGCTAATTAGCTCATTTTCTTGTCCTTGGATCATATGAGATTCTTGCAAAGCAGTCCCAAAAGCTCTCCACCTCTCCCTATTTTTTATTTAATAAACAAGACTGAGCCTGTCTTAGGTCATTGTGACAAGTATGCATTCCTTACCCATCATGGAATATGCATTATCAAAAGCAATGAACTTATGTCTTAGGTTGGTAATGTTCTGTACAGACTCTAACCCAGTCTAATCTAATCTTGACTTGCCAGCCTGTTAATTTAATAAAGCTGCCTGGGGATTCATTTTCAGTTAAACAAAATGTACTTTGGCAGCCAAAATTTTAACGTTGTTAAAGACAAACTTTAACACTATGGAAAGAAATAAAAGTATTTCCAAGATGAAAAAGGCTAGCATGATCAAGCAATATATGCCATACTTTAAGACTGACCAAATAGAAATACTGATCTCAGGCCATATGTAATTTTGTCAGCAGTATCTACCATATCAGTGCTCAGCAGAGAAGCATTCTTTAAATTCATAAGTTCACTATGCAAAGATAAAACATCCAGAGATGCGTCAAAATTATGCCACTACACTGCAAATGTCTTTAAACTTCTTCCTAATTATGACAGTCTCTGTAACTTTTAGAACTAAAATGAATCCAATGGTATTTGGCATGACACTCAAGATGGCTCATTACTCTTAAACTCTGAAACTCCTGCCAATAATTTGAATAGGATAAAGAGCATCAATCCATTCTTCCAAATGCCTATTTAAATCTTCTTTTATATTCAACACATTCATAACATTTTTTGCTAAATGATTAACAAAATAGTTGTCTTAACTTCTTGTGTCAAAGCAATTTTAGAAGCAGATATGCTATCAATGAATGTAATTAAAGCTTTTATACCAGCAATAATCAAGTCCACTACCCTCTTGGTTCTGCTTAAAAACTGAATCTTCTTCCAGTACTTACAAGATTTTTTCAGAATATCAAAGTTTTGAATACTTCAGAACAATAAAACAAAAGCTGGTAGAGAGACTCGTATAACTAACATACTGGGTTTCAACACACTAACACAATTAGAAAGTGTACAATAAATGAATGCAACTTACATTAAATATTATAACAGTCACAAAAGTAATTTTAACTTGACAATTAAAAGAGCCTTAGTATATGTATTAATACTTATTGGAAATCCAGATCCTGCCCCAACTTTATGTTGCTAACATCCCATCATAGAGAACTGTAGGAAACTTTCAAATATGTCTCTGAAAATGTTCAAAAACAGACTTCCAAATGAAGAATGTTATTTCCAGTATTGAATTGATTTCTAGACCACTACATTATTGAGCCTGAATAAATGGCCACATTTAAGAAAAATATAAAAGTCATATAACTTCTCTGTCTGAATCTGTGTCCCACAAGGTCTAAACCTTGAGACAAGACAGCTTGTCCCATCAGGGGTATAGGTAAGGAAAGGTGGGTCAGGAACATATGTCTAACACAGCTTCCCAGTCACCTTTCTTGTCACTCAGCAAGCTCACAGGTCAGCATCATTCTTTTTACAAGCATCAACATGTATCTTCCATCACTCTGGTGGCCACCATGCTCCTTCAGCCTCCTTCAAAAAACTACAAACATGCAATCTTCCTCATATCAAGTACCTGATCAGAATCATGCCATATGCCAGGATGTGGATTCTTCCTTTTCACCTAAGCAAAAGTATGCCTAGTTGTAGAGTGCCATAGTAACATAGGTGAAATTTCCTTGGCACTCAAATTTTTTAAAAAAAAATTAAAATAAAAAGAACATGATTTAAATAAATGTAGGGTGTATCAGGATATACCTCTCCATTTTTTGTTTTATGAAGATATTGTTCTAAGGTTCCATGGGCCCCTTCCACAGTCCCTTGTCCTTGACAACTATAAGGAATCCCAGTAATATGGTAATATTTAATTGCTGCCAAAATGTCTCAAATCCTCGACTGTGATAACCAGTTCCATTATCTGAATCTTTTGTTGTTGTTTTGTTTTGTATATTGTTTATTGGATGCTTTATTTATCTACATTTCAGGTGTCATCCTCTTTCCCCATTACCCCCCATAGAAACCCCTTATCCCATTTGCCTTTCTCCTTTTTCTATGAGGTTTTCCCCTCACCCATCCAACCACTCCTATCTCCCTGCCCTCAAATTCCCCCCTACTGGGGCATACAGCCTTCATGGGACCAAGGACATCCTCTCCCAGTGATGCCTGACATGGGCATCCTCCACTGCATATGCAGCTAAAGCCATGGGTCCCACTATGTGTGTTGCAAAGCTAGCTGTTTAGAACATGGGAGCTATGGTTGGTTGGTATTGTCGCTCTCTCCTCGTGTCTGCAAGCCCCTTGAACACTTTTAGTCTTCTCTCTAACTCTTCAATTGGGGACCCTGTGATGAGTTCAATGGTTAGCTTCAAGCATCTGCCTCTGTATATGTGAGGCTCTGGCACAGCCTCTCAAGAGACAGGTATATCTGGCTAATGTTATCATGCTCTTCCTGACATCCACAGCAGTGTTTGAATTTGGTGATTGCACCTGGGATGGATCCCCAGCTGTGGCAGTCTCCTGACAATCCCTCCTCCAGTCTCTGGTCCAAACATTGTCCCCATATTTGCTACTGTGATTTTTTCTATTACTTTTTCTAAAAAGGACTGAAGTCCCCACACTTTGGTTGTTCTTCTTGGGCTTCATGTGGTCTGTAAGTTATACTTTGGGTATTGTGAGCTTTTGGGCTAATATCCACTTATCAATGAATGCATACAGGATGTGTCTTTTGTGATTGAGTTACCTCACTGAGGAAGATTTTTTCTAGTTCCATCAATTTGCCTAAGAATTTCATGAATTAATTGTTTTTAATAGGTGAGTAGTATCCCATTGTGTAAATGTACCATATTTTCTGTATCCATTCCTCTGTTGAAGGACATTTAGGTTCTTTACAGCTTCTGAATATTATAAATAAAGCTACTAGGAACATAGTGGAGGATGTGTCCTTGTTATAGGTTGGAGCATCTTTTGGGTATATGTCCAGGAGTGGTACAGCTCAGTCCTCAGGGAATATTATGTCCAATTTTCTAAGGAACCGCCAGAGTGATTCCCAGAGTGGTTGTACCAGCATGCAATCCCACCAACAATGAAGGAGTGTTCCTTTCTCCACATCCTTGCCAGGAGCTGCTGTCATCTGAGTTTTTAACTAGCCATTCTGACTGGTGTGAGGTGGAATCACAGGGTTGTTTTGATTTGCATTTCCCTGGTGACTAAAGATCTTTCTTTAGGTGCTTCTTATCTATTCATTATTACTTAGTTGAAAATTCTTTGTTGAGCTCTGTACCCCATTTTGAATAGGGTTATTTGATAGGCTAGATTCTAATTTCTTGTGTTCTTTGTACGTTTTGGATATTATCCTTCTATCAGATGTAGGATTGATAAAGATCTTTTCCCAATCTGTTGGTTGTGGTTCTGTCCTATTCACAGTGTCCTTTGCCTTACCGAAGGTTTGCAGTTTTATGAGGTCCCATTTGTCAATTATTTATCTTAGAGTATAAATATTTTTTTTTGTTCAGGAACATTTCTTCTGTGCCCATGTTTTCTAGGCTCTTCCCTACTTTGTCTATTAGTTTCAATGTATCTGGTTTTATCAGGAGGTTCTTGATCTGCTTGGACTTGAGTTTGTACAAGGCTATAAGAAAGGATTGATTTATATTTTTCTACATGCTGACTTCCAGTTCAACAGCACCATTTGTTGAAAATGCTGTCTTTTTTTTTAACTGAATAGTTTTAGCTCCTTTGTTGAAGATCAAGTGACCATAGGCATGTGGGTTCATTTCTGGATCTTCAATTCTATTTGACTGATCTACTTACCTATCTCTGTACTAATACCACACATTTTTTACTACTATTGTTCTGCAGTAAAACTTGTGGTCAGGGATGGTGATTCCCAAAGAAGGTTTTATATTGTTGGAATAGTTTTCGCTAGCCTGTTTTGTTGTTGTTGTTGTTTGTTATTCCAAATGAATTTGAGAATTACTTTTTCTAACTCTGTGAAGAATTGAGTTGGAATTTTGATGGAGATTGCATTGAATCTATAGATTGCTCACAATAAGATGGCCATTTTTACTATACTAATCCTTCCAATCCATGAGCATGGGAGATATTTACATCACCTGATACCTTCTTCAATTTATTTCTTCAGGGCTTGAAGATCTTATTGTACAGATTTGTCACTTGCTTGGTTATATTCATACCAAGGTATTTTATATTATTTGCAACTATTGTGAAGGGTGTCATTTCCCTAATTTCTTTCTCAGCCTGTTTATCCTTTAAGTAGAAGAAGGCTACTAATTTGTTTGAGTTAATTTTATTTCCAACTACTTTGCTGAAGTTGTTTATCAGGTTTCAGAGTTCTCTGGTGGAAGCATTGGGGTCACTTATGTATCCTATCATTTCATCTTCAAATAGTGATATTTTGACTTCTTCCTTTACAATTTGTATCCCTTTGACCTCCTTTTGTTGACTAATTGCTTTGGCTAGGATTTCAAGTACTATATTGAATAGGATGGGAAAGACTGGGTAGCCTTGTCTAGTCCCTGATTTTAGTGGGAGTGCTTCAAGTTTCTCCCAATTTAATTTGATATTGGCTACTTGTTTGCTGTTTATTGTTTTTACTATGTTTAGGTATGGGCCTTCAATTCCTGCTCTTCCCAAGACTTTTGTCATGAAGGGGTGTTGAATTTTGCCAAACGCTTTCTCAGAATCTAGTGAGATTATCATGTAATTTTTCTTTGAGTTTGTTTCTATAGTGGCTTATATTAATGGATTTCTGAATACTAAACAATGCCTGCATTCCTGGGATAAAGCCTACTTGATCATGATGGATGATTGTTTTGATGTGTTCTTGGATTGGGTTTGTGAGAATTTTATTAAGTATTTTTTCATTGATATTAATAAGGGAGATTGGTTTGAAGTTCTCTTTCATTGTTGGGTCTTTGTGTGCTTTAGTTTTGAGCATAATTATGGCTTCATAGGATGAATTAGGTAGTGTTACTTCTGTTTCTGTTTTATGGCATAGTTCATATAGTATTGGTATCAGGTCTTTGTGGAAGGTCTGATAGAATTCTGCAATAAGCCTATCTGGTCTTAGTCTTTTTTGGTGAGGAGAATTTTAATGACAGCTGCTTTTTCTTTAGGGGTTATAGGACTGTTTAGATGGTTTATCTGATCCTGATTTAACTTTGGTATGTGATATCTGTTTATGAATTTCTTCAGTTTCTGTTGTTATGTCACTTTTTTCCTTTCTGATTTTATTAATTTGGATGGTGTCTCTGTGCCCTCTCATTCGTCTGGCTAAGGGTTTATCTATCTTTTTGATTTTCTCAAAGAACCAGCTCTTGGTTTAGTTGATACTTAATATAGTTCTTTTTCTTGGTTAATTTCAGCCTGGATTTTGATTATTTCCTGCCATGTACTTAGGTGTATTTGCTTCTTTTTGCTCTAGAAATTTCAGGTGTGCTGTCAAGTTGCTAATGTAAGCTCACTCTAGTTTCTTTTTGTAGACACTTAGAGGTATGAGTTTTCCTCTTAGCACTGCTTTCATTGTGTCACATATGTTTGGGTATGATGTTTCTTCATTTTCATTACATTCTAAAAAGTCTTCAGTTTCTTTCTTTATTTCATCCCTGACCAAGTTATCATTGAGTAGAGTGTTGTTATGTTTCCACATGCATGTGGGCTTTCCTTTGATTTTTTTTCCTCATTGAAGACTAGCCTTACTCGTGGTAATCTCATAAGATGCATAAGATTATTTTAATTTTCTTATATCTGTTGATGTTTGTTTTGTGACAAATTATATGGTCAATTTTTGAGAAGGTGTTGAGAAGAAGGTATATTCTTTTGTTTTTGGATGAAATGTTTTATAGATAATTACTAAATTCATTTGTTTCATAACTTCTTTTAGTTTCACTGTACCTCTGTTTAATTTCTGTTCATAGAAATTAGATGGTCTATTCATAGAAGTTCAGAAGTGAGATATCATCTTGGAAGATTTTTCCTTTGACATGTATTAAGTGTCCATTCTTATTTTTCTTGATAACTTTTGGCTGAAAGTTGATTTTATTTGATATTAGAATGGCTTCTCCAGCTTGTTTCTTGGGACCATTTGCTTGCAAAATTGTTTTCCAGCCTTTTATTCTGAGGTAGTGCCTGTTTTGTTTCACTGAGGTGCATTTCCTGTTTGCAGCAAAATGTTGGGTCCTGTTTACATATCCAGTCTGTTAGTTTATGTATTTATATTGGGGAATTCAGACCATTGATATTAAGAGATATTAAGGAAAAGTGATCATTGCTTCCTGTCATTTTTGCTATTAGAGGTCGAGTTATGTTTGTGTGACTATCTTCTTTTAGGTTTATTGGCAGAAGATTACTTTCTTGCTTTTTTTAGGGTATAATTTCCCTCCTCATTTTGGAGGTTTTCTTCTATTATCCTTTGTAGGGTTGGATTTGTGGAAAGGTATTGTGTAAATTTGGTTTTGTTATGGAATATCTTGGTTTTTCCATCTATAGTAATTTGTTGGGAGCTGACTCTTAGCCGAAAGCAGCTATCATCTTTACAGCCATCTCAAGCCATATACCCTGACAAGAGACTTGTTTACCACAGCCTGAAATAGCTGAGCATACTCTGAAAAACACTGTTTAGTGCCCCCAGCTGCAAGGTCCACCTGGTATCCATGGCTACAAGGCATGTGACGTAGTGCCCTCAGTTGAGCTTGTGCAAGAGGGCAAGTGACATGGTAAAGGATATAAATACCCAGGATTTCCTTTCTATAGAGGAGAATATAGGAGATTATAGGAGAATAGAAGAGACTAGAGGAGAATAAAGAAGAGACGTGAAGAGACTCGACCAGACTCTGTCTTGTATCCATCTTTTGTGTCTTTCACCCACCCTCCGTCCCCACTATCTCTCTTGCTAGACCCTGACCTGCGGACCGGAGCAGCAGAATGGGCCATTACAAAGTAGCCGAACCAGCCATTACAAAAGAAACAGCCTTTACAAAGTGACGCCCTATGCATGGCAGCAAGAACTAGAGACCCAGTGAGGGATTACTGGAAGAAGGATCGACTGAAAATTCAGAAGTGAAACAGAGGTGATTGCTCAGGAAACTGCCGTGTGGATACCAGTGAGTCATAGTAATAATGAGGCAAGAAATAAGTCAGCCTGAACTCAACTCTCTGTTTTTGTTCTGATGCTTGTTGTTTATGTGTATCAATTGTCTGCTTTTGTTTTTCTGTTTAAATATTGCCTTTCATGTCCAAAAGAAAAAGAAACACATAGAAACAAAAATACGACTAAAGGTTGAAGTAATCAATTTGTAAGAGCCAGATTGTGCTGACCTAGAGGAAGAGGCAGCCAAATATTACAACCCTGAATGGCCTTCTTCCTGAAGGCCCCCTCCCTGTGCTCCTCCAACTCCAGATGCTCCTGCTATGGAGATGGCGGTTGAAGTTCACAGAAAGGAGTTACAGGACAAATTTCTCTCCTTAAACAACAAATAGAGTTAGAAAAAGAGTATCAGGATTTAATTAATCAGCTACAAAAAATTTAAGGCAGGGAAGAGGTCTCGAGAGGACAAGGAAAATCCCCCAGGTCCTCGAGTTCCCCAACCTAGAGTCGAAAGACAGCCACTGTCCTCTGGTTTTAGTTCAGCCACAGATCAGCCAGATGAGAGAGAGGTTAAAGTTTTTCCTGTATCCGAGACTAGAGATGCTCAAAGGGTTGCCTGGAGACATCACACAGCATTTAATTTTCAAATTATTAAAGAATTAAAAAATTAAAAAATTGAGTGTCACAATACAATGCCACTGCTCCCTTACTCTTGCAGTCTTAGAATCTACTGCAGTGGAGTGGCTGACTCCTGGTCATTGGGATACTCTAGTGAGAGCAGTTTGTAGTGCTGGTGGTGACCATCTTACTTGGAAATCAGAGTATCATGAGAATTGTAAAGAGACAGCTAGGAGAAACATTCAGGCAGGTAATGGTTGGTCCTTTGATGCCTTAGTAGAAGAAGGGCAATTTGCTTCTAGTGATAACCAGATGCAATATGACCCAGGGTTATTCACTCAAATTCAAAATGTGGCCATGAAGGCTTGGTGCAAACTCCCAGTAAAGGGAGACCCTTGTGCATCTTTGACCTCAGTCAGACAAGGGCCTGACGAATGATTTTCTGATTTTGTTCATCAATTAATGACAACAGCAGACAGGATTTTTGGTAATGCAGAGGCAGGTGTAGATTATGTGAAACAACTTGCATACGAAAATGACAATTCTGCCTGCCAGGTGGCCATTAGACCCTATAGGAAAAAGACAGACCTTACTGGGTATATCAGACTCTGTTCTGACATAGGTCTGTCCTACCAACAGGGCTTAGCTATGGCAGCCATGCAAGGACAATCAGTAAGAGGTTTTTTTGGCAAGTAGAGACAAAAAGGCCTGTTTTAAATGTGGCAAGCCTGGACACTTTGCAAAATATTGCAAAGCAGAAAATGAGTTAACCCAGAGACAGCTCAGAAAACAGCCTGGGCTATGCCCACGTTGCAAACGTGGAAGGCATTGGGCTAGTGAATGTAGGTCCAAGACAGATGCACAATGAAACACCCTTTCCCATAACCAGGGAAATGAGAACAGGGGCCAGCCCTAGGCCCCGAACCAATACAAGCCAAAATAGGCTTATGGTGCAGTCAGTTTCATAGGAGCAAACAGCAACCCCTTTCAGAACTTAGTCAAGCAATACCAGGAAGCGCAAGACTGGACCTCAGTTCTGCCACCCACACAATATGAACCCCAGAAATGGGACCTCAGGCCTTACCCACTAGAGTGTTTGGACCACTCTATCCAAATGTGTTTGGCCTGTGGGAATATAGACAATGATTATCAAGGTGAGATTAAGGTAATGGCCAAGGCAATACAGAATATAGTCACCATTCCTACAGGAAGGAGGATAGCTCAACTATTGTTACTTCCATTGATTCTTACTAATCACAAGTATAAGAGTCCTAAGAGAGGGGATCAAGGCTTTGGTTCCCCTGATGCATACTGGGTGCAGCCTATTATTAAACAAAAACCTATGATGACAATATTGCTCAACGGGAAGGCATTCCGAGACTTGGTTGATACAGGAGCTGATGTGACAATCATTAAAGTGATTGGCCCGTACCTGGCCTCTGATCTCAACCTTAATCAATTTAAGGCGTATTGGCCAAAGCCAAAATCCACAACAAAGCTCTAAGGTGCTGACATGGAAAGAGGAAGAAGGAAATACAGGGTATATACAACCCTATGTCATCCCAGGCCTTCCTATTAATCTCTGAGGCAGAGATCTATTATCCCAATTGTGATTGATTATGTACAGCCCTAATGAAATATTCTCGACTCAAATGATAAACTCTGGATTTTCCACAGGGAAAGGATTTTCCACAGGGAAAAAATGAAGATGGGATTATTCATCCTATTGAGATCCATAGTAATTCTGGAAGAAGAGGCTTGGGGTATTTTGGATGGAGGCTATTGATTCAGCTGCACCCCTAGGGCGTTGTGCCAATCCCATCACCTGGAAGGGGGACTCGCCTGTCTGGGTGGATGAGTGGTCCCTAACCACCGAAAAATTACAAGCTGCTCAACTGCTAGTGCAGGAACGATTACAGGAAGGACATTTAGAAGAGAGTAACTCTCCCTGTAATACTCCGGTATTTGTCATTAGGAAAAGGTCAGGAAAGTGGAGATTATTACAAGACTTGAGGACTGTTAATACAACCATGATTCTGATGGGAGCCTTACAACCTGAGCTGCCCACACCTGTGGCCATACCTTTAGGCTCTTTTAAAATAGTTATAGATTTAAAAAACTATCTTTACTATCCCCTTGCATCCTAATGATAGAAAGCACTTTGCTTTTAGTGTTCCCGCTATAAACTTAAGAGAACCTATGAAAAGATATCACTGAAAGGTCTTGCCTCAGGGTATGGCTAACAGACCTACCTTGTGCCAAAAGTGTGTGGCTTCCACCATAGAGGTTGTTAGAACCATGTAGAAACAAATCTACCTAATTCATATCATGGATGATATTTTAATAACAGGAAAAGATGGAAAACAGTTACTCCAGTGCTTTGATGATCTTAAAACAGCTTTACAGACTGCAGGGTTACCAATAACACCAGAAAAGGTACAAGGTCCATATCCTTATTTAAGATTTCAGATTAATGGTCCACGTATTATTAACAGTAAGGCCACCTTGAGGACTGAGTCCCTTAAGACACTTAATGATTTTCAAAAACTATTGGGAGACATTAATTGACTACGACCATATTTGAAACTTACAACAAGAGAGTTGAAACCTTTGTTTGACGTTCTCAAAGGAGATTCTGACCCTAAGTCTGACAGGGCTCTAACAGAGGAGGGTAAAAAAGCCTTATGTAAGGTGAAGAGTGCTATTTCTTCCCAATTTGTAACTCATATTAATTATTCCAAGCCGTTATATTTTCTTATTTTTAACACTAAATTAACTCTTACTGCAGTTTTTTGGCAGACTGCATCTATATTATGGGTTCATCCTCCTTCATCCCCTTAAAAAGGTTCTCTATCCGTACTATACAGGTATAGCAGATATGATTATATTAGACAGAGATAACAGTCAAAAGTATTTTAGAAAAGACCCTGATCTCATAGTACAACCCTATACAAGACATCAGGTTAATTGGCTTATACAGAGTTCTGAAGTTTGGCCTATAGCATGTGCCTCATTTGGTTGCCAACTAGATAATCATTATCCACCAGACAAATTAGTTCAATTTTGTAATCGCCATGCATTTGTTTTTCCATCTCGTACTGCACATGCACCTATAAAGGAAACATTGCTAGTTTTCACTGATGGTTCCTCATCAGGAACAGCTGCTTATGCCTTTAAAGATCAAGTAATTTCCTTTGCTACATCTTCTGTGTCAGCTCAATTGGTTGAATTACATGTTTTTATTGCTGTGTATCAAGCATTTCCAAGTGAACCCATTAATATTTACACAGATAGCTCATATATAGCTCAATCTATCCCTCTGCTAGAAACTGCTGCGCAAATAAAACAATTCTCAGAAGCAGCCGATTCGTTTCTACAGTGCCAACAGTTAATTTTGAGGAGAAAGTGTAAATTCTTTGTAGGACACCTGAGAGCCCACACTGGGCTACCAGGTCCTCTCGCTGAAGGAAACACCAAGGCAGATCTAGCCATTCGTGTAGCCACAGTGACTTTATCAGATCTGCCATCTAACTTGGATCAGGCCATAAAGGCTCATGAATTACATCACCTTAATTCTCAAACTTTAAAAGTCATGTTTAAAATTACCAGTGTACAAGCTAGACAAATTGTCAAACAATGTCAATCATGTGTTACACTTTTACTGGTTCCTCATTTGGGTGTGAATCCAAAGGGACTGATACCAAACAGTCTCTGACAAATGGGCGGTACCCATTATAATGAATTTGATAATCAAAAATATATACATGTATGTATAGATACATACAGTGGTTTAATTTATGCGACTTACAAACTAGAGAAACAAACAAACATGTGATCATTCATATGCTTGCTACAATCGCTGTATTGGGTGTGCCAAAACAGATGAAGACTGACAATGGCCCAGGTTATACAAGTTCCAGTCTCCACCAATTTTGTAAAAAATTGGGAATACTACATAAAACAAGTATTCCATATAATCCACAGGACCAAGGTATGGTAGAAAGGACACATCATACTATTAAATGTCAATTTGAAAAATTTAAAAATAGAGAATGGTATCCTACCAAGAGACCCCCAAGAATATCCTTCATCACACGTTTTTTATGTTAAAATTTTTAACTTTAGATTCTGAAGGAAAATCTGCTGCAAATAGATTCTGACATCCTAATACCAAAAAGAATTTTACAGCAGTCCTCTGGAAAGACCCATTAACTAGAACCTGAAATGGGCCAGATCTAGTACTTACCTGGAAAAGAGGTTCTGTCTGTATGTATTCCCAAATGACAGATGCCACATACTGGCTGCCAGAGAGACTGACTAAACAAACAGACAACAATAACAAATCCAGAGAAGAGAAACCCCCTGAGAAGAGTATTTTTTCTTTACAGGAAACATGAAGATGCTTCAAAATTGTCTTCAAATAGGAGCAGATCAACCAGCGTACTGGACTTAGGAAGTTCTCAGTGTGGAAGAAGACATCACCTCTGGTGCCTCCAGGGTGGCTCTAGAAGACTATTGGTTCCCTGATTTATGATTTAGTGGGGTACATTGTTTAAACCCAAGAGACAACCCCTTACCATAGTTACTATAGTTGTTTTTTAGGTTTGAGATTGACTGGGACAGGGACAGAGATTTTCTTATTTGTTTTGTTAAGATCAAAGCTATGATCAGTTTTATACTTATATAGATTTAGACTTAGAAAACAGTGTTACAGAATAGAAGAGGCTTATACTTTTTACTCCTCCAACAGAAGGTGTTGTGTGGTACCCTTAAAAAGAGTGTCGCTCTGAGGCAGAATGGTTTACACCAACCATTCAGGCATTGTTAAGTCTCTTGTCTGTGGGGTACTGATGGCTTTCGTACAACAATAGATAGGCTCTATTCAAATGAAACCCATACAGGTCCGTTATTACAGGCTGGAAGTAGGAGACTAAATCCACTGTCAGGAAGACTGACGACGATTAACCACTAACTTACGTGCTAAGCCAGATAGTCAATGACAGGTAAGAGAACACTTCAAGACCCTTGCCCCTAACTGGGTGACCTCACCATCCTAAGACAAGAGCTCAACCAATGGCTGTTGAGTATCCAGAGGTGGGAAAGCAAGACTGGGGTCTTTTGTTCCAACCAAAGGCAGGCACGATTTCCGTAAGTTTTCCCAGCCTTCTCTTATGAAAACAAATTTTAAAAGGGGGACCTGTTGGGAGCCAACTCTTAGCTGAAAGCAGCTATCATCTTTACAGCCATCTCAACCCATATACCCTAAAAAAGAGACTTGTTTTCAACAGCCTGCAATAGCTGAGCATACACTGATAAACATCTTGTTGCACTGATTAGTGCCCCCAGCTGCAAGGTGCACCTGCTGTCCATGGCTACAAGGCACATGACATAATGCCTTCAGTTGAGCTTGTCCATGAGGGCAAGTCACGTGGTAAAGAGTATAAATACCCAGGATTTCCTTTCTATAGAGGAGAACATAAGAGATTATAGGAGAATATAGGAGAATAGAAGAGACTAGAGGAGAATAAAGAAGAGACGTGAAGAGACTCGACCAGACTCTGTCTTGTATCCATTTTTGCATCTTTTGCCCTTCCTCCATCCCCACTCTCTCTCTTGCTAGACCCTGATCTGCACACCAGAACAGCAGAACGGACAATTACAAAGTAACAGAACCGGCCGTTACAAAAGAAATGGCTGTTACAGGAATTGAGGGTTTTACTGGGTCTAGTAGCCTGGGATGGCATTTGTTTTCTCTTATGGTCTGTATGCTATCTGTCCAGAATCTTCTGGCTTTTTTAGTCTCTGGTAAGAATTCTGCTATAACTCTGATAGGTCTGCCTTTATAAATTACTTGACCTTTTTCCCTTACTGCTTTTAATATTCTTTCTTAGTTTTGTGCATTTGGTGTTTTTGTTATTATGCAACAGGAGGAATTTCTTTTCTAACCTAGTCTATTTGGAGTTCTGCAGGCTTCTTGTGTGTTCATGGGCATCTCATTCTTTAGGTTAGGGAAGTTTTCTTTTACAATTTTATTGAAAATATTTACTGGTTCAGTAATTGGAAATCTTTGCTCTCTTCTATACCTGTTATTCTTAGGTTTGGTCTTCTCATTGTGTCCTGGATTTCCCGCATGTTTTGTATTAGGAATTTTTTGCATTTTGTATTTTCTTTGACAGTCATATCAATGTTTTCTATGATATCTTCTGCACCTGAGATTCTCTCTTCTCTCTCTTGAATTCTGTTGGTGATGCTTGCATCCATGATTCCTGATCTCTTTCCTAAGTTTTCTATCTCTAGGATAGTCTCCATTTGTGATTTATTTAATGTCTCTACTTCGATTTTTATGTCCTGGATGGTTTTGTTCAATTCCTTCACCTGTTTGGTCCTTTTTTCTTGTAATTCTCTAAGGATTTTTTGTGTTTCCTCTTTAAGGGCTTCTGCCTGTTTACTTGTGTTCTCCTGTATTTTTAGGGAGTTATTTATATCCTTCTTAAAATCCTATATCATCAATATGAAAAGTAATCTTAAATGTGAATTTTGCTCTTCTGGTATCATGGGATATTCAGGACTTGCTATGGTGGGAGAACTAGGTTCTGATGATACCAAGTAACCTTGGTTTCTGTTGCTTATATGTTCTTGTGCTTGCCTTTCAACATCCTGTTATCTCTAGTTATACCTTTACTCACTATCTCTGACTTGAGCCTATCTGTCCTCTTATCTTGGTTGTGTCAGAACTCAGAGTCCAGCTGTCTCTGTGATTCTATGATCCTGAGAATCTGGGTCTGATAGCTCCTAGGAGTCAAGCTGCTTCCAAGATTCTGAAATCTTGGTGTGCCCAAGCTCCTGAGATCCTGTGATCCTATTATTCTATGTTCCTGGGAGTGTTAGAGCTTCTGGAAGTCCAGCCACCTCTTAGTTTTGGGTGATTGGCTGCAGAGCTGATGCTCAATATCTGCTCAGGGCATTGTTACAGACTGAAAGGAACAAGTGTCACTGGTTGTGAGGGAGTTCCTGGTTTCCCGAGAGTCCCAATTACTCTGTTTGGGGAAGGGGTGTCTCTGCCTTCTTACCTGCAATCCTGGGCTTGTTAGAGCTCCTGGGAGTTCAGCCTCCTCTTGGTTTTGGGGGATTGGGTGCAGAGCTGGTGCCCTAGAACTGTTCAAGTCACTGTCACAGAGTGGAAGAGTGAAGTCAGCTTTCAAGTTGAAACCACATTGTTATGGTTTGAATACTTGTGGTAAATGGGAAGTTGATAGTATTAGGATGTGTGGCCATAATGTAAAATGCATAGCCTTATGAGAGTAAATAAGTCATGGTGTGATATAAGGGAGGAAGGGCTTTGAGTTATCACAAAATTATTGTTTTCATTTGGACAAAGAGTTATGATTGTGTGTCAAACTGACAAGGAATGCACTGTGATGGCTATTTCCAATGGTCACCTTGACTACATATGGGATGAACTACAATATAGAAATACAGAGAACAACTGTGATATAGCTCCTGAGACTGAAAAACAAAGGCTTTTGATCCAAGTCTTCATACAGGAATAAACAAGGTTGTAATCAGATCTTGAAGCATAGTGGCCATGACATGGTAGTACACATGTTTAATCCTGGGAGACATAGGCAAGACAGTTTCGAAGTTCCAGGCTACACTATTAAAGAGCAAGTTCCACGTAAAGAGAAGCTTAGATCCAGGCATAGAATTATACAGTTTTAATCCCAGCACTTAAGTGTGAGAGGTCTGCAAACCTATGAGTTCAAATTCAGTCTATAGAGAAAGTTCTACAAAAGTGAAACTTAGGTAGTGAGGAAACCATTCAAAACAGGAAGCTGGTATAAATGTAATTGAACAAGGGGGCCAATTTCCAGCCCCTGGAACCTATAGATATTGGCAACTTCAGCCATGTTGCTCTGGCTTTAGAATCAAGAATAGAATTTACTGGGACAATTGATGCTGGTTAGCTGGAGCTAAGTAATTTCCAGGGATTAAAAAGAAACTAGCATCACTTAAGTGAATTCTTCTGGGAAATGTATTCTGAGCATACAAATGAGTTGTGTTCCAGAGATAGACCTCCGGCAGGCTGCCAGGTCATTTGTAAGAATCTTCCAGGTTTTACTGGTTTTGAAGGAATGTAGGGATCATGAGGCTGATACTATGAGAGGCTAGGGAAAGCCATTGGAGAAGATGCAACATCTGTGGCAGTTGAAGTCCCAGAACTGAAGGGGTTATACAATTAAGTTGAGGCTTGACACCTTGAAGACAGTCGATAAGAGGTTATTGGTGAAACTTCAACCTATTTGCAGCAGAAGAACCCAGTGTATTGGAGATGTCAGTACCATGGGATAAGCACCAAGAACAGCAGCATCAGTGGAATGGAGTTAGTCAGAGCCTAGAGTTATTCAGAGGATAGAGCTGGAGGAGTGACCCAAGAACTGTGGAAGAGCTCAGAAGATCCTGTGTTATCCCCATGTGATACCTGCTGAGTATTGTTGCTAACAGAGAGTAGATCCATCCCAAGGGAAAGAAGTGCATTGTAGCTTACAAAGCTGAGAGAAGTTGAACATCAGACATATAGATACAAAATTCTGGGCATGCCCACCTGATTTATGGTCTTTATTTGCTTTAGTTTTTTATCTTTATGATGTTTTGGAATGTTAATGTATATCCTGGGATGTTGGACGTATGCGATCTATTACTTAGCTTTGATTTGATTTTGTTGGAGACTATAGTTAAGAGGTTGTATGAGTCCCATAAGAGACTTTGACTTTTAGCCCTTCCGCCCCTGCCTGGTCCTTTGGGCTGGAACAGACACAGAGTCTGTCTGCTCCTGTTCTGTGGAGAAACTGGATCCTGAGTCATCGAGGAGCCACTGCACTCAGACCAGCTGGTAAGAACTCCATCTCACTCCCTAAGCCCCAGAGATACATCTGGGAGCCAGGGACATTCAGGGCACAGCAGCTACCCAAAACCCACCCCTCTGGAATTCCACATCCTTTCCGCCCCTGCCTGGTCCTTTGGGCTTGAGCAGACACAGAGTTGGTCTGCTCCTGTCCTGTGGAGAAACTGAATCCTGAGTCATCGAGGAGCCACTACACTCAGAGCAGAAGGATTTCCAGATCCAAGAGGTGGCCTGAATCCCAGGAGTTCTTCCACCCAGGAGATTAGGAGCATAAGACCACAGAGACATCTGGACTCCGAGGAGCTCTGCAATAAGCAAGATAACTGGAAATACAGACTCCAGTCTTACACAGTGAGGGCAGGTACCACTAGAGTTAACCAGATGGTGAAAGGCAAGCGCAAGAACATAAGCAACAGAAACCAAAGTTTCTTGGGATCATCAGTACCCAGTTCTCCCAATATAGCAAGCCCTGAACACCCCATCACACCTGAAAAGGAGGATTCAGAATTAAAATCACTTCTCATGATGATGATAGGGGATTATAAGAAGGAATTAAGTAACTCCCTTAAAGAAATATAGGAGAGAACAAGTAAACAGATAGAAGCCCTTAAAGAGGAATCACAGAAATCCCTTAAAGAAATGCAAGAAAACACAAAGAAGGAATTAAACAAAAACATTCAGGATCTGAAACTGGAAATAGAAACAATAAAGTTCAAAGGGAGACAACCATGGATATAGAAAACCTAAGAAAGAGATCAGGAGTCATAGACGCAAGCATCACCAACCGAATACAAGAGATAGAAGAGAGAATCTCAAATGCAGAAGATACGGTGGAAAATATTGACACAGTTGTCAAAGAAAATGCAAAATGCAAAAAACTCCTAACTCAAAACATCCAGGAAATCCAGGACACAATGAGAAGACCAAACCTAAGGATAATAGGTATAGATGAGAATGAAGATTCCCAACTTAAAGGGCCAGTAAATATCTTCAACAAAATTATTGAGGAAAACTTCCCTAACCTAAAGAACAAGATGCCCATAAACATACAAGAAGCCTACAGAACACCAAATAGACTAGACCAGAAAAGAAATACCTCCCGTCACATAATAATCAAAACATCAGATGCACAAAACAAAGAAAAAATACTAAAAGCAGTAAGGGAAAAAAGTCAAGTAACATATAAAGGCAGACCTATAAGAATTACACCAGACTTCTCACCAGAGACTATAAAAGCCAGAAGAGCCTGGACGGACATCATACAGACCCTAAGAGAACACAATTGCCAGCCCAGATTACTATACCCAGCAAAACTCTCAATCACTATAGATGGTGAAACCAAGATATTCCATGACAAAACCAAATTTGCACAATATCTTCCCAGAAACTCAGCACTTCAAAGGATAATTGATGGAAAACACCAACAAAAGGAGGGAAACTACAACCTAGAAAAAGCAAGGAAGTAATCTTCCAACAACCCCAAAAGAAGATAACTATACAAACATAATCCTACCTCTAATAACAAAAATAACAGGAAGCCACAATCATTTTTCCTTAATATCTCCTAACATCAATGGTCTCAATTCCCCAATAAAAAGAAGCAGACTATCAGACTGCATACACAAACAAGACCCAGAACTTTGCTGCATACAAGAAATGCACCTCAGTGACAAAGACAGACACTACCTCAGAATAAAAGGGTGGAAAACAATTTTCCAAGCCAATGGTCCCAAGAAACAAGCTGGAGTAGCCATTCTAATATCAAATAAAATCGACTTCCATCCAAAATTAATCAAAAAAGATAAGGAAGGACACTTTATACTCATCAAAGGAAAAATCTACCAAGGTGAACTCTCAATTCTGAACACCTATGCTCCAAATGCAAGGGCAGCTACATACATAAAGGAAACTTTACTAGAGCTCAAAACACACATTACACCTCACACAATAATAGTGGGGGATTTCAACACCCCATTGTCAGCAATGGACAGATCATGGAAACAGAAACTAAACAGAGACACTTTGAAATTAACAGAAGTTATGAACCAAATGGACTTAACAGACATCTATAGAACATTTCATCCTAAAACAAAAGAATATACCTTTTTCTCAGCACCTCATGGTACCTTCTCCAAAATAGACAGTATAATTGGTCACAAAACAACCCTCTACAGATACAAAAAGATTGAAATAATCCCTTGCATCTTATCAGATCACCACAGACTAAGACTGGTCTTTAATAATGACAAAACCAATGGAAAACCCACGTGCACATGGAAACTGAACAACTCTCTACTCAATGATGACTTGGTCAAGGAAGAAATAAAGAAAGAAATAAAAGACTTTTTAGAATTCAATGAAAATGAGGACACATCATACCAAAATTTGTGTGACTCCATGAAGGCAGTGCTAAGAGGAAAACTCATAGCTCTAAGTGCCTACAAAAAGAAACTGGAAAGAGCACACACTAACAACTTGACTGCACAAGTAAAAGCTCTAGAACAAAAAGAAGCAAATACACGCAGGAGGAGTAGAAGGCAGGAAATAATCAAACTCAGGGCTGAAATCAACCAAATAGAAACAGAAAGAACAATACAAAATATCAATAAAACCAGGAGCTGGTTCTTTGAGAAAATCAACAAGATAGATAAACCCTTAGCCAGATGAATGAGAAGGCACAAAGACAGTATCCAAGTTAATAAAATCCGAACTGAAAAGGGAGACATAACAACAGAAACTGAAGAAATTCAAAAAATCATCAGATCCTACTACAAAGGCCTATACTCAACAAAACTGGAAAACGTGGATGAAATGGACAATTTCCTAGACAGATACCAGGTACCGAAGTTAAACCAGGAGCAGATAAACCATCTAAATAGTCCCATAACCCCTCAGGAAATAGCAGCAGTCATTAAAAGTCTCCCCACTAAAAAAAGCCCAGGACCAGATGGTTTTAGTGCTGAATTCTATCAGACCTTCAAGGAAGACCTAATACCAATTCTCTTCAAACTATTCGACAAAATAGAAACAGAAGGAACACTACCCAATTCGTTCTATGAAGCTACAATTACACTCATACCCAAACCCCACAAGGACCCGACAAAGAAAGAGAACTTCAGACCAATCTCCCTTATGAACATCGATGCAAAAATACTCAATAAAATTCTAGCAAACCGAATTCAAGAACACATCAAAACAATCATCCATCATGATCAAGTAGGTTTTATCCCAGGAATGCAGGGATGGGTCAATATTCGGAAATCCATCAATGTAATCCACTATATAAACAAACTTAAAGAAAAAAACCACATGATCATCTCACTAGATGCTGAGAAAGCATTTGACAAAATTCAACACCCCTTCATGATAAAAGTCTTGGAAAGATCAGGAATTCAAGGCCCCTACCTAAACATAGTAAAAGCAATTTACAGCAAACCAGTAGCCAACATCAAGCTAAATGGAGAGAAACATGAAGCAATCCCACTAAGATCAGGGACTAGACAAGCCTGGCCACTCTCCCCCTACCTATTCAATATAGTACTGGAAGTCCTAGCCTGAACAATTAGACAACAAAAAGAAGTCAAAGGGATACAAATAGGAAAGGAAGAAGTCAAAATATCACTATTTGCAGATGATATGATAGTATACTTAAGTGACCCCCAAATTTCCACCAGAGAACTCCTAAACCTGATAAACAACTTCAGCAAAGTGGCTGGTTATAAAATCAACTCAAACAAATCAGTAGCCTTCCTCTACATGAAAGATAAACAGACTGAAAAAGAAATTATGGAAATGACACCTTTCACAATAGTTGCAAATAATATAAAATACCTTGGTGTGAATCTACCCAAGCAAGTGAAAGACCTGTATGACAAGAACTTCAAGTCTCTGAAGAAAGAAATTGAAGAAGATCTCAGAAGATGGAAAGATCTCCCATGCTCCTGAATTGGCAGGATTAATATAATAAAAATGGCCATCTTGCCAAAAGCAATCTACAGATTCAATGCAATCCCCATTAAAATCCCAACTCAATTCTTCACAGAGTTAGAAAAGGAAATTCTCAAATTCATACGGAATAACAAAAAACCCAGGATAGCGAAAACTATTCTCAACAATAAAAGAACTTCTGGAGGAATCACCATCCCTGACCTCAAGCTGTACTACAGAGCAATAGTGATAAAAACTACCTGGTATTGGTACAGAGACAGGCAGGAAGATCAATGGAATAGAATTGAAGACCCAGAAATGAACCCACACTCCTATGGTCACTTGATCTTTGACAAAGGAGCTAAAACTGTCCAGTGGGAAAAGGACACATTTTCAACAAATGGGGCTGGTTCAACTGGAGGACAACATGTAGAAGAATGAAAATTGATCCATTCTTATCCTCTTGTACAAAGCTCAAGTCTAAGTGGATAAAGGACCTCCACATAAAACCAGATACACTGAAACTAATAGACGAGAAGGTGGGGAAGAGACTCGAATACTTGGGCACAAGGGAAAAGTTCCTGAACAGAACTCCAATGGCATATGCTCTAAGAACAAGAATTGACAAATGGGACTTCATAAAATTGCAAAGTTTCTGTAAGGCAAAGGACACTGTCAATAGGACAAAATGACAACCAACAAATTCTGAAAAGATCTTTACCAATCCTTCATCTGATAGAGGGCTAATATCCAATATATACAAAGAACTCAAGAAACTAGACTCCAGACAACCAAATTATCCTATTAAAAAATGGGGTATAGAGCTTAACAAAGAATTTTCAACGGAAGAAACTCGAACGGCCGAGAAGCACCTAAAGAAATGTTCAGCATCCTTAGTCGTCAGGGAAATGCACATCAAAACAACCCTGAGATTCCATCTCACACCAGTCAGAATGGCTAAGATTAAAAACTCAGGTGATAGTAGATGCTGGCGAGGGTGTGGAGAAAGAGGAACACTCCTCCATTGTTGGTGGGACTGCAAGATGGTGCAACCACTTTGGAAATCAGTCTGGCGGTTCCTCAGAAAATTGGACATAGCATTACCTGAGGATCCAGCTATACCACTCCTAGGCATATACCCAGAAGATACTCGAACATATAACAAGGACATATGCTCAACTATGTTCACAGCAGCCTTGTTTATAATAGCCAGGAGCTGGAAAGAACACAGATGTCCATCAACTGAGGAATGGATTCAAAAAATGTGGTATATTTACACAATGGAGTATTACTCAGCTATTAAAAACAATGAATTCGAGAGTTTCCTAGGTAAATGGATGGAACTAGAAATTATCATCCTGAGTGATGTAAGCCAATCACAAAAGAACACACATGGTATTCACTCACTGATTATTGGATATTAGCCCAGAACCTTGAAATGCCCAAGATGCAACTCACAGGCCACATGAAGCCCTTAAAGAAGGAAGACCAAGTGGGGGTGATTCGGTCCTTCTTAGAAGGAGCAACAAAACACTCAAGGGAGCAAATATGTAGACAAAGTGAGGGAAAGAAACTGAAGGAGGGGATGTCTCAAGACCACTCCTCCTGAGTATCTATCCCATGTGCAATCACCAAATGTAGATGCTGATGTGGAAGTCAGGAAGTGCATGCTGATAAGAGACTGTTATGGATATCTCCTCAGAGGTCTTCAAGAGTCTGACCTACTCAGAGGCTCACAACTAGCCATTGTACTGATCATGGGGTTCTCAATAGAGGAGTTAGAGTGAAGACAGAAGGAGAGCTGAAAGGATTTGCCCCACCATGAGGAGAGCAACAATACCAACCAACCACAGCTCCCAGGGTCTAAACCACCAGCCTGGGAGCACTTAGGGAGGGATCCAGGGCTTCAGTTGAATATGTAAGAGTGGAGGGCCCTGCTGGGCATAGGTGGAAGAAGAGAACCTTGACCGCATGAAGGCTGGATGCCCCAGGGGTTGGGAATTTTGAGGGTGGGGAGGTGGGAGTGGGGGGTAGATAGAGGTTACATCCACAGAGAAGGAGGAGGAGGGGTGAGGGGATTGGGGGTTCCTGGGTGGGTGGGGGATGGGGTAAGGGGACAACATAGGAAATGTAAATAAAACATCCAATAAAAATTTAAAAAATAATAATAAAATAAAATAAAAGAGACTTTGACTTTTAAACATTGTTGAAGCTGTGCTTGAGTATGCAAACTTTTGGACTTGTATTTAATGTATTTTGTATAATCCTATGGCTGGTAATATCCCCCATACACTCATGTTTTTGAATAAGCCTATAGGTGTCAGAGAGTTTCCAAAGAAGTTTGAATATGCTTAGCTCATGGGAAGTTGGCATTAATCAGACCTGTGGCTTTAATGGGGAAAGTACAGCTTTGTTACAGAAAGTGTGTCCCATTGTGTCATAATGGAGGTAGAGCTTTCAGGTCTCTTGAATTTCCTGTACTTGAGTTCCAGGTAAAGAAAAGCTTAGGTCCAGGCATGGTAATACACAATTTAATCTCAGCACTCAGCTGTGAGAGGCATGCACATCTCTGAGCTCAAGGTAATCTTCAGAGGAAGTTCCATGACAGCCAAATTCAGGTAGTAAGAAAACCATTGAGAACAGGAATCTGGTGTAAATATAATTGAACTAATGGGACAAGTTCCAGCCCCAGGAACATATAGAACTTCACAGCTTCTGCTATGTTGCTCTGGCTTTAGAATCAATAATAGAAGTTACAGGGATAACTGATGTTATATATAGGTAGTAAAATAAAAATAATATGTACTACCTAAATTGTTTTTAAAAATCTGTCGTTTTTGTTTGGCTGTTTTTTTCTTTTTCCTTTATATTGAAAATAGATTATTCTCTTATACAGTTAGAATTTTAGTTTTGATTTGCATTTCCCTGATGGCTAAGGATGTTGACAATTTCTTTAAGAGTTTCTCTGGCACTTGGAATTCCTCTCATGAGAATTATCTGTTTAGATATGTAACCTAATTTTTAATTTTATTATTTGTTTTATCATAACTAGTTTCTTGAGTTCTTTATATATTTTGAATATTATACATCTATGGGACATGGAATTAGTTAAAGATTTATTTCTATCCTACATGTTGTATCTTCATTCTATTGATGGTGTCCTTTGTATTTTTAAATAGCAATAGAATAATTTGAATTTCATATTTAATTTTTGAGGTTTATAAAAATATGTGTTTCAAAGTATATTACCATTTCTTTCAAAAGAAGTAGCTGTATATTATGATAAACATTACATAAATGCATATTTTAATTAAGTCATCTCCAAAACTTTTCATTTTATTTATACTTGATATTGTTTTTATTCTTTATAGTGTTAAGAGATCATAATCTATTTTAAAAACTTAAAGAAATAAGTAAATTAATTTCTTATGTTTTGTTGTATTTTTGGTTTCCTCTTCAACTGAATTATGCCTTTCATAACCCTTTTTATGTCTATTTGATATTGTGTTTATGTTAAAGTTTCTTTCATCTAATTTTCAAAATACAGAGATTTTCATTGACTATGAACATTGCTTTTAATCTCTATCCCTAAAATTTTAATGTTGAAATATTTCAGATTAATTCTAATATTCAATATAATTTATCATTTTTATTCTGATTTAATGATACTTATTTTTATCGGTTTTAGAATTGGGTAGCAAAAAACACATTTATCATTCCAAAGGGGACTAGAGACAATCTATATTGAGCCAAATATGAATAAGTATAACTTAAGAGCGCGGATTTACTACTACCCTCAATGAATATTTCTATCTTACTTGAACTGTTTTTCTATTCTTAAAAAATGTATATCTTCTTTGAGAGTTTCATACATGTATACAGTATATTTTAAATAAATCTACATTACAGTGTCCCCTTCCCTACCTAATGTCTCAGGGTTATTTGTTGTTGTTTGCTTTTTTATTTTTCTCTTATATATTACATCCCAACTGCAGTTTCACCTCTTTCTCCTCCTCTCAGTCTTTCCCCATACCTCCTTCCCTCCAAATTGGCTCCTCCTCTATTTCCCTTCAAAATAATGGAGCCTTTCTAGGGATATCCATTGAATATGGCCAAACAAGATATAATAAGACTTGGCACATATCATATATCATGTCATTTCATTTCATATCTTAGCTGAACATGGAAATATATTAGGAAGTAAATGGTTCCGGATGCAGATATAATTCAGAGACAACTGAACATCCAATTGTTGTATCACAAGAACAGCAAGCTACATAAGTATAAGCTGTGACCAGAGGCTCTAGCTCAGGCTAGATTCTAAAGGACAGAAGACATAGCTAATTAAGTTTTTCCCTCCCTAGCCCCTCCTCTTTCCAACTCCCCATATAAGAGAGCTCCTCCAGGCATTTGGTCGGGGGTGCACATCCACATGCAACTATCATCATGAACAATAAAACTTTCATCTTGGATTCCACGTGTCGTCTAGCCCTGGGACTTTCTCGTGTATGTGGGAAACCTCCACCATTTGAAAAGCCTCCCAGACCCCACCACGGCAGCCCGTGGGCTTCCTGCACTGCTTTCGCTCCAGGACAGGCATGCTGCCACCAGGGGCCGGACCTGCCACCATGGTCTGTGCTGTGTCCCCGTGCCACTGCTCTGGGGACTCGACTGAAGCCACTGGTCCCTGTGGGCCAAGCCACCGCACGCACATGTTTCTTTCCCTTCAGTTCCTAGACATCCAGTGTCAGGTATGGGCTCCCTCTTGTGCCATGGGTAGCAAGTTTGACCAGTCATTGGTTAGCTATTCCTAAATCTGTAGGCCACCATTACCCTACCATGTTTTTCAGGTAGGTCATATTGTAGGTCAAAGATTTTGTGACTGGGTTGATTTCCTAATCCCTCTGCTAGGAGCCTTGCCTAGTTGTAGAAGATGGTCAGTATAAGTTCTGTCAGGAGCGATCATAGGACAAGCTAAAAACTAGCATGGATCTTCCTGAAATGAGTCTGATTTGCATTAAAAAATAATTCATGACAGATAGGCAAGGCCCAGGAGAAATTCATTTCAGCAGAGACTCTTGCTATGAATATGCCTTTCCTGTTATTATTAAGCATACAACAATCACTAGGTATTAGCCCACCCTTTTGAGCAGACCTCTGCAGAACAACAAAGATGCACTCTCTTTTAGTGATGTCAGATAGAGAAGTATGATAATCCTATGAAAATTTCTAAAATTATATCAGTATATATTAAGCTCTTTTATAGTGGGCCTGCTATTAGGTTCTTTCTGATAGTCAAAACTGAAATGAAAATGCTGCCAGTCCCCCATGTGTCACCAGTTAATTGCCTCTTAGATAGTAGGCAGACATTCTACCACTCAGAATGCATCCCAAGAAGTTGAAAAACTATTAACCAAAGTTTATACAAAGGGAAATAAAAATTTACTACAGGTGCTAGGACAGAAGATGAAAGATTGACTGGCTCTATAGATAAAAAAACTTCACTAGTAACTTAGTCATGGTTTTTAACTCTCCATGAACCTGTGGAGTTTTGACAGATGATGAATGTTTAGCCAGATAATTACTCCTAATGGATTTGCATGTAAACATACTCATGTCATCTCTCCTAGTACTCTATTCCTCTATCTTTCCCACCCACTGACTTATTCCTCCGGTTTTCATTTTGCACCTCTATCAAATTCATATAAAAAATCTATTCTATGTCCCCTTCCCAAGAAGATCAATAAGTACCCCCCACCTTGGGCCCTTCTTGTTTTGCTTAGGCTCCCTGGGTTTGAGGATTGTAGTATGATTATTCTTTATTTAACTCCTAATGTCCACTTATAAATGAGTACATACCATGTTTGTCTTTCTGTGTCTGGGTTACGTCACTCAGTATAATCTTTTCTAGTTCTATCCATTCGCCTACAGATTTAAGGATGTCGTTGTTTTTAACCACTGAGTAGTTATTCCATTGCATAAATGCACCACTTTTTCTTTATCCATTGGTCAGTTGAGGGGCATCTACATTGTTTACACTTTGTGGTTATTATGAATAAAGCCACAATGAAGATGGTTGAGCAAGTGTCCTAGTGGTAATATAGTATTTTTGGTATATGAACAAGACTGGTAGAGATGTGCCTTAAGGTAGAACAATTTCTGATATTCTGAGGAATCAGTGTGATTATTTTCATAATGATTGTGCTATATTTACTCTTAAACCAGCAATGGGGGAGTATTGCCATTGTCCCAAATCAGTGCGATCGTGTGATGTTCTTTGCATTTTGATCTTACACATTCTAATAGGTGTAATATGGAATCTCAAAGTACTTCTAAATTGCATTTCCCTGAGGCTATAGATATTGAGCACTTTAAAAGTGTTTCTTGGCTATTTGATATCCTCAGAATTATCAATTTATATATGTAACCAATTTTCAGTTCGAACCTGTCTATTTAGGTATGTAATCCACTTTTAACTGATTAATAGGCTTGGTGATGCCTGGTTTCTTGAGTTCTTTATATATTTTGAACATTACTCCTTGGTCACATATGGAGTTGGTGAAAATCTTTTCCCATTCTGTAGCGTACTGTTTTAGCCATTTTGGTGATGTTTTCTATCTTACAGAAGCTTCTCAGTTTCATGAAGTCCCATTTATTAATTGTATTTAGTGCCTGTGCTACCAGTGCTTCATTCAAGAAGTTGTCCCCTGTGCCAATGGGTTCAAGATTCTCAATTTCTCTTTGATTAGGTTAAGTGTATCTGGGTTTATGTTGCTAAATTTGATCTACTTGGACTTGACTTTTGTCCAGGGTAATAGGTATAGATCAATTTGCATTCTTATATATTCTGACCTACAGTTAGAGAAGCACCATTTGTTGAAGATGCTTTCTTTTGTCCAATGTGTATTTCTGGCTTAATTATTAAAAATGGGTTACATGGGTTTATGGATTTCTGTCTAGTCTTCAATTTCATTGATCAACTGTCTGGTAATTTTTGCCAATATCATGCAAATGGAAATCAGAAAAACATATTCCAGATGTTATTTTATTGTACAGGATTATTTTAGATATCTGGTGTTGTTTTGCTTTGGTTTGTTGTTATTGTTGTTGTTGTTTTGTTTTTCATATGAAACTGTAAAGATTTCTGTTAGAATTTTGATGACAGTTATTTTGAATGTGTAGATTGTTTTTGGTAGGATGGCAATATTTTGATACATTAATCTGTCCAATCCATGAGCATGAGAGACCTTATCTCCGTCAATTTCTTTCTTCAAAGAATTGAAGATTTTGACATACAAGTCATTCATTTGTTTGATTAGAGTTATACCAATATATTTCATAATGTTTGTGGCTATTGCGAAGCATGTAGTTTCTATAATTTGTTTGTCAGTCTGTTTGTCAATTGTATATAGCATGGCTTTCTTTTTAGTTAATGTTATACCCAGCCACTTCATTAAAAATCTTTATCAGCTCTAAGAGTTCCCTGGTAGAATTCTGGTAACTTCTGTATATTATCAAATCATCTGTGAGTACTGATACTTTGATTCTTTTCCAATTTATAGCCCTTTGATCTCCTTCAGAATTCTTATTGTTCCTGCTAAAACTTCAATTAATATGTTGAAGGGGTGTGAGAGAATGGACAATCATTTCTTGTTTCTGAATTTAGTGATATTGCTTTGAAATTTATTTCATTTAATTTGATTGTGCCTAATGGCTTTCGGCAAATTGTCTTTATTATGTTTTGATATGGACCCTGTAGCCCTAATTTTCTTCAGATTTTAATCATGAATGTTATTGAACATTTTTCAAAGGCTTTTTAAGAATTTAATGAAATGATAATGTTTTTTCTTTCAGTTTGTTTATATGATGGATTACATTACTGATCTTTGTATGTTGAACCACTTCTGCATCTTTGGAAGGAAGAATATATGATCATGATGCATGTTGTTGATGTGTTTTGGGTTTGTAAGTATTTTTGCATTTATGTTCATGAGGAAAATTTGTGTGTAATTCTGTTTCATCATTGAATCTTTGTGTGGTTTGGATGTCAGCATGACTTTAGCCTCATAAAATGAACTTGAAATATTTTGACATGTATATATTTTGTAAATTAATCTGAGTAGTATTGACATTATATATTTTTTGAAAGTTTGTTAAAAAATCATTACTAAAAACATCTTGCCACCATAACCAGCAACCAACAGATTGAGAAAAGATCTTTAACAATCTTACATCTGATAGAGGGCTAATGTCCAACGTATACAAAGAACTCAAGAAAGTAGACTCAAGACAACGATGTTAAAAATGGAGTACAGAGTTAAACAAAGAATTCTCAACTGAAGAAACTTGAATGGCTGAGTAGCACCTAAAGACATGCTCAACATCCCTAGTCATCAAGGAAATGCAAATCAAAACAACCCTGAGATTCCACCTCACACCAGTCAGAATGGGTAGGATCAAAAACTCAGGTAATAGTAGATGCTGGTGAGGATGTGGAGAAAGAGGAATATTCCTCCATTGCTGGTGGGATTGCAAGCTGGTACAACCACTCTGGAAATCAGTTTGTTGGTTCCTGAAAAACTGGACATAACTTTACCTGAGGACCCAGCTATACCACTTCTGTGCATATACCCAGAATATGCTCTAACATATAAAAAGGACATATGTTCCACTAGGTTCATAGCAGCTTTATTTATAATAGCCAGAAGCTTGAAGGAACCCAGATGTCCACAGCCCATTCTTCCCCACGTTTGGGGGCCACTTTGTGGCAGCCTGAGCTGCTGCTCTGGTTTGTTGGGTCCAGGTCTAACATGAGAGAGAGTGGGGATGGAAGGGCAAGAGATGCAAAGAATGGAGACAAGACAGAGAGTCTGTTCAAGTCTCGTTTATTGAAAGGAAATCATGGGTATGTGTAAGCACATACAGGGAAACAGCTGAAGACACTTTACCATGTGTGCCTTGCAGCTGGGAGCACTAAACAACAAAACAAGATATCAGAGAAAAACACGATGTTTATTAGAGTGTGCTCAGCTGTTGTAGACCCTTGAAAACAAATCTCTTGTCAGGGTACATGGCTCAAGATGCCTGCTAAGATGATAGCTGCTTTCTGCTAGGAGTTGGTTCCCAACAGATCCCTCTTTTTAAATTTTTCTCAAAAGGGAAGGCTTGGAAAACTTACGGAAACGATGCCTGCCTTAGGTCAAGACAAATGGCCCCACCCTCTCTTTCCTGTCTTTAGATACTCAACAGCCATTGGTTGAGCTCCTGTCTTAGGATGTTGAGGCCTTCCAGTTAGGCGCAATGTCTTGAGGTGTTTTCTTAACAGTCATTGACTATCTGGCTTAGTGAGTAAGTTAGGGGTTAATTCTTGTCAGTCTCTATGACAGAGGTTTTAGAGACCCCACTTACACCCTTTAATAACAGACCTGTATGGGTTTCATTTGAATAGCACCTATCTATTTTTGTATGAAAGCCATCAGTACCCGAAAGACAAGAGACTTAACAATGCCTGAATGATTGGTGTAAACCATTCTGCCTCAAAGCTACACTCTTTTTAAGGGTAGCACATAACTCCCACTGTTGGAGGAGTAAAAAGAATAAGACTCTTCTATTCTGTTACAGTATTTTCTAAATCTAATCTATATAAGTACAGAACTGATCGTAGCTTTGATCTTAACAAAACAAGTAAGAAAATCCCTGTCCCTGCTCCAGTCAATCTTAAACCTAAAAAACAACTATAGTAACTATGGTAATGGGTTCTCTCTTGGGTTTAAACAACGCACCCCACTAAATCATAAGTGAGGGAATCAAGAGTCTAATAGAGCCACCCTGGAGGTGTGGGTGGTGATGTCTTCTTCCACGCTGAGAACTTTCCAAGTCAGGTATGCTGATCGATCTGTTCCAGTTTGAAGGCAATTGTGAAGCATTTTCATGTTTCCTGCAAAGAAAAATTATGCTCCCAGGGGGTTTCTCCTTTTTGGGTTTGTTATTGTTGTCTATTTGTTTAATCAGTCTCTCTCGCAGCCAGCGCGTGGCATATGCCATTTGGGAATATATGCAGACAGAACCTCTTCCCCAAATAAGCACTGGATCTGGCCCATTCCAGGTTCAAGTTAGTGGGTCTTTCCAGAGGACTGTTGCAAAATTCTTTTTGGTACCAGGATGCCAGAATCAATCTGCAGCAGACTTTCCTTCAGAATCCAAAGTTAAAAAATTTAAAGTAAAGTGTGTGTGCTGAAGGATATTTCTGGGGAATACCTTGATAGGATACCATTCCCCATTTTTAATTTTTTCGAATTGACATTTAATAATGGTTTGATGTGCCCTTTCTACCATACCTTGGCCCTGTGGATTATATGGAATACCCATTTTATGTAGTATTCCCAATTTTTCATCAAGTTGGTGGAAACTGGAGTTTGTATAACCTGGGCCATTGTCAGTCTTGATCTGTTTAGGCACACCCAATACAGTGATTGTAGCAAGCATATGAGTGATCACATGCTTGCTTGCTTCTCCAGTTTGTAATGTAGCATAAACGAAACCACTGTATGTATCTATGCATACATGTATATATTTTTGATTTCCAAATTCGTTATAATGAGTAACATCCATTTGCCAGAGACTGTTTGGTATCAGTCTCTTTGGATTCACACCCAAATGAGGAGCCAGTAAAAGTGTAACACATGATTGACATTGTTTGACAGTTATCTAGCTTGTTCTCTGGTAATTTTAAACATGACCTCTAAAGTTTTAGAATTAAGATGATGTAACTCATGAGCCTTTATGGCCTTATCTAAGTTAGATGATGGATCTGAAAAAGTCACTGCATCTACACTAGTGGCTAGATCTGCCTTGGTGTTTCCCTCAGAGAGAGGACCTGGCAGCCCAGTGTGGGCTCTCAGGTGTCCTACAAAGAATTTACACTTTCTCCTCAAAATTAATTGTTGGCACCATAGAAACAAATCGGATGCTTCTAAGGAATGCTTTATTTGCACAGCAATTTCTAGCAGAGGGATAGATTGAGATACGTATAAGCAATCTGTGTAAATATTAATGGGTTGACTTGGAAATACTTGAAACACAGCAATAACAACATGTAATTCAACCAATTGAGCTGTTACAGATGATGTAGGAAAGTAAATTGCTTGATCCTTAAAGCCATAGGCAGCTGTTCCTGATGAGGAACCATCAGTGAAAACTAGCAATGCTTCCTTTATAGGTGCATGCACAGTACGAGATGGAAAAACAAATGCATGCTGATTAAAAAAATTGAACCAATTTGTCTGGTGGGTAATGATTATGTAGCTGACACTAAATGAGGCACATGCTATAGGCCAAACTTCAGAACTCTGCATAAGCCAATTAACCTGATGCCTTGCATAGGGTTGTACTATGACATCTGGATCTTTTCCAAAATATTTTTGACTGTTATCTCTGCCTAACATAATCATATCTGCTACAGCTGCATAGTATGGATAAAGAACCTTTTTTAGGGGATGAGGGAAGATCAACCCATAATATGGGTACAGTTTGCCAAAAATAAAAAATAAAAAATAAAAAATAAAACCTTCAGTAGGAGTTAGTTTAATGTTAAAAATGAGAAAATCTAAAGGCTTGGAATAATTAATATGAGTTACAAATTGGGATGAAATAGCACTCTCCACCTTCCATAAGGCTTTTCTACCCTCCTCTGTTAGAGCCCTGTCAGACTTAGGGTCAGGATCTCCTTTGAGATTATCAAACAAATGTTTACCTCTCCTGTCTTAAGTTTCAAATATGGTTGTAGTCAATTAATGTCTCCCAATATTTTTGAAAATCTTTAAGTGTCTTAAGAGAATCAGTTCTCAAGGTGGCCTTACTGTTAATAATACGTGGACCATTAATCTGAAATCCTAAATAAGTATATGGATCTTGTAATTGTAACTTTTCTGGTGCTATTTGGAACCCTGCAGTCTGTAAAGCTGTTTTTAGATCATCAAAGTTCTGGAGTACCTGTTTTCCATCTTTTTTTGCTATTAAAATATCATCCATGAAATGAATCATGTAGATTTCCTTCCACATGATTCTACCACCCTCTATGGTGGAAGCCACACACTTTTGGCACAAGGTAGGACTGTTAGCCATACCATGAGGCAAGACCTTCCAGTGATATCTTTTCATAGGTTCTCTAAAGTTTATAGTGGGAACACTAAAAGCAAGTCACTTTCTATCATTAGGATGCAGGGGTTTGTAAAAAAAAAAACAGTCTTTTAAATCTATAAGTATTTTATAATAGCCTAAAGGTATGGCCACTGGTGTGGGCAGCCCAGGTTGTAAAGCTCCCATCAGAATCATGGTTGCCTTCACAGCCCTCAAGTCTTTCAACAACCTCCACTTTCCTGACTTTTTCCTAATAACAAATATTGGGGTAATTCAGGGAGAGTTACTCTCTTCTAAATGTCCTGCCTATAATTGCTCCTGCACTAGCAATTGAGCAGCGTCTAGTTTTTCAGTGGTTAGGGACCACTGATCCACCCAGATGGGCGAGTTTCCCTTCCAGGTAATGGGATAGGCACAATGCCCTAGGAGTGCAGCTGAATCAATAGCCCCCATCAAAAATACCCCAAGCCTCTTCTTCCAGAGTTACCATGGACCTCAATAGGATGAGTAATCCCATCTTCACTTTTTCCTAATCCTTTCCCTGGAGAAAATCCAGAGTTTATCTTTTCAGCCGTGATTACATCCTTAGGGCTGCACATAATCAATCCCAACTGAGATAATAGATCTTGGCCCCACTAATTAATGGGAAGGCCTGAGTTTACATAGGGTTGTATATTCCCTGTATTTCCTTCTTTAGCTTCCATGTCAGCACCTTAGAGCTTTGTTGTGGATTTTGACTTTGACCAATACCCTTTAAATTTGTTAAGGTTGGGGGTCAGAGGCCAGGTAGTGGGCCATTCACTTTGTTTGATGATCCTCACATCAGCTCCTGTATCATCCTAGCCTTGGAATGCCTTCTCATCGAGCAATATTGTCATCATAGGTTTTTGTTTAACTATAGGTTGTGCCCAGTATGCGTCAGAGGAAGCAAAGCCTTGATACCCTCTCTTAGAACTCTTATATTTATGATTAGTAGGGATCAATGGAAGTAACAATCTTTGAGCTATCCTCCTTCCTATAGGAATGCTGACTATATTCTGTACTGCCTTGGCCATTACCTTAATCTTTCTTAGTTAATCACTGCCTACAACTCCAGGAAAAATTTGTAGTCCCTGCATAGTTGTACTGTTTCTCCCCACTATCAGGCCAAACACATTTGGATAGAGTGGCCTAAGCACTCTGGTGGGTAGGGCCTGAGGTCCCATTTATGGGGTTAATACTGTGTGAGTGCCAGAACTGAGGTCCAGTCCTGTGCTTCCTGGTGTTGCTCGACTAACTCCTGAAAGGGGTTGTTGTTTGTTGGTATGAAACTGACTGCCTCATAAGCCTGTTTTGGCTTGTGTTGGCTCGGGACCTGGGGCAGGCCCTTGTCTTGTTTCCCTGATTATGGATAAAGGTGTTTCCCTGTGCATTGGTCCTGGACCTACATTCACTAGCCCAGTGCCTTCCATGTTTGCAAAGTGGGCATAAGCCAGGCTGTTATCTAGTCCATCTCTGGGTTAACTCATTTTCCTTGCAATCTTTTACAAAGTGTCAGGGCTTGCCACACTTAAACCAGGCCTTTTTGCCTCTACCTGCCAAAAAAATCTCATACTGATTGTCCTTGCATGGCAGCCACCATAGCTAAGCCCTCTTGGTAGGAGGACCCTATATCAGAACAAAGTCTGATATACCCAGTAGGGTCTGTCTTTTTCTTGTAGGGTCTAATGACCACCTGGCAGGCAGGATTGGGATTTACATATGCATGTTGTTTCACATAATCTACACCTGCCTCTGCATTACCAAAAATCCTCCCTGCTGTTCTCATTAATCGATGAACAAAATAAAAAAAAATCATTCATCAGGCCCTTGTCTGACTGCTGTTAAAGATGCACCAGGGTCTCCCTTTACAAGGAGGTTATGCCAAGACTTCATGGTTGCCTTTTTTAATTTGAGCAAGTAAGCCTCAATCATATTCTACCTGGTTATCACTAAAAGCAAATTGTCCTTCTCTTACTAAGGCATCAAAGGACCAACCATTGCCTGCCTGAATGTTTCTCCTAGCTGTCTCTTTACAATTCTCATGATACTCTGATTTCCAAATAAGATGGTCACCTCTGCTAAGAACTGCTTTCACTAGAGTATTCCAATCACCAGGAGTCAGCCACTCCTCTGCAACAGATTCTAAGATTTCAAGAGTAAATGGAGCAGTGGCACCATATTGTGACACTGCAATTTTTATTTCTTTAATAATTTGAAAATTAAACCCTGTGTGATGTCTCCACACAACCCATTGAGCATCTCTATTCTCTTATACAGGGAAAACCTCAGCCTGCCCCTCCTTTGGTTGATCAGTGGCTAAACTAAAACCAGAGGACAGGGTCTGCCTTAGGACTCCAAGTTGAAGAATGCAAGGACCTGGGAGATTTTTACAGTTGGCCACGCCTTCTTGAGACATCTTCCCTGTCATTAATTTTTGTAACTGATTAATTAAGTCATAATATTCTTTTTCTAACTTTATTTGTTGTTTAAGGAGAGAAATTTTGTCCTGTAACTCCTTTCTGGGATCTACAACCACCATCCCCATAGCAGGAGCATCTGGAGCTGGAGGAGCATAGGGAGAGGGTCTTCAGGAAGAGGGCCATTCAGGGTTGTAATATTTGGCTCCCTCTTCCTCTAGGTCAGCACAATCTGGCTCTGACAAATCATCATCAACCTTTGGTCGTATTTTGGATTCTATGTGTTTATTTTTCTTTTGAACCTGAAACACAGCATTTAAGCAGGGAAAAAGAAGCAGACAATTGACACACTTAAACAGCAATCAAAACAAAAACAGAGAGTTGAGTTCAGGCTGACTTATTTCTTGCCCCATTATCATTACAAGACCTACTGGTCTCAACACGGCAGTTTCAAACAACAATCACTTCTGTTTCACTTCTGAATTTTCAGTCGACCCTTCTTCCAGTAATGTCCCTTATTGGGTCTCTCATTCTTGGTGCCTTGAATTGAGCACCACTTTGTAACAGCCCTTTCTGCCCCACATTTGGGGGCCACTTTGTCCCGGCCTGAGCTGCTGCTCTGGTCGAACGTTCGAGGTCTAACAAGAGAGAGAGTAGGGATGGAAGGACAAGAGATGCAAAGAATGGAGACAAGACAGAGAGTCTCATTTATTGAAAGGAAATCATGGGCATACAGAAGCACAAGCAGGGGAACACAGCTGAAGATACCTTACCATTTGTGCCTTGCAGCTCAGGTCACTAAACAATAAAACAAGGTATCAGAGAAAACATGATGTTTATCAGAGTGTGCTCAGCTGTTGTAGGCTGCTTAAAACGAGTCTCTTTTCAGGGTATATGGCTTGAGATGACTGCAAAGATCATAGCAGCTTTGTTTTAGGGGTCGGCTTCTGACAGTCCTTCAACAGAGGAATGTATACAGAAAATGTGGTAGATTTACACAATGGAGTGTTACTCAGCTATTAAAAACAATGACTTCATGAAATTCTTAGGCAAATGGATGGAACTAGAAAATATCATCCTGAGTGAGGTAACCCAATTACAAAAGAACACACATGGTATGTACTCACTGATTATTGGATATTAGCCCAAAAGCTCACAATACCCATGATACTAATCATAGATCCTCATGAAGCTCATGAAGAAGGAAGACCAGAGTGTGGGTGCTTTGGTTCTTCTTAAAAGGAGTAACAAAATACTCATGGGAGCAAATATGGAAACAATGTATGGAACAAAAACTGAAGCCGGGGTCATCTGGAGACTCTTCCACCTGTGTATCCATCCCATGTGCAGTCACCAAATAGTCACTGATTTGGATGTAAAGAAGTGCTTGCTGAAGGAGTCTGATAGAGCTCTCTCCTTAGAATTCTACCAGAGCCTGATGTACAGAGAGGAATATGCTAACAGCTAACCATTGAATTGATCATGGTGTTCCCAATGGAGGAGTTAGAGTGAAGACTGAAGGAGCTGAAAGGGTTTGTGGCCCCATGAGCAGAGCAACAATACCAACCAACCAGAGCTCCCGGGTTCTAAACCACCAGCCTGGGAACACATAAGGAGTGACTCACGGACCCAGCTATAAATGTCCAGGAGGATGGCCTTGTAGGTCATAGGTGGGAGAGGAAGCCCTTGGTCTTGTGAAGGCTGGATGCCCTAGTGTGGGGATAATTTGAGGGTGGGTAGCTGCACATTCTCATAGAAGCAGGAGGAGGGGGGATGGGATGGGGCTTCCTGGTTGTGTGGGTGGGGAATGCAGAAAGGAGATAACATCTGAAATGTAAATAAAATATCCAGTAAAAATGACAAAAGAAGAAAAAGAAGAAATTGGAAAAACTGAAGCAGAAACCATGGAGGAACAGTTTTAGGACGTTGGCTCCCATGGGATTTTCAGTGTAGACAGTATATTTTTCTATACTGTGGAAAAAACTGTACAGGCATGTCACTAGTAAAAATGGGTTGGCCATTTGCATATCAGTCATTAATTAATACCTTTTGTCACAAGTTAAAAAAAAATCTTGTCCTAGGATTTTATGAGTATTATACTTTTAGTTACTATTTCTATGTACTTAGAGGTTATAGGTCAATTTAAGTCATTTATCTGATCATTATTTAAATTTGGTAACTGATATCTATCAATTAAATTATTCATTTCTTTTAGAGTTTTCAATTTATAAAGTACAGGGTTTTAAAATATGTCTGCATGATTCTCTGGATATCCTTGGAGTCTGTTAGGTATCTCTTTTTGTCTCTGATTTCATTAATTTCAATATTCTCTCTGTCTTTTAGTTATTTGGCTAAGGGATTTTCTGTCTTATAGTTTTTTTCAAAAACTAGTATTTGGTTGTGTTGATTATTTGTATTGCTCTCTTTGTTTCTAATTTATTGATTTCGGCCTTGTTTAATTATTTTCTGCCATCTACTCCTCTAGTCCTTGCTTGCTTATTTTTGTTTTAGAGCTTCCAGTTGTGTTGTTAATTCCTAGTCTTGAGACCTTTCCAATTTCTTTATGTAGCAGTTAGTACTATGAACTTTCATTTTAGCATTGCTTTCATTGTGTTCCATAAGTTTGAGTATGTTGTGCATTCATTTTCATTGAATTCTAGAGAGTCTTTAATTTTTCTTCATTACTTCTGTCTTGACCCAGCAGTCATTCAGTAGGGAGTGTGTTTTCTTTCTGAGTTTGTAGGCTTTCTATTGTTTAAATTAACTTTAAATCCATGTTGGTCTGATGGGATACAGGGAATTATTTCAAATTTCTTTGGTCTATTGTAACTTTGTCATTATGTGGTCAATTTTGGAGAATGTCCCATGAGAAGCTAAAAAAAATTGTATTATTAGGCATTTCACTGAAATGTTCTGTAGATGTACATTAGGTCCCTTTGGTTCATAATGTCTGTTAGCTCCAGTATTTCTCCATTTAATTTTTGTCTGGATGACCTGTACATTGTTAAGAAAGTGATATTGAAGTCTCTCAGTATCAATGTGTAGGGGACAATGTATAATTTATGCTTTAGAACTACTCATTTCCTTTACAAATATGAGTGCCCTTACATTTGGGGGTATAGATGACAAGAATTGAAAGATCACTTGGTGCATCTTTTCTTTGATGAACATGAAGTGTCTTTTTGTGTGTCCATTAATTTTGGCTTAAAATCTCTTATATTGGATATTAGGATGAATAAACCAGCTTGCTTATTAGGTCTATTTGCTTGTACAAGTTAGATCAGGATACTAAGTGCTCACATCTTGAACTGAAAGCAGGAAGCAAAGAGAATAAACTGGTGTTAGTGAGATGATAATTGCCCCGAATTTCTGCCTGTGATGATATACTTCTTCCTAACCCCTACCTCAGCTCTGCAAGCAACACTAATTATTTGGGACCAAGTGTTTAAATTCTAAAGATTATGGGAAGCATTTCTTACTTAAATCACAACAGTAACCCCTCTTCTCAAGGCATCATAGGTCACTGTGGAGGAGATAGTTGAGAGATTGCAAGAACCAAAGGTAGTGAATGACTACAGAGAAAATCTGTTTTCCAGAAACAATAAAGCATTTGGAAATGATGGTGGCTATAATTATATGTACAAACTCAAGCTGGACAAAGCTCAGCATGTAGGAGTGAGATCTTTAGAAAACCCCACTGCTAAGGAGCTGTAACCACTTCTTTTTGATCCCTAGTGAGAGATGGAAAGTTGTAGATTTTAGGGATATGGCCCATGCACATAATGAGAGCAATAACTATTGTGAGTTAAATCAGAAATGTCTCCTATAGGCTTAGGCATTTGAATTCCTTATCCCCCTTTTTGTGTTGGTGTTTGGGGCAGTGTAGTAGTTTATGGTGATGCTTGAAGAAGTATGTTACTACAGCCAAGCTTTGAGATTACATAGTCTAGCTCAACTTCCAATTTAGTCTCCTTCTGTGTGCTTGTAAAAGAAGATACCTCTCAGCTTCCTCCTCATTCTACTATTTCTGACACTTGCTGCCATGCAACTCTACCATGATAATGTCTTTTCCATCTGAAATCTTATGGCCAAATGAACTATTCCTTCTGTAAGACGCCTTGGTCATAGTATTTTATCATAGCAACAGGAAAGTAATTAATACAATAGACTTCAGGGGTTTAACAAAAAGAATACGTAAAATATGAAGGGGATAGTTAATGCTAGAGGGACAGAGAATGAACTACAAGGGATAAAATGGGGAGTGAATTTTTTTTTTACCTAAACACTCATCAGCTAAGAATAAGGCAACTAGGTAACTTTAGTCAATAGAAGTTAGGCTTCTGATTGAATTCAAGGCCCATGACACAGGAGAGGATTAATGTTACCTAATGCAAATTTGACCAAAACCCCACAGCTCAGGAGGTCAAAGAACATAGGGGAGAACCTACTACTATTATTTTTAGCTAGATGGATATAGTATCAATCAACTCCCACATGAAAACATATCACACATGTTTGGAAAATATTTATTTGTGATAAAAATTCAATTCTATGATATGAAGCAAAATAGACATAATTAGAAAATGTTATGTAATTTGAAATAAAAGGGACATAAATAATTATATACATTTACTTTAATATGAAAATTTAAAGTGTAAAGTTTTAATAAAACTGTGCATGTTTATTTACTTACAACTTATATAATGTATAAGTATTTATGTAACTAATAAATAGTGCAATTTTTAAATGAATTTCCAGACATACTTAGTTTATCTTAGTTTCCTTCCTTCTTCTTCTATATTTATTTCTCTCCATAATTAGAACCTGATTCTCCAATGTGTTTCCAGAAAATATGATGATGACAATCATCCATGATGCCATTAGTAGCCATATTGAAACTCACAGTCCTTGTTGCTTCTCAGGAGACTGCTAAGTAAAGGTTCCCTGAAGACAGCAGAATCTATGGTGAAGTTCACAGTCAATAATGCTACCTCAGGTCATGTTGAGTTATATGTTCTGTGATATTTTTGTAGAGGTCACATATATACTGGCAACAGACATTGTATGTCCATGATACTTCAGGCATCTACCAGCCATGATGTCATTGATCCCCACTACCTAATGGAACCTTATTAATATGAGTGTCCCTAACTGCCAGTAGAATCTTTACAGATGTCAGTTATCCATGATTCTGCCCAATTCATTAGAAGTGTTCTACCATCTGTAACCATATTTATGTTGCATCCTGTCACTAGAAAAGAGGTTTGTATACATGGTATACCTGCTGTCTGAAACAACCTTTATGTCCCTGATATTCTTGGCAACAGACATCATGATTTATCCTAAATCCCTGCTTCATGGGCAACTGGGCCATGAGTGAACCCTCCTGCCACTTTGGATAAGTTGATAACATCAGAAACACCAAGAGCCAAGGAAAACATTATTGACATTACTTATAAATGATGCCATTGGTAACCATGTTGAGATCCATAGTAAGTTTTGTTTTGGAAGAGCACTCTAAAGTCTGAGATCCCAGGGCCAGAAGAGTTTAGCACTAAGATCATTGTCAGTACTGCTGCCTAATGTCATAATGAAGTAAGTGCTGTGTGATGCTACTGAAGACACTGTTGATGCCAGAGATTCTATCTACAACCTGAAGCTATATTGAGGTTATTGCTGCATGCTGTGACTAGCAATCAAGGCTGATGGAGATCCTGGTGATGCGTATTATCTGTATTGCTTCTGGTGAACCTGCTGATTTCCAAGGTCCATACTGATACCCAATGTCATATTGAGGTAAGTATTTTGAGGTAGCACTGGAAAATAGATAGATATCCAAGATCCTACCCATCAAGTTCGGTGACATTTCTGATGTATGCATGTAGCCCCCGATATTTATCATGTATTGAATTTTGATGCCTGTGATCTTACCTGTAACAAGAAGCTATGTTCATGACAGTGCTGCATATTGTAACCAGTAACCATGTAGGAGTCCATTATTCCTATTAGTGATGGAAACTCTGGTGATGTTTATGATCTGTATTGCTGCTTAAGAATCTGATGATTTCCAAGGTCATTACTGGTGATGCAGGCATAATGAGTTAAGTGTTCATAGCTGGCACTGGAGATCAGATTGATACCTGAGATCCAACCCATCACAAGAAATTCTGTTGATGTTCCTAGTATATGCATGTATCCCCAGATGTTTAACATGCAATGTACTTTGATGCCTATGATATTACCTGAAACCAGAAGCTATGTAAATGCCAGCCCTTGCATTATTGGAACACCAATCATGATGGAGTCCGTTATTCCTACTGCTGATGGAAACCTTATTTAAGTCTAAGAACTGCGTTGTTGATTGAGATTTCTGTGGATTCAACAGTTCATACTGATGCCCAAGGTCATACTGAGGTTCTGAGCTTGCATTTCAGACCCAATTGATGTCTGAGATCAAACCATCTGCAACAAATTATATTGATGACACTCAGACATTCATGTTGTGCCACAGAAAACCATGTAATGTGTAAGATCCTTACCAAAAGAAATAATGATGTCAAAAATCCATTTTGCCACTGGAGAAGAGGTGCACGAACATAATATTTTCTTCCCTCAGAATTGATACTGGAGTTACTGTTGTATACCTGACAACAGACACCATGCTATTGCCCAAGATTCATGCTGTATTGGTAAATTGGTTTTCAGTAAACTCTGCTGCTACTGGGAACATTGAGGGTTAGGAGGGGCTGTCTTTGTTAGAATTTCTATTGTCATAAAATTCATGATCAAAAGCATCCTGAGTGGGTGTAGGTGGGAGGATCATTTCACTTACATCAGCAAAGGAGGTCATCTTGCATAACAGTAATCTAAAGTGCCTGAGTAATTATGGTGATGTCAATCATCAATGTTTCATCCAGGAGCCCTGTTTAAACCCATAGTATATGATGCTTCTGGGGAAATTGTTAATATCAAGGATTCCTGAGGCCAGCAGAGTCCACAGAGGAGTTTCTGTGGTCAATACCATTTCCTCAGGTCACTTTGAGTTACAGATTCTGAGATATGGTATGTTGAGGTTACATATATAGTGGAAACAGATACCATTGCATGTCCATTAGACTTCAGGCTTCTAGCAGGTGTGATGCCAGTTATCCCTGGTGTCATGTGATACCACAGTAATATGAGTGTCTCCAAATACCAATGCAAATTTACTTTTCTCTCATCCATGCTTCTGACCATTTAAGGAGACATGTCTTGCCAGCCTAACCATTTTGATGTCATGATGCATCCTACCACTAGATGTTTCTGGACAAGTTTCTACTGGTCATAAGAAAATGTGTAGATATGCATGATACTTCCTTACAAAAGTCAAGATGGTATATCCCAGATCAATATTGCTGTAGGCACCAAGTTCATGAGTGATTACTTAGTGTCATTTTAACCTGATTGATGATATCTGTGGCCTCAGCTGCCAAGGGATATATGTTGATGCCATTCATCATTGAGGATACTGGTCAATATGTTGAGAACCAAAATCAGTGTTGCCCTGGAAGAACTCCTTGATGTGTGAGATACCTGCATTGTAAGAGTCTTTTGTAAAGTTCACGATCACGAGTGCTGCCTAAGGTTATAATGATGTAAGTGCTGTGGGCTGCTACTGGAGACACAATAAATGCCTGTGACCCTACCTGAAACATGGAGCTACTCTGATGTCAGTGCTGCATCTGTGACCAGCAATCGTGATGGATTCCATTATCCCTAATACTGATAGAGACACTGATGATGGTTATGATCTGTTTTCTTTCTGGAGAACTGCCTGAATTCCAAGTCCATACTGACATCTGAGGTCATATTGAAGTAAGTATTCTGAGCTGGCACTGGAGAACAGATTAATGGCTATGATCCAACATGTTAGAGGGAATTCTGTTAATGTTCCTGATGTGTGCATGTAGTCCCCGATGTCAAACATGCAATGTATTCTGATGCCTGAGATCCCACCTGTAACAAGAAGCTATGTTGATGTCAGTGTTACATTCTCTGTCCAGCAACAATGTAGAAGTCCGTTATTACCATTGTTGATGGAGATCCTGCTGATGGCTATGGTATATGTTACTGCTTGAGAATCTGATAAATTCCAAGGTCCTTACTAATGCTGGAGGCATAATGAGGTAAATATTCTTAGCTGGCATTGGAGATCAGACTTATGACTGAGATCCTATCTGCCAAAGGAAATTCAATTGATGTTCCTGATTTTATATATTGTCAGTACTGCTGCCTAAGTTAGTAATGAGGAAAGAGCTGTGTACTATTACTGGAATCACACTTGATGCCAGTGATCATATCTGCATGCTTAAGCTATACTTGTATCATTCCTGTATGCTGTGATTAGCAAGCATGATGGAATCCATTGTTCATATTATAGATGGAAACCCTGGTGATGGATATGAACTCTGTTGATTCTGGAGAAACTACTGAATTCCAAGGTACATACTGATACTCAAGTACATATTGAAGTAAGTGTTGTTAGCTATCACTGGATATAAAATTGATGTCTAAGATCCTACCTGCCATAGTGAGTTCTATTGACATCCCTCATGTAACCATGTAGCTCCTAATGAGAAATATGCATTGTATTTCGATGCTTATGATCCTGCCTATTGTGGGGCAGTGGGCTATGAGAAAAGGCCAGAAAGCTTGGTAGAAAGCTCTGGAAGCGCCGGACCTTGGTCTGAAGAGGGCCATTAGAACGGAAGGTGCTTCGAGCATCCCAAAGTCATCTGGCTCTCTTAGCTTCAGCTCCCCACAGCCCCTCCCATGGAGAGATCCATGACCAGTTATCACGTAGGAGTAGCACCTTCATGTAGATGAAGCATTCCCAAGCTCTCAGACCAAGACAATAGGGGTTACCTGCTGTCACCCCAAAAACTGTATGTATTGGTCAAGCTCAAAAGTAAATGTGTGTGAGATCCTTCCCGCTGTCAAAGAGCTTTGTCGCAGTTCCTCCCCTGTCGCGGGCCAGCCTGTGCACTTCAAAGAGCTGTAACACTTTTCCCCTCTCCACTACCTCAGAGGCGCTGAGACGTGGTTTTGGGGCAGGGCAGCAGAGAGCTGTAACACTTTTCTCTGTGCAGCCTTGGAGGTGCTGAGACGCGGTTTTGGGGCAGTGTAGCAGCAAACTCTCCCTGCCTGCTCACCACCCACTTGCGGACAGGTGCCAATCACACCCTGTCCTCAGCCTGGCCAGAGATTCTCGTGAGGCCCATCTGGAGACGTTCCCGCAGCTGGTGTGACCATCGTGGAGCTTTGAACACCCACGTGACTACAAGAATCAAGCGACCCAACCTGCGAGGCGTTACCAGAGCCACTGCCAACCTCTCTGTGCCAAGCCTCTGCTCCAAAGCTGCTAGCTGCACTTGGGCACCCTGTCTCTGTTCTGCTCTGCCTCCCTGATCATGAGCTTGAAAAACGCCGCAAGAACTAACACCACCAGAAGGTAAGCCCTAACACCACCAGAAGGTAAGCCCCCAACCCTGGAGACCAGCAATCTATTACTTCCTTCTGTATTTTCAGTCAAAGCCATCGAGCGGATTTAAATAAGCCAAAGGAACAATTGATGCCTCCTGGCCAGAGCTACCCTCTGGTGTTGGTTGAAGGTTCCTCCGACCTCTGCATAAATCCCGACAGCCCGTAACGGGTGTTGGCAAAGACCCTCTATCTAGACTCTCTTTAAAACACAAAAGAAAAAATCTGATAATGCAGTGACCAGTTCAAAGCCATAGGGCGGTTGCCAGGATATCTCAAAATCTGTGGCCAGGCTTAAAGTTTTGGGCTTTTGGGAATCCCCTGAGGCCATCAAGCCAGAGGAATGTTCCCATTGGAGAAAGCGCTTCTTCTCTTTTCTGTCATGGGCGATTCAACATCACACAAAAAACTACCCCAGGTCAGACAAATATGCACCCTACTAGAAACCCAAGGGGTAAAAATAACTAAAAAAACAAGCCTCTCTGTTTTGGGAAGAAGTCCTCCAGATAGCCCCATGCATGGCTGAGGACAATATCTACGGTACAGATTCATGGAGCAGAGTAGCCTCCCTTATAAAAAACAGAAATACCCAAGAAGGAAAAAGGCTTCCTCATGTTTTTGCCAATCTTAGCTGCAATTCGGCAATGCATAGGGCCCTCTAAAATAGGAGAGACTGAGAACAATACAGCTTTTGACACCCCTCAGTCAAAGGAAACCAAAGATCGAGGTCCTCAAAATCACCCTAGTTCAGACCTTGCAGCCCTTACCCAATTAATAAGAGAGATAAAATCCATCTACCCACCTCTTAACCCTTATGCCTTAGAGGAAATGCTTAACAGGCTGTCTGTCCCTCCTACCCCCCCATCCAAAGGCAAGGTTCTATTCAAATACCAAAGGAGTTCTCACCTGCCTCCCCCCTCACTTCCCAACCAAAGAGAGATAAATCCCCTCCCCCTTCTCCAAGCCTCAAGAGTGAGAGGCCTTCAGAACCTGCAGATAAAACCCTGCCAAATTCCATAGTCCCTTATACACCACCATCTATCACTCAACAGCTTTGCAGTTTCAGGGACTCTTATACAAAAGTTAACCCTGCCTCCCATGCTACTCAGGAGTCTGATACAGAGCCCGTAACGCGAACTGCTCAAGCATTCCCAGTTAATATTAACCCTACTCGAGCTAAAAACTTAATTGGTACCCACTCCAAGCTTCAGACCTAAAAGAACTCAGGCAAGCAGTGAAAGAAGATGGCATTCATGCACCCTGGACAAAATCTCTCTTGCAGAGCCATATTGCCAACTTAAATACCCCCCAAGATTGGAGAGATATTTGCCGTTCCACTCTTCCTGGTAGAATGTTCCTAGAATGGGAAGCCTATTTTGTGATGAATGTCTTCAACAAGTCAGGCAAAACCAGGAGAGGGGTGATGTCATCCCATGGAGTTTTAAAGAGCTCTTTGGCAAGGAAGATTTCTCTACAGGAGCACAGCAGGCAACTCAGCCAGCGGGGTACTACGAGCAGGTCCACCTTTGTGCCATTCAGGCCTGGAACAGGCTAACTCCACCCTCAGGCCCACTCTCTGCTCTCCCTCCATCAGAAGCCTGGAGAATCCCTATCCGATTTTATTCTCAGAAATAAAATGAGCTTGGAAAGAAAAATCTCCAATCCCAAAGCTAGGGACCTTCTCCTTAAAAACATTGTTTGGGAAGGCATGACTTTAGAGTCTAGGCTAGCTTGCCAGGCTCTCCAGGAAGAGCATCCTAACAGGTGGATTGTGGTGACCCGAGAAATAGGAACCTCATCACACCAGGTTGCATCAGTAGCTCAGGCATTTGTAGCAGCAGTAAAAACAGAAGGAATCTGCTTCAAATGCAGAGAGGCAGGACATTGGAGGGATGAATGCCCACTAAACTCCCCTCCTATAACACATTCCAATCCCCCTAAGGCCATCTGTCCCCGATGTAGAAAAGGTTTCCACTGGAGGAGATACTGTACCACCCAATATTATAAGGATGGCAAGCCATTAGAGCCTCTAAAATTCAAGCGGGGCAACCCTCAGCCCCGAGAGTAAGAGGGATAACCACTCCCGTAGAAGCCTTATGGGTGTCCAGCATCTCAGAAGGCTCCCATCCAAAGTTAACCATTAAAATAGATGATAAGCCATTCAAGTGTCTTATTGATACTGGGCAGATCAGACAATCTTAAGGCAGCAAGAAGTCCCAAAAGACTGGCAATTGATCCCTGGGCCCAACTCCTAAGCATAGGGGGTACCTCTCACGCGTGTATCACCAAACAGACCTCTAAGTGGGAAGACCTGGATGGGGTTACAGGCCTCAAATGCCCCCTGGTGGCTCAAGTGGCCACCAGTCTCTTAGGGAGAGATATCTTATAGGCCCTAGATGTGGTTCTTACTACCTAACCAGAAAGAGACCACATTAAGATAGAAGATATTACTAAGAAAAAAATAGTACCCAAGGAGACCCAAATAATCTCCCTCCAAATCATCCCAAATTCTAGAGGCCACTGTCAGATTTGATACTCCCTGCCTTGATTGGCTCTCTGACGAAGCAGTCTGGGTCCCACAGTGGTCTCTATCAAGGGAGAAACTTAGAGCCCTCAAAGAACTTGTAGAGGAGCAGCTGCCTCTATAACACATCTGCACCTCCCACGGTCCATGGAACACCCCTGTGTTTGCTATAAAAAAGAGCTCAGGGGAGTGGAGATAATTACACAATTTGAGGACAATTAACAAAACCATGCGAATCTGGGGCTCCCAACAAAGGGGACTACCCCACATCTCAGCCATCCCTGCCAATGTTCTCCTATTAGCAATAGACATAAAAGACTGTTTTTTTCCATCCCTCTCCACCCCAGGGACTGTGAAAGCTTTGCATTCTCAGTGCCCCCCCTTAACAATTCTGGCCCAGCCTCATGATATGAATGGACTGTTCTTCCCCAGGGAATGGCTAACAGTCCTACGATTTGCCAGGAGGCTGTAGCCACTGCATTAAAACCCTATTTAGGCAAAGGACTCAATGTCAATCATTACATAGATGACATTCTTTGATGGGGCGACAAGTCTACCTCCCCCTCCTAACTTAAAGACCAGCTAATACCTTCCTTATCTGCCCTAGGATTCAAAATAGCCCCTCACAAAATCCAACTTATTCTTCCCATTGCATTTTTAGGTACAGAGCTCTCCCTTACCTCAATATGCCCCCTCAAACCTACCCTTTCCTTCCCTCAAAAATTAACTCTTGCCTCCCTCCAGAACTTTTTGGGCAACTTTAACTGGCTTCGACCCTGGCTCCACCTACCCACAAGCACCCTTCAACCCCTCTTTAACCTCCTGAAAGGAGACAATAGTCCCTCCTCCCCAAGGATACTGTCCCCAGAAGCCATCCAAGCCCTAAAATCTGTCAATTCAGCCCTAAAATATATGGCTCTTGCTAGATATGACCCAAGAATACCTGTAGATCTCCTTATCTTTAACTCCTCCCCCCACTTGTGGGAGCCCTTTACCAGCCACAGGGGGTGCTGGAATGGCTCCATACCCTGATGGGTGGTGCACCCAGAGTTTTAAATGAAGTGGATGCACTCACCAATATGATTAAAAATGGCAGAGATAGAGCCCTACAAACCCTAGGAAAAGAACCTGACGTTCTTGTCACCCCCTTCTCCCTCTCCAATGTTCAGTGGCTAATCAAAAATCATTCCCACTTCACTATCAGCTTAATAGGATTCCCAGGACAAATTGACAATCATTACCCCAGTGAAAAATGGGCCTCTGCCTTCCCTCTGTTACAGTGGCTACCCCCCAAACTATTCTCCAGAGAGCCCATAGAAGGAGCCCCCTCAATATTTACTGATGGGGGAAAGAGGGGAGCTGCAGCAGTAATATACTGCTTCCCTGAAGATGAGCCCCCTATCCTCTGATTCAAAGAGCTCCCAAACCACTCACCCCAAAATAAAGAACTATATGCCATTTACCTAGCTCTAAAAGAAGTCAAAGGCCCCCTTAACCTCTTTTCAGACAGTGTATATGCTGTCAATTTGCTTCCCTGGTTGTCAAGATCATTTGTCAAACTAGATGACAACCCACTCTCCCCTCTACTCATACAGGTCTCTGCCCTCCTACAGGAGAGAGCTTCCCTCATCTATATCCAGCATATACAATTTCACAGTCCCGTGCCAGGTCCTATATCTGAGGGAAATGCACTCGCTGACCAAACTGCCTCAACAGGGACATTCATAGCCTCCACTGAGCAAGCAGACCAATTTCATTCATGCACACATACAAATCTAAACGGGCTTCATGCTTGGTTCCCCCACATCCCCCTTGCTCAGCTCCAAAGAATAATAAAAACATGTGCCTCTTGTGCTTCCCTTATTACCATCCCAGCTTTAATCCAACACTAATCCCCAAGGCCTCAAATCTAATGCCTTATGGCAAATTGATGTTACCCATGTTCCCCAATTCGGTAGACAAAAATATGTTATCCAACATGTAAACCAGTCTCAGGAGGAACTACAAGCTACCCTCTCCTGGCTACAGTACATTCAATACACAGCGGACCTCCTTCCCTTAACAACCCACCCCAATTCTTCCCAATGCTTTTTCTGTGCCTCTCTCTCCCAGCCGTTATTAACGGCTGTTCCCATTAACTTTTCCCTTTACGACTTCCACGTCACCCTGCCGCCATCGTGGCTTGTTGGAAAGTCTCTCAGCTCTGAAAGCATCTATATCCAGTGTTTTGAAAATTGCACTCCGCTCTATCTCTCAAACCCAAAGCTGGCCTGTCTTCTTTTTCAGCAAATCTTAACAGTGTCTTACCAAAACTGGCCCTTCGCTGCCATCCTGCACTGCAGGGCCCTCAGACTCTGCCCCCTGTTTTCAGATGGTCTCTCGCCCAACACTCTCAGTGTGTCCGGCACCTCCGACTCAGACCAGGGGCCTGAGGGTTCCTCTCTCTCTTTATAAAACCAGCCGAACACAACTTCAGATGGGAAGGATTCCACATCTTCCACCAGAGAAGGAGCACTCCGCCTCCTCCATTCAGAAACAGGGCAGTCTGGCTTCCCAGACTCTCTTCCACTCTTGAAGCATCCCGCAAGAGTTGCAGCATGTGGTTCCAGGCAAGTCTGCCCCCCACCAGCCAAATAAGACCTCACGGTCTATAGTGGCAGCCGTAATACAGAAGCAGCAAAAGCTGCCCAAAATACAGAAACAGCAAAAGCTGCCCAAAACTGAAACCAAACTACAGAAACACAGAATCGGCGCCTTACTCACTCACTCAGACACTCAGACACATACCATTCCCATTCATACAGACCTGCCTCCAAGGTCTTCGGGTGTCCTGGGTGATCACACAAATCCAGGAGGAGCCCCCAAATGTAAGGACCTGTGGGACTGCCTAAGGGTATCCTGGGTCGTGGTGGAGCAGGTGCCTAGAATCCCGAGACTCTACAGATCCTAGATAGGAATCTGCATGAGAACCGGCAGGAGTTCGGTGCCCCCCAGAACCCAGGATCCTGAAAAAACAGTCACCGTCTCCATAGAATTACATAAGCCTCAGGCCCTAGGGATTTACATACTAATGAAGGCCAGAGGGCAGAGCAAATTAAACATGCCTCCCCCAGATCCTCCCCAAATCCTCCCCCTTTCTCCCTCTTTATATAACTCGGGACTGCCCTGAGTTTTGGGGGGTATGCCTAGATCCATCTATTATCCGCCATGACAATAAACCTTTTTGGAACCAAGGACTTCCTCGTGTTACTGGAGCCTGCCGCCGCCAAGGCCCCCAGGCCGCTGGAACTATAGAGTTTCCCCCGAATGTGGGACCCGCCATGGCGGTGGAAGCCCCTCCAGGGCCACCGCACCGCTGTGGCGGCCTTTTTAAATTTTTCCCACTAGGACCCAGGAAGAGGACCCCCAACTCAAGTCCCAATCAGCGCGCACCAAAGGAAACACAAGAGACTAACTTGATGCAAAATAGCAAAAGGCAGTTTACTAACAAGGGCCCTTGGATCGAAACTCATCCCATGCAGGGGAGATAATTTCGATGAAGACCCCAGGAAGTTTAGAACTTTTATAGGGGGAGGCACAAGGGGGAAGGGAAAAGCAGGAAATTCTGGCACGGTTACATATGACTGGATATTTCAAACATCAACACTTCACGTAGCAATCATTTTGACAGGCTGGATGGCCCATTATTTTTGACCATGAAACCTCAGACCTTCTAGGATAAACACCAGGTGGCCCATTACTCACTTGGGCATGTTTAGACTGGTCAAGATATGTCTTTGGTTGTTTCTACATTTCTGGTCACCTTGTCCCTAGAGGGGCTTGATATTTTTATTATGGCTATTCTCAGCAAGCTTTCCGGCGGTCTTTGCCAAGTTGTTTGTGGTCCCTGCTGAGCTGTTTTAATTTTTACCCTTACACTCCAACTGCCACCCAAATCTATACTGATGTCAGTGATCCACACATTTGCCACCTGACACCATGTTATGTATGAGAGATGTGCTACTGGCTGTAACCAATTTGATGTCAAGCTTCCATTCTGCCACTAGAGATGGTGTTTCTGTCCATGGTCTGATATGTCCTCTGAAACTGTGTACATGTCAATGATACCTCCTGACAACATACACCATGGTTTATACTAAATGTTGGCTGCTGTTAGCCACCAGGATATTATCAATTCCTGCTGCTAATTTGAACCATATTGATTATATTACTAATCACAATTGCAAATGGAAATACAATAATATCTATCATCCTTGCTGCCAGTGGCAACCACATCATTATCCCTAGTCAATGTTGACTCTGAAGAATCTAATGATGTCTGTGAACCCTGCCTGTTGTCAGAAGATTCTGTCTTGAAGTTAATGGACAATACTGCTGTTTGTATTCATGATAAGTGTTCTGAGCTGTCAAGAGATGTGTGTGATCCTATTTGCAACTGGAAGCTATGATAATATCAGTACTCCCTGATGTAACCAGCAAACAAGATGTTGTCCATGGATCTTACTGAGTTCCTACCTGCTACTGGAAACAATGATGATTTCCATGATGCATGCATGCATCCCCCAATGTAAACCATATTATCCAAACGATTTTTTTTGCCACAAAATTTGCTACTGATGACAAGGATCAATCCTGCCAGAGGTATGTGCTCATACCTGTAACAACTTTCATGTCAATGATCCATATTGCCACTGGAGAAGAGGTTTATGTACATGGTCCCTTAGCCCTCTGAATCTGGGCTGACATCACTGATATAACTGGCAATAAATACCACAGAAACAATACTGATGACAGAGCTGCACATCTGCTTCATATGGGGAGGGGGATTCAGACTGTGTATGCTACTTGCTTGGTGATTCAACATCTGAGAGCCTCAAGAGTCCAAATTACTTTATTTTGTTGGTCTTCAAGATGACCTCCCACCTCTCCACCCCTGCAAGTTGCATATTTCCATTCATTCTCATGGCCATATAGACATCTCTCCTGTCCCTTTCCACACATGATTCTGAACCCTCCCGATTTACCTACTCATCCCTTCTCCCACCCACTTCCCTCTGTCCATCTGCATCCTATGATAGTTTTCTTCCACTTGCCAAGTGAGATTCAAGCATCCTTGCTTTGGACTCTGTTCTTGTTTAACTTTCTTGGGTCTGTGGAGTGTACCAAGTATATTCACTATTTTATGACTAATACCAACTTGTAAGTGAGGGCATACCATGCATTTACTTTTGTGTCTGGATTACTTTCTTTAGAATGATATTCTCAAGTTCCAATCATTTGTCTGAAACTTTCATGATGTTTTTACTTTTAATAGGTGAATGCTACTCCATTGGATAAATGTACCACATTTTCTTTATCCATTCTTCAGTTGAGGACATCTAGATTGTTTCTAGTTTCTGGCTATTATGAATAAAGCTAAGAATATAGTTGATCAAATGTGCTTGTGAGATAGTAGAGCATCTTTTGAGTATATACCCAGGAGGGAGTGGTATAGCTGGATCTTCAGATAAAACTATTCCCAGTTTTCTGAGAAACCAACAAATTGATTTCCAATGTGGTTGTATACCTTTTCACTTTCACCAGCAAATGAGGAGTGTTCCCCTTGTTGCACATCATCACCAGCCTGAATTGTCACTTGAACTTAGGATTTTAGCCATTTTGATGGGTGTAAGATAGAATCTTGGAGCTGTTTTGATTTACATTTCCTTGATGACAAGGGACTTTGAAGATCCCTTTAAGTGTTTCTCTACCATTTGAGATTCCTCTGTTAAGATATTCCTGTTTGATTCTATATTTGATTTTTAATAGAGTTATTTGGGTTGTTGATATGTAACTTCTTGAGTTCTTTATAAACTTTGTATATTAGCCCTCTGCCAGATGTACAGTTGTTGAAGATCCTTTCCCAATACATAAGCTGCCATTTTTTACTCTTGATAGTGTCCTTTGCCTTACAGAAACTTTTCAGTTTCATCAGGTTCCATTAATCAATTATTGATCTTAGAGCCTGAGACATTGCTCTACTGTTCAGAATGCTGTTTCCTGTACAAAGGAATTCTAGGCTATTCTCCATTTTCTTTCCTATTAGATTCAGTGTATCCAGTTTTATGTTGAGGTCTTTGATTCACTTGGACTTGAGGATTGTGCAGGATGATACATATGAATCTATTTGCCTTCTACATGCAGACATCCAGTTAGACCAGCACAATTTGATGAAGATGCTTTGTTTTCCCCTTGTATACTTTAACCTTTTTCATCTAAAATCAACTGTCTATGGGGTTGTAGGGTTATTTCAGGGGCTTCCATTTGATTTGGTTGACCCACCTGTCTGTTCCTATACCAATACCATACCTTTTTACATACTATTACTCTGTAGTATAGCTGGAAATCAGTAATGGTGGTACCTCTGGAAGTTTTTTTATTGTTCAGGATTGTTTAAGCTATCCTAGGTTTTTGTTTATCCATATAACACTTAGAATTGTGTTTCAATGTCTATAAAATTTTGTGTTGGTATTTTGATGGTAATTTCATTGAATCTGTAAATTGCTTTATGTAAGGTGACCATTTCTACTATGTAAGTCCTACTGATTCATGAGCACGGGAGATCATTTCATCTTCCAATATGTTCCTCAATTTCTTTCCTCAGAGAGTTTGAAGTTCTTTTCATATAGGTCTTTCATTTGTGTGGTTAGAGGTACACAAACATATTTTATATTATTTGTGGCTATTGTAAAGGGTGTTGTTTTCCTAATTTCTTTATTGGCCCATTTATCTTTTATAAGCTGTAGAGCCACTGATTTCTTTGAGTTAAGTTTATATCTATATCTTACCACTTTGCTGAAAGTATTTATCATCTCCAGATAGTGATACTTTGATTTCTTCCTTTGCAATCTGTATCTCCTTAAACTCCTTTAGTTGTCATATTGCATAGTTGATCATGGTAGATGATGTTTTTGATGTGTTCTTGAATTTTATTTGCAAGTATTTTATTGAGCATTTTATTAATCAAAGTTTATAAGAGAAATTCAACTGAAGTTCTCTTCCTCTTTTGACTCTGTGTGTAGTTTAAGTGTCAGGTTGACTGTGGCTTCATATAATGAGTTTGAGTTTGGCAGTGTTCCATCCTTCTGTTTCTATTTTGCTTTGTTACCAACTATATGTCAATTTTGGAGCAGGATCCAGAAGGTGCAAAAAAGTACGTATATTTTTCTGTGTTTGGGGTGAAATATTCTATAGATGTCTGATTGGTCCATTTAATATATACTCTCTGTTAGTTTCATTATTTCTCTGATTAGTTTTTGTCTGGATAACCAGTCAGTTGGTGAGAGTGGGGTGTTAAAAATCTCCCACTATTAATGTCTGGATTTTGATGTGTGATTTAAGCTTTACCAACATTTGTTTTACAAATGTGGGTACACTTGTGTTAACAAAAACAGATGTTCAGGATTGAGATATTGTCTTGGTAGATTTCTTTTCCTGTATTAACTGTCCTTCTTTGTCTCTTTTGATTAATTTTGATTGAAAGTCTATTTTATTAGATCTTGGAATGGCTACTCCAGCTTGCTTCTCGGGTCCCTTTGCTGGGAAAACATCTTCCCAGTCCTTTACTCTGAGATATTGTCTCTCTTTATGGGTAAGGGGTGTTTCTCGTACGCAGCACAATGAGTGATCCTGTATTTGCATAAATTCCATCAACCTGTTTCTTATTTGGGAAATATATCTTTTGATGTGTCTCTGTGTGTGTGTGTGTGTGTGTGTGTGTGTGTGTATGTCTGTGTCTGTGTCTGTGTCTGTGTCTGTGTGCTTCCCTTCTTTTGGCTGGTATGGAATTACTTATTTCCTTAATTTTCTTGTTTGAAATTATCCTTTTTCAGTTGGAGTTTTCATTCTGGTATTTTCAGTATGTGATTAGATCTTGTTTGAATTTGAGTTTATCTTGAAATATCTTATTTTCTTTATCTACTGTGATTTAGAGTTCTGCTGGGTATAGTAGTCTAGGTTGATACCAGTGGTTTTTGAGAGGTTGTCAGATATCTTGCCTGGCTCTTCTAGCTTTTAGAGTCTCTGTTGAGAAGCCAGTTGAAATTCTGATAGGTCTGCCTTTGTGTTAGCTGGCCATTTTCTCTTGCTACTTTTAATATTTTTTCATTGTTTCGTATATTTTTGCTTTGATTATGATGAAGCAGGAAGATTTTCTTTTCTAATCTAGTTTAAGTTGTTATTTTTTTTTACTTTTCATATGTATATAATCATCTATTCATGTTGGGAAACTTTTCTTTTGTGACTTTGTTGAAAATATTTTCTGGGCCCTGGAGCTGGAACTCTTTGCCTTCTCTTCCTATTATTCTTAGGCTAGGTCTTTTTTTGGTATCCAAGATTTTCTGAATGTTTTATGTCAAGAATTATTCAGATTTAACATTTTCTTTGATAGATGTATCAATTTCTTGATACATGTCTCATATTTTCTATGCCTGAAATTCTCTCTTCTGTCACCTTGTATTCTTGTCACCTGTATTCTGTTGGAATTGTTTCCATCTGTTGTCCCTGTCCTCTTCCATAGATTTTTCACCGCCATGATTTCCTCAGTTTGTGTTTTATTTATTGCTTCTATTTCTATTTTCAAGTCTTCAAGAGTTTTATTTACTTTATTCACCTGTTTAATTGTATTTTCCTGTATTTCTTTAATGATCTATTTATTTCATCTTTAAAGGCCATTATCATCTTTATAAGATTGTATTTAAGAACATTTTTTCATGCTTCCATTCTGTAGGGTATTCAGGGTTTGCTGTAGTAGGTTAGCTGTGCTCTGAAGGTGTCATATTGCCCTGGAATTGATTATGTTCTTTTGAGGCCCTTTATCCATCTAGACAGATTTGGTCACTGGATATTCCTGTTATAGTAGTTGTTGGGAAAGAAGGTATTGGGGTAGGAGCTCAGAGGTCCTAGTGTGAAAGTCCTCTGATGGGTAAACTTGGGATTTATGTTTATAGACTAGCCAATTCTCTATGGTTCCGGATCCACAGATCTAATAAAGGGAGGCTGAGAAATGGCAGGAGGATGGGGGACTCACTGGCATAGCATACTACTCAAGGCAGTTAGGTGTTCCAGAGAACTCAGCAAGCAGGGGAGATGGGTGGGAGAAGGGAAGCTAAATTCTATGGTTCAGGATCATTAGTTCTGATAAACCTGAGTGGAGAGATTGTGAGAAAAACACAATGAAATTATTTTATGATTGGTATTTACCACAAAAGGAGGAACTGAATTACTGTATCATAGCATTAGGAAGGTTAAAAATCATTCCTGTATAGGATATCATCACACACTTTCTGGAATCAAGAATAATTGATGTATTTTTTTATAAATTTAAATATAATATTCACTTAAAACATTACCATTGACATGTTTTCTTGTTGAGTTACAATACCTCAAAATAAGTTTTGATCCAAGAGGGATCACTAACTTAATATTGTCAGCTTTCAATACTTACCATCCACTAAAATAACAATCTCCCATGCCAAAATATTTTAATTATCATATTTTAATATATAAATTAAAATTTAAAATTTAACATTAATTAAATTATAAAATATATTAATCTTTATTTCTTTTCATTTGCTTTTAGTTCATTGAGTTCTTGTAATCACTGTATAAAATTACAATTCAAAATAATAGAATATTTACTTTCATGTAGCTATATATAGTTAAAGAAAATCACAAAATTATGTTTCAATTGTATTTTCAGTGTCAGTGGTTAAATGTTATTTCACATTTCCTTCATATTCATATGCTCTCAAATGGTTATTTTATATTTTTCCTCACTTCTGACTATACCAAATGCGTCTAATGTCATTCTATCAACAAAAATTCTTTTTACCTACTGCACTGTGAAAAATGAAGCATTCAAAAGATGATTTCCAACGTCTTTCATTGCCACATAACTTTATCTGTCATTTACTTTTGGCTGCATTAAAACAAACACTTAATCATTTATCTCCTGTAATGATAGGCAGAAACCATCCACTGTAAATGTTTGCACTTTAATCTGTAGAATCTGTTAATACACTATCTCCTATGAAAATGAATTATAAAGACAAGGTTTAGAATTTGAGAAAAGAACAAATCTTCCTTCCTTCCTTCCTTCCTTCCTTCCTTCCTTCCTTTCTTTCTTTCTTTCTTTCTTTCTTTCTTTCTTTCTTTCTTGCCTTAGTGGACACAATGTAATTATGTTAGCCCTTGATAACAAAGAGGAAAAAGAGTTATATAAGGGTAAGATGTTATATAAGGGTAAGATGATTTCACCAGAGCAGGACAAAAGCAGTTCCTGGTCTTGAGGAAAGACAAAGTAACTAGCTAAGTGACACAAGTGGCCTCCAAAAGTTATGAAAAATATGTAAAAGTTTCTCATTGAAACATCCCCAAAACAAATGGCACTCTGAGCACCTTCATTTTAAGAGATTTTTATAAATTTTCAGGCCTGTAGCAGTATTTTCTGCTGTTACAGTAGCTAATTTTGTGATATTGTCTATTTCAAAATAGAAAACAATTGTTTTTACAACAGTATCATATTTTTCTCAACTGGGTTGCTTAACAATATACTCCCCTGAGGAGGCGCCAAGGCCTGACACTATTACTGGTGCTATTATGAACTTACAGACAAGAGGCTAGCATGACTGTCCTCTGAGAGGCCCTACTAGCAGCTGACTGAGGCAAATGCAGATACTTATACTCAACCAATGGACTGAAATCAAGGAACCCTTAGGTTGAATTAGAGAAACGGAGGAAGAAGCTGAGGAGGAGGGCGACCCCATGGGAAGACTAGCAATCTCAACCAATGCACACCCCATGAAGTTCCCAGAGACTGAGCCACCAACCAGGCAGCATACATGAGCTGATCCAGGCCCCTGACACATATACAACAGATGACTGCCTCGTTTGGCCTCAGTGAGAGATGATGTGCCCCAAGGAATGGGGAGGCCTGGCAGGTATTGGGGTGAGGGTGGAGATATCCTCTGATAGACAGGGGAACTATGAATGGGATGAGGAATTGTTGGAGAGTGGACCAGTGGGGGGGTGATGACTGGACTGTAAAAAATAAAAGTAATAATATATATTCCTCTGAAATTATCATATAAGAAAAATGCCTCTATTCTTTTTCTATCTTGATTTCATTTTTATCATCCACTTGACATTAAACTTTTCAGTTGTATAGTCTTCAGCTCCAATTCATTTTGTCTTCCATCTTATAGTCCTTTTAAGTACAATCATAATAGGGTTTCCAGAATTATTAGATGGTTAAATTTAGAGTTGATCTTCAACGATAGCCTTTATTGAGTTATTGCTAGTATTTGAAATAGTTTAACAAATAACTTTATGGATAGATGTTTGTCTCTGGCTTTCAGGAGAATACATTATTTTTGTTCTAATTATTTGACTCTATCTTATCTCTCTCATTTAATGAGCTTAAATATTGTCAAAAATATATTAGAAGTTTCACAGCTCCCTCTATGGTGTTTCTTCATGCTTATCAATTTTATTTTAATTTAAATATCTTCAACATGTAGTGATTAACATATCATTTTATAATTGTGACTTTTAAATATATGTCACTACTCCTGAATCTTAGTTACAAAGTTATGCATCCATCTGACAGTCAGCTTCACTTTGGTACCATTGGGCAACTCTAGAAATAATCATCATTTGTTAGATAACACAGCCACAAAATCACAAATATTGAATTTCCTCTAGTATGAATCTATTAGCCTTTAAGATTTAAATACATATTTTTAAATCAGGATATCCACTACCACTATGTAGTTACTAAGGGACCACTCTGGAAGATAACGTGTAGATATTCCATGGAAGGAGAAATAGAGTACAGTATTTTGAAGAGATACAGGGGGAAACAGAATGAGAAAGGAATGGATCAAAAGGGTACAGGAGGAAATATGGAGGACAGTTAACATTAAAAGGATTTATAAAGTCAAATAGAAATTAGAACCTACAGAATGTTATGATATATATATATGTGTGTGTGTGTGTGTGTAGTAATTAAAATGTAATGATCACATAATAAGAAAAGACAATGCCCCTACTTGACGTCAAATGCCACCAAATAAAACCTACAGTGCAGGGACTGGTTCGATGAAGCTGAAGGGACTGCTTGGAAACCACCAAAGATCACAAGATATTGATATAGTTGTTGTTACCCTTTACAACCTGATACTATTGCTGAAAATACCATTCACTTAGGTCAACTAACATGGTGAAGTTGAGTTGGTGACCAACTAGAAACTCTACATTTACTGACTAGCATTCATAGGACTGGAAGTCACTTTGCATATTACTGTAGGAGAAAAGTAAACATTATCACACAGCTACAAATATTGTGACCTACAAAGTAACCTATCTGACAGATATATGGATGCAATAGTGTCAAAAATATGGAAAAAGAAGTTTTTGAATTGTCTTCAGTTTCTAATATTATACTCATATTTTTCCCTTTTCCTTTCCTCCATCAAAATCTTCCCATAGACCCAGTCTTGTTCTTTTTCAAGTCCATAGCCATTTTTATAATTCACTGCTTTATACTACTGTTTCTGTGTGTGTTTGTATCTTTTTACAATTTTAATTAAAATAGATTTTTCTCACATATCCTAATTATGGTTTCCCCTCCCTCTACTCCTCCAAGTTCCTCCCAATATATACTCTCATCTAGATCCATTCCCTTTCTGTGTCTCAGCAAACAAACAGACTTCTAAGGAATGATTATAATACTAAAATATAATAAATTAAAATAAGAACTAACATCTTGGGATTGGACAAACCAAACAAAAGAGAAACAGCCAGCAGAAGAAACAAGAAACAGATATTAAGTAGAAATTTCGAGCTTCATAAGCTATTGTAAACAGTCAGCTTTTGTGGAAATTTACCAGCCTGAGTAGTCATAGACCTTGTAAATGGTAGCTTTGGCAGATAATACCAACTTAGACAAGGACAAGTGAATCATAGGCAGAATCATAGTGACCTGTCCCCTGAACCTTCACCCAGCTGATACCCTGTTCTGAAAGATATCTCTACTCCCCCCTGAACACCCACGCTCTGGTGTCATCCCCTTCCCCACATTCTGCCTTTTTGTGTTTATAACCCCTGTGTGAATAAGTAAAAATTACAATTTGATCTAAAAAAATAAATAAATAAAAAAGAAAGAAACATAAAAAAGTGAAAAAAAGAAAAAAGAAAAAATTCCAAGCTCTTTAATGCTTTCATCTTCTTACATCTGCAGGCAGGGTCTGAAATATGCTCCTCTGATAAAGCAAGTTTTAGGACTGACCCTCAGCCCTAGGAAGGTATCTCAAATATTCATGTACTATTGAAGAGTTCTTGAGACTGAATCCCTGTGACCAAGAAGGCATAGGAGCTTCTATTTCTGTTCATGGCTGATTCTGGTCCATCATCCTATTAAGAGACACCAGAGATTTTCCCTCAGACCTCACTGGTTAGAAATATACCTTTAACACCAAAGAGACCCTCAGAGAACTCTTGATTCAAGTCCATGGCCAATGGAGAAAAACCCCTAGCCTGGTTCGAAGACCATCTATCTTTAAACTGCTCATAAGGAATATATTTGCCCTCCACGTCCATACCTGTGTGGCTTACTGTAAGTTTAAGTAGGGAAAAGATCTAGGGATTTGACCAACCTTTCAGAAGAAACCTCGGATTGTTGTCCAGACTGCAGTGGAGTATACAGAGATAATAATATTCTAGAGTTCTCTGTGATTGTGAAAGCATAGAGTGCCTGGACCAACAGCGTCTAGGAAATTTCTCCTTTCCAAAATGTTGGTAGTTTTCTTCCTCTGATGACTGAGGTGAGACCTTAAAAGTTATTCCTTTGACCCAGTGGGCTCTCAAAACACCCCATTCTGGGCAAGGGGGCATGGATATTTCACCTCTGACTAAAGTTAGAACTGACAGAAATCAAGAAGAGCAAATAAATTCTGGAACCTGATGGTACTTTCCTTGAGTATAGTCACCTGACATGGTGTGAAATCAACAGTCTGGCTCATTTCTGGTTGGTTCAGAATATTTCTTTTGAGATAAACATGCTGGAGATTCCCACCCAAGCTGTTCATACATCCTGGTATTGGTACTTGATTTTTTCAAATTCAGGTAAAGATATGGATACCCTAGACTGTGAAGAAGAATGAGAATATGAGTCAATGCTAGGTCCTCATGAGCCGTGGTTGTCTATTTAATTTTTAGTCAAAGTATTATAGGATTTTTCACACTCTGATCATCTCTTCTGTCACATGAACCTCAGAAACTCTTTTCTTCCTAAGGGTACTCACTTCTAAGATCAAGGAGGCATCAGATGTTCTCACTGATGCAAAGAGAGCCTGCAATCATTCCAGCTTGTACAAAGGAGGCCTAGATATTCATTTAATATGAATAGACCCACAAAACTTCCTGACATTATGGAATGAGCCTCAGACCTTTTTCTTAATAAATGGTTCCCCAATTTTTTTCTAGTCTACAGTAAACTGTAGGCTCAATATTGATGCCATGAAGAATCCTTGATATACATATACTGTCAAGGAAGGTGGCTAAAGTCTTCATTAGTGCACCTCCCCACCCTACCCCACCCCACCCCACCCCACCCCCAGCAAGCTCATCCTTCCATGGGGCCTCAGGTCTCTGGAAGATTAGACATACTTTCTCCCACTGAGGTCAGATCAGGCAGACCTCTGATATGTATGTGCCAGGAGCCTTGGACCAGACCATGTATGCTGCCTGGTTGGTGGCTCAGTCTCTGGGAGCATGGGATCTGGATGACTGTGACTGCTGGCCTTCCTATGGAGCTGTCATACATTTCAGTTCCTTCAATCCTTTCCCCAATTCATCCATAAATATCATCTTAGACTTCAGTTTGAGTAAGTATCTGCATCTGTTTTAGTCAACTGCTCATAGGACCTATCAGAGGACATCTAAGTTCCTGTCTGTAAGCACATCATAGCACCAGTAATAGTGTCAAGACTTGGTGCTCCCCCATGACATGGATCTTAATTTTGGCCAGTCACTGGATCATATTTCCTTTGGTATCTTCTCCATTTTTTCCCCTGCATTTCTTTTTAGACAGGAACAATTCTAGGTCAGAAATTTTGACTGTGGGTTGGTAACCTTGTCCCTCCAGTTGAGGCCTTGTCTATCTACTAGAGAGCTACTCTTCAAGTTTACTCTCCCCACTGTTAAGTATTCCTTCTCCTGATTCCTATACTGACTTTGTCCTTCTCCACATATTTAGATGCTTAAGCAAAAATGATATGAATCTTTGGATTTCTTTTGAGTTTGGAAAAATGAGACAAACTTGACAGGAAATGATGAAATGTGCAAATGGTGTTGGTGTATGGCTATGGCTATGGTACCTTCAGAGTTTTCCTTTGTTTGTATGGGAGCACTACAGACATTTGTACTTGGCTAAATGCAAATATGTTAAAGAATATACAAGACAGACTCCTGTTCCTTGGCGAAAATATAATTGACACACACACTTTAATACACAGACTGGGACCAGGAATGCACAAATTGTAGTTATACAAAGGGTTGAGGTAACATTTGTACTTTCTCCTCATCCTACCCTGATTCCCATCTGTGGCCTCAGAAACTGAGGCAATCAACATGAAAAGTATCTGTGCTTTCTGTCTTCTATACAAACTTCCATCTCCTATTTTCAGGTATAAATCCATTGCTAGTTGTAGGCCCTGTGTGGATAAGTGTTGTCGTTCTTGTGCCAACCACTTACTTTCTTCTCTGTCGTATATACTCTTCCAGTCAGAGGCCTGGTGTGTGAGTATAAAGAGTGAGTTCAGGCAGCCTTAAACTAGAATCTTGGTAGTAGAATGGCTATGTAATGTCTGCAAAACAATGGAAAGACTTACCACTCTATGGCAAGGGTCCTCAATTTTCCCTTTAGTATAGTTCTTCATGTTGTGATGACACCCAACCGTAAATTTATTTTATGGTTACTTTATAACTCTGATTTTGCAACTGTTATTAATTGCAATGTAAAATATATGATATTCAGGGTATCTGATACATGTCTTCTGTGAAAGGTTCCTTTAACCCTCAAAGGGTTCATGTTGGGAATCATTGCTGTATTGGTTACTGTGACACACAGTGTAAAGTGTAGGGTTGGTTTTTTTTTTTTTTTGCAAAACTAATTTTATTTAAAGTTATTAAAAGCTTCAACCTCCCTTCTAATCTATTGACCAGAGGTAAGGCAGAAAGAACGTTAATAGAAAAGGGGATCGTGGACCTGTGTAGAAGTAGTTTGTGGGGAAAAGGTCAGTTTTAATTATCAGGATACAAGTTCAGTCTAATAGGAAACACAAAACCCAAATCAGTATATGAATAGTAGCTGTCCAGTCCAATAGGAAACACCAAACACAAATAGGTAGATATGGCATGATCCAACAGAAACTGCAAGGAACATCTGAATCAGTATGAGTCAGTGAATTTACCAGAATCAGCCAGAATACCACAAATCATTATTTGGAGCTTTTCTCTCTATGAAGTGAAGACCTGTGAATAACAGTAAAAAGCAGCAAAGCATTGCATGTTCAGTGAAGACCAGCAAAGAACAGCAAAACTTTGCAAGATACAGCAACATAAGAGTACCTTTCACTGTCTGTAAGGTTCTATTTATATTCTATCCAAACATATACCCTCTCAAGTAAGTGTTTTCAGCAAAATGTCACAAACCTTCTCTCAAGACAGCTTCCTGAAAAACATCACAGGCCCTCTCAAAAGACTGCTTCCTGAAAAATATCATGTGCTTTCTCAAAAGATTGACTCCTCTGAATTTCAGCAAACCCAGGGGTAGAAGTACCCAGGAACAGACCAGGTGTTTGAGGGAGGCTATGAGCATGAGCAACGATTGGGCAGAATTGTGAAAACAAGCAAGGAGCACCGTAGCCTAAACAAGTGGGGAAGCTGAGAGAGTGAAGACTGCAGCATCAGCCAATCAATTGCCCTCAGAGAGAATGACAGGGAAGCCCCAATGAGACCAGTGCTGAGGTATAGCTCAGCATTTGTATATCTTGTTAAGACAGTAAAGTAGCATTGGTGATGCAGGCTAAAAGCTGCTGACTTAGAAATTTACCTTTTTCTTGCTTTTCTTGGGCTAAAAGTTGATAGCTTCTGTCAATTTAAGTCTGCTGCTATCCAGGGGCCAAATGCTGATGTCATCTGGCAAATAACTCTGGTGGATAATCACCAGGGAAAAGAAACTTAGTTACCTGGGATAAAAAAAATTTATTTACATTCCAGACTTTGCCCACTGTTGTCAGGATTTGGTATGCAGGCATGGGATGGATCCCAAGTTGGGACAGTCTATGGTTGCCTTTCTTTCCTCCTCTACTCTATTTTAGTCCCTCTACTTCCTTTAGACAGGAAAAGTTCTGGCTTAAAATTTTGAATATGAGTTGGAGGCTCCATGCCTCAACTGGGGGATATGTCTATCTATTGGTGATGGTCTCTCCAGGGTCCATCTCCCACTGTTGGGCATTTCAGTTAGGATCACTCCCACTGAGTCCTAAGAGGTTCTCACATCCCAGGTCTCTGGGACTGTCTAGTGGGTCACCCTGGAACCCAAACCAAGGGGCTGAATATTTTCATTCTGTCTACTGGCTCTCTGTGCTTCTCTCCCATTCCCCACTACCTGAACCTGTTCCCTTTGTCCCCTTTCCCTTCCCTCTCCCACAGAAGTCCTTCCCTAACCTCTGCCTCCTGTACTTATTTTGTTCTCCCTTCAAAGTAGGATTGACACATCTTCACTTGGACCTCCTGACTGTTAAACTTCTTAGGGTCTGTGGGTTATATTCCTGGTATTCTCTACTTTTTGGATAGTATGCACTAATCAGAGAGTACATATCATGCATGTCATTTTGGTTCTGGATTACCTCATTCAGGATGATATTTTCTAGTTCCATTCATTTTCCCCAAAATTCATGATGTCCTCATTTTTAATAGCTAAATAGTATTCCGTTGTGTAAATGAACAACATTTTCAGTATCCACTCTTCAACTGAAGGACATCTTGGTTGTTTCTACCTTCCTGCAATTAAAGATAAGGCTTCTATGATCTTAGTGGAGCATCGTTCTCATGGTATGTTAGAGCACCTTTTGGCTATATGGCCAGGAGTGGTATAGCTGGGTCTTCAGGTATAACTATTTCAAATTTTCTGAGAACCCCCAGATCGATTTCCAGAGTGGTTGTACCACCAGCATGGAAGAGTGTTCCTCTTTCTCCACATCATCACCAGCATGTGCTGTCACTTGAGTTTTTGATCTTAGCCATTCTGATTGTTATAAGGTGGAATCTCAGAGTCATTTTGATTTGCATTTCTCTGATGACTAAGGAATTTGAACATTTTTTAAGTGCTTCTTTATCATTTGAGATTTCTCTGTTGTGAATTCCCTGTTTAGCTCTGTACCTGATTTTTAAATTGGATTATTTGGATTTGGGGAGGTTAACTTCTTGAGTTCTTTTTATTTTTTGGATGTTAGTTATCTATAGGATATAGGGTTAGTGAAAATATTTTTTCAATCTGAAGATTGCCATTTGTCCTATTGACAGTGTCTTTTGCCTTACAGAAGCTTTTCAGCTTTATGAGATCCCATTTATCAATTGTTTATCTTAGGGCCTGGGTCACTGGTATTCTGTTCAAGAAATTTCCCCCATGCAAATGAGTTCAAGGTACTTTCCCACTTTCTCTACTATTATATAACTGGTTTTATGTTGAGGTCCTTGATCCACTTGTCCTTAGCTTTGTGTAAAGTGACAAATATGGAGCTATTTTCATTCTTCTATCTTCAGAAAAGGCTTTCTTTTTTTTCCACTGTATGTTTTCAGCTTCTTTGTCCATAGATGTGTGGGTTTATTACTGGGTCTTCAATTATATTCCATTGATTGACCTATATGTCTCTGTACCAATACCATGTGATCTTTATCACTATTGTTTTCTAGTACAGCTTGAGGTCAGGGAATGTGATTCCCTCAGAAGTTCTTTTATTGTTGAGAATTTTTTGGTTTTCCATATGAAGTTGAGAAATGTTCTTTCTATGTCTGTGAAGAATTAAGTTGACATTTTAGGGGGATTTCGTTTAATCTGTAAATAGCTTTTGGTAATATGGTCATTTTCATGATATTATTCCTACCAATTCATGAGAATGGGAGATCTTTCCATCTTCTAAGGTCTTCTTTAATTTCTTTCCTTATGGATTTGAAGTTCTCGTCATACAGATCTTTCACTTGCTTGGTAAGAGTTACACCAAGATATTTTATACTCTTTTTGGATATTGTGAAGGGTATTTTTCCCCCTAATTTCTTTTTCAGTCTGCTTATCATTTGTATAAAGGAAGGCTATTGATTTGAGTTAATGTTATATACTGCTGCTTTGCTGAAGTTGTTTATCAGATATAGGAGTTTTCTGGTTGAATTTGGGGGGTTGCTTGTATATACAAACATATCTTCTGCAGATAGTGATACTTTAATTTCTTCCTTTAAAGTCTGTATCCCCTCAATCTTCTTTTGTTGTCTAATTGCTCTAGCTAGAAGTACTATACTGGATTTATTCAGTTTATCCAGATTTATTCAGTTTCCATGAGTATGTGGACTTTTTGTGGTTTTTATTGTTATTGAATACTAGGCATTGTTCATGGTGATCTGATAGGATGTATGGGATTATTTCAATCTTCTTGTATCTGTTGAGGCTTGTTTTGTATTTGATTATATGATGAGTTTTGGAAAAGGCTACATGAGGTGCTTAGAAGAAGGTATATTATCATGTTTTGTGGTGAAATATTCTGTAGACATTTGTTAGATCTATTTAATTTATAACTTCTGTTAGTTTCATATTGTCTCTGTTTAGTTTCTGTTTCCATGACCTGTCCATTGTTGAGAGTGGGGTGTTGAAGTCTCCCACTATTATTGTGTAAATTTCAATGTTTTCTTTGAGCTCTAGTAATTTTTCTTTTATAAATATGAGTATACCTAGATTTGGGGCATAGGTGTTCAGAATTGAGACTTCTTCTTGGTGGAAAATGAAGTGTCCTTCCCCCTCTCTCCTAATAACTTTTGGTTGAAAGTCTATTTCATTGGATATTAGAATGGTCACTCCAGCTTGTTTCTTGGGATCATTTCTTTGGTAGCCTTTTTCTAGCCCTTTAGTCTGAGCTAATGATTGTCTTTGTTACTGACTTGGGATTCTTGTATGCAGAAAAATTCTGGATCTCCTTTAGGTATCTAGTCTGTTAGTCTAGTTGTTTTTTAATTGAGGAATGGATATTAAAGGCAGATGATAGTTAGTTTCTGTTATTTCCATTGTTGGAGAAGGTTGTGCACACACTTGTTTGTGTGTGTGTGTGTGTGTGTGTGTGTGTGTGTGTGTGTGTATGTGTGTGTGTTTCTCTTTTTTTGAGTTTGTTGTAAGGTGTTTAATTTCTCCTGTTTTCTTGGTTATAGTTACCTTTCTTGGGTTGGAGTTTTCCTTCCAATATTCTCTGTAGCTCTGGATTAGTAGAAAGATATTGTTTACATTTAGCTTTTTCATAGAATATCTTGGTTTCTCCATCTACGATGACTGAGGGTTTTGCCGTATATGGTAGCCTGGGCTGGCATTTGTGTTCTCTGAAGGTCTGAATGAAATTTGTACAGGATTTTCTGGCTTTTGGTTTCTCTCTTGCGAAGTCTGATATAATTCTGATAGGTCTACCTTCTTATGTTGATTGACCTTTTGATATTCTTTCTTTTTTCTATGCATTTAGTGCTTTGATTATTATATGATGAGAGGATTTTTTTCTGGTCCAATCTTCTTGGTGCTCTGTAGGATTCTGGTAAATTTATGGTCCTCTCTTTCTTTAGGTTAGGCATGTTTTCTTCTATAATGTTGTTGAAGATGTTTTCTGGGCCTTTGCACTGGGAATCTTCACCTTCTTCTACTCCTATTATTGGTAGTTTGATCAGTTCATAGTTTCTGGAATTTCCTGGATTTTTTAAATATAAGTACAGTGTGGGAGGAAAGAGCTAGGTAGTTACAGATATATTTGCAACTTATGAAAGACTAAACTTTTATTGGATATATTATTTATTTACATTTCAGATGTTATCTCCTTTCTCCATTCCCCTCCCCAAGAAACCCCCTATCTCATCCCCCCTCCTCCTGTTTCTATGAAGGTGTGCCCCCAGCCACCCAGCCACCAAATCCCACCTTCCCACACTCGAATTCACTCGTACTGGGGCCTCTAGCCTTCACAGGACCAAGGACCTCCTATCCCATTGATGCCTGACAAGGCCATCCTCACCTACAAGTACAGATAAAACCATGGGTCCCTCCATCTGTGTTCCCAGGCTGGCAGTGTAGACACTGGGAGCTCTAGTTGGTTGGTGTTGTAGATCTCCCCATGAGGTCTCAAATCTCTTCAGCTACTTCAGTCTTCTCTCTAACTATTCCATTCGGAACCACATGATCAGTTCAATGGATAGCTGTGAGCATCTGCCTCTGTATGTCAGGCTATGACAGAGCCTTTCAGGAAACAGCTATATCAGGCTCTTGTCAGCATGCACTTCCTTGTGCTTTTACAATTTTTTTCTTTGACCAATGTGTCAATATCTTCTATGAAATCTTCTGTGCCTGAGATTCTCTCTTTTAACTCTCTTGTATTGAGTTGCTGATGCTTGCATCTGTAGTTTCTGATCTCTTTCCTAGGTTGTCCATCTCTAAGGCTGCCTCCATTTGTGTTTTCTTTATGGTTTCTATTTCCATTTTCAGGTCTTGGAACGTTTTCTTCAATTCCTATATCTGCTTGATTGTATTTTCGTGTATACTTTAAGGGGTTTGTTTTCTCTTTTTTACTGGATATTTTATTTACATTTCAGATGATATCCCCTTTCTGCATTTCCCATGACATAGAAACCCTCATCCCATCCCCATCCTCCTGCAGCTATGAGGATGCTCTCCCACGTACCCACTCACTCCCAACTCCCACCCTCAAATTCTCACACACTGGTATATCCAGCTTTCACAGGTTCAAAGACCTCCTCTCCCACGTTTGCCAGACAAAGCTATCCTACCCTATATATACAGCTGGAGCCATGGGTCCCTCCCTATGTGCTCCCAGGTTGGTGGTTTAGACCATGGGAGCACTAGTTGGTTGGTATTGATGATCTCCTCATGGAGCCACAAACCCTTTCAGATCCTTCAGTCTTCTCTCTATCTCCTCCATTGGGAATCGCATGATAAGTTCAGTGGTTAGTTGTGAGCTCCAGCCTCTGTATGTATATGTCAGGCTTTGGCAGACCTCTAAGGAGAAAGCTATATCAGACTCCTGTCAGCATGAACTTCCTGGCATCCATATCAGCAACTGCCTTTGGTCACTGCACATGGGATGAATACTCAGGAGGAAAAATCTCCAGACAGGTCCTGCTTCAGTTTCTGTCGTCCCACACTATGTCTTCATATTGGCTCTCATGAGTATTTCGCTACTCCTTCAAAGAACAACCAAAGTTCCCATACTTTGGTCTTCCATCTTCATGAGCTTCATGTGGTCTATGAGTTATATCTTGGATATTGTGAGCTTTTGGGATAATATCCACTCATCAGTGAGTGCATACCATGTGTGTTGTTTTGTCATTGGGTTACCTCACTCAGGATATTTTCTAGTTGTTCCATCCATTTGCCAAAAAATTTCATAAATTCATTGTTTTTAATAGCTGGCTAGTACTCCATTGTGTAAATGTACCACATTTTCTGTATCCATTCCTTTGTTGAAGGACATCTGGGTTCTTTCCAGTTATTTCTGGCTACTATTTTTTTTTTGTTAGTTGTCCTTTTTTTTATTGGATGTTTTATTTATATTTCATATGTTATCCCCTTACTCCACCCCCCACCCAGGAACCCCCTATCCCCTCACCCCTCCTTCTGTTTCTCTGCAGATGTACCCCTACCTACCCTCCCCTCCCCCTCCCCACCCTCAAATTCCGACCCACTGGGGCATCCAGCCTTCATGAGACTAAGGATTTCTTCTCCCACCTATGCCCAACAGGGCCCTCCACCTTTACATATACAGCTGAAGCCATGAATCACTCCCTAAGTGCTCCCAGGCTGGTGGTTTAGACCCTGGGAGCTCTGGTTGGTTGGTATTGCTACTCTCCTCATGGGGCTGCAAACCCCCTCAGCTCCAACAGTCTTCACTCTAACTCCTCCATTGGGAACTTCAAAAGCACTGCCTGCTCTTCCAGAGGTCCTGAGTTCAATTCCCAGCAACCAACCACATGGTGGCTCACAACCGTCTGTAATGGGATCCGATGCCCTCTTCTGGTGTGTCAGAAGACATTGACAGTGTACTTATATATGTAAAATAAATTTAAAAATGTCTATTTCTGGCTATTATAAATAAAGCTGATATGAACATAGTGGAGCATATGTCCTTGTTATATATACGAGTATCTTCTGAATATATGTCCAGGTGTGGTATAGCTGGGTCCTAGGTAATGCTATATCCAATTTTCTGAGGAACTGCCAGACTGATTTCCAGAGTATATCAGCTTGCAATCCCACAAACAATGGAGGAGTGTTCCTCTTTCTTCACATCCTCGCCAGTATCTGCTATCACCAGAGTTTTTGATCTTAGACATTCTGACTGGTGGGAGGTGGAATCTCAGTGATGTTTTGATTTGCATTTCTCAGATGTCTAAGGATGTTGAACTTTCTTTAGGTGCTTCTTGGCCATCAAATTTCCTCAGTTGAGTATTCTTTGTTTAGTTCTGTACTCTATTTTAAATAGGGATATTTAGTTGTCTAGAGTCTAATTTCTTGAGTTCATTGTATATATTGGATATCAGCCCTCTATCAGATGTAGGATTGGTACAGATGTTTTTCCAATCCATTTTGTCCTATTGACAATGTCCTTTGCTTACAGAAACTTTGCAATTTTATGAGGTCTCATTTGTAAATTCTTGATCTTAAAGCATAAGCCGTTGGTGTTCTATTCAGGAACATTTCCCCTGTGCTCAAGTATTCAAGTATCTTCCCCAACTTCACTTCTATTAGTTTCAGTGTATGTGGGGCTTTGGAAATCCTGGGGTGTTTGGCCACACCCCAGAGCCCAGAGACCTAACATGCATGCAAGGCACAGTAAGAGGGCGTGGCTAACAGGTCTCTGCCTCAAGATTTAAATTACCTAAAGGCCAGAGCATAGTCACATCCCAAGCTACTCCTCTCCCCAATATAAGTGGGCCTCTCCTGACATTTTTCGGGAGAGCATACCATCATTTAGACTCATCACCATGTCAATAAATCTACATGTCTTCAATCCCACATGTCTCTTGAAATTCTGGACTCTTTGTGTAAGTGGCAAACTCGCGTGGGGGGTGGGGTGGGGAAGCCTTCTCCATCTGTCCCTGCGCTCCTTGCGCTCTAGCCGCCTGTGGGACACACTCCCCTTACAACAGCAGTCCCACCTTCGTGGACCGCCACGGGGACTCAGCTCTCCCTGGGCCAGCCGCCCGTGGGGCTCTCTCTCTCCACTGCAACTGAGGTTTGAGGGACTACATCAGCCCTGCCCCATGTGACTAAACAGCGTGTCCCAGGACGGCCACTGCATGTGGGCCACAGCTGCAACCCCGCGCCCACACCGCACATGAGTTTTCACCCACAAGTGTATCTGGTTTTATATGAAGATCCTTTATCCACTTGGACTTTCCCTTTGTACAAGAAAATAAAAATGAATCACTTTGCACTCTTCTACATGCTGACCTCCAGTTGAACCAGCACAAGTTGTTACAAATGCTATCCTTTTCCCACTGGATTATTTTAGCTCCTTTGTTAATGAACAAATGACCATTGGTGTGTGAGTTCATTTCTGGGTCTTCAATTCTATTCCATTGATCTTCCTGCCTATCTCTGTACCAATATTATGCAGTTTTTGTCAAACCTGCTCTGCAATATAGCTTGAGGTCAGGGATGGTGATTCCTCCAGAATTTCTTTTATTGTTGATAATAGTTCTAGCAAGCCTGGGGTTTTTGTTATTCCAAATGAATTTGGAAATTAATCTTTCTATCTGTATGAAGAATTGAGTTGGAATTTTGATGCAGATTGCATTAAATCTGTAGATTGCTTACAGCAAGATGGCCATTTTTACTATAGTAATCCTGACAATCCATGAAAATGAGAGCTCTTTCCATCTTCTGAGGTCTTCTTCAACTTCTTTATTCTGAGACTTGAAGTTCTTGTAATAAATATCTTTCACTTGTTTGGTTAGATTCAAACCAAGTTATTTTATATTATTTGTGACTGTTGTGAAGGGTGTCATTTCCCTAATTTCTTTCTCATCCAGTTTATCCTTTGAGTAGAGGAAGGCTAATGATTCATTTGAGTTGATTTTATATCTAGCCACTTTGCTGAAGTTGTTTATCAGGTTTAGGAATTCTCTGGTGGAAGTTTTGGGGTCAGTTAAGTATACTATCCTATCATCTACAAGTAGTGATATTTTGACTTCTTCCTTTCCTATTTGTGTCTCTTTGACTTTTTTTTATTGTTATCTAATTGCTCTGGCTAGGACTTCTTGTACTATATTGAATAGATAGCGAGAGATTGGGCAACCATTTCTAGTCCCTGATTTTAGAGGGATTGCTTGAAGTTTCTCTCCATTTAGTTTGTTGTTGACTATAGGCTTGCGGTATATTGCTTTTACTATTTTTAGATATGGGTCTTGAATTCCTGATCTTTCCAAGACTTTTACGATGAAGGGATGTTGAATTTTGTCAAATGCTTTATCAGCATCTAGTGATATGATCATGTTTTTTTCATTTGAGTTTGTTTATATAGTGGATTATGTTGATAGATTTTTGGATATTGAACCATCTTTGCATTCCTGGGATAAAGCCTACTTCATCATGATGGATGCTTGTTTTAATGTGTTCTTGGATTCGGTTTGCAACAATTTTATTGAGTATTTTTGCATTGATATTCATAAGGGAGATTGGTCTGAAGTTTTCTTTCTTTGTTGTATCTTTGTGTAGTTTAGGTATGAGCGTAATTGTGGCTTCATAAAACAAATTGGGTAGTGTGCCTTTTGTTTCACTTCTGTGGAATAGTTTGAAGAGAATTGGCATTAGGTCTTACTTGAAGATCTGATAGAATTCTGCACTAAAACAACCTTGTCCTATTTTTTGGGGGGGAAGAGACTTTTAATGACTGCTGCTATTTCTTTAGGAGATATGGAACTATATAGATTATTTTATCTTCTCCTGATTTAACTTTGTACCTGGTATCTGTCTAGAAAGTTTTCCATTTCCTCCAGTTTCCAGTTTCCTTAGTATAGGCTTTTGGAGTAGGCTCTGGTGATTTTTTGAATTTCCTCAGTTTCTGTTGTTATATCTCCCTTTTCAGTTCTGATTTTATTAATCTGGATGCTGTCTCTTTGCCCTCTGGTGAGTCTGGCTAAGGGTTTATCTATCTTGTTGATTTTCTCAAAGAATCAGCTCTTCATTTAGTTGATACTTTGTATAGTTCTTTTTGTTTCAACTTGGTTAATTTCAGCCTTGAGTTTGATTATTTCCTGGTATCATGTCATCTTGCCTCTATTCGCTTCTTTTTGTTTTAGAGTTTTCAGGTGTGTTGTCAAGCTGCTACTGTATGCTCTCTCCAGTTTCTTTTTGTAGACAATAAGAGCTATGAGTTTCCCCCTTAGCACTGCCTTCATTGTATCCTGTAAGTTTTCATATGATGAGCCTTCATTTTCATTCAATTCTAAAGTCTTTAATTTCTTTGTTTATGCTTTGACTGAGGAAGTTCAGTTTCTATGTTTATATGGGCTTTCCATTGTTTTTGCTGCTATTGAAGAGGAGCCTTATTCCATGATGATAAAATAGGATACATGGGATTATTTCAATATTCTTTTGTCTTTCAAGGCCTGCTTTGTGACCAATTATATCGTCTATATTGCAGAAGATACCATGAGGTGCTGAGAAAAACGTATATATTTTTTTTGTTTTTGGATGAAATGTTCTATAGATATCTGTTAAATCCATTTGGTTCATAACTTCTGTAAGTTTCACTGTGTGTCTGTTTAGTTTCTCTTTCCATAATCCGTCCATTGCTGAGAGTGGTGTGTTGAAATTCCCCATGATTATTGTGTGAGATGCAATGTGTGCTTTGAGCTTTAGTAAAGTTTCTTTTATGAATATGGGAGCCCTTGCATTTGGTGCATAGATGTTCAGAATGGAGAGTTCATCTTGGTAGATTTTTCCTTTCACAATTATGAAGTGTCCTTCCTTATATTTTTTTATAACATTTAGTTGAAAGTTGATTTTATCCGTTATTTGAATGGCTACTCCGGCTTCTTTCTTGGGACCATTTGCTTGGAAATATTGTTCTCCAGTCTTTTACTCTGATGTAATGTCTGTCTTTGTCACTGAGTTGTGTTTCCTCTATGCAGCAAAGTTCTGAGTCCTATCTATGTGTTCAATCTGTTAGTGTACATCTTTTAACTAGGGAATTGAGTCCATTGATGTTAAGAGATATTCCTGAAAAATGATTGTTGCTTCTTCTTATTTTGTTATTAGAAGTGAATTTATGTTTCTGCAGCTATTTTCTTTGGGTTTATTGGACAATTAATTTCTTGCTTTTTTTTAGGTTGTAGTTTCCCTCCTTGTGTTAAAGTTTTTCATTTATTATCCTGTGTAAGGTTGGATATGTGGAAAGATATTATGTAAATTTGGTTTTGTCATGGAATATCTTGGTTTCACCATCTAGAGTGATTGAGAGTTTTGCTGGGTATAGTAGTCTGGGCTGGCATTTGTGTTCTCTTAGGGTCTATATGATATCATTCCAGGATCTTCTGGTTTTTATAGTCTCTGATGAGAAGTCTGGTATAATTCTTGTTGGTCTTCTTTTATATTTTACTTTACTTTTTCCCTTACTGCTTTTAATATTTTTCTTTGTTTTGTGCATTTGATGTTTTGATTATTATGTGATGGGAGAAATTTCTTTTCTAGTCTAGTTTATTTGGAGTTCTGTAAGTTTCTTGTATATTCATGGGCATCTCTTTCTTTAGGTTAGGAAAGTTTTCTTCTATAATTTTGTTAAAGATATTTACTGGCTCTTTAAGTTGGGAATCTTCACTCTCATCTATACCTATTATTCTTAGGTTTGGTCTTCTCATTGTAGCCTGGATTTCCTCAGTGTGTTGGGTTAGGAGATTTTTGGATTTCAAATTTTCCTTGACAGTTGTGTTAATGTTTTCCATGGTATCTTCTACACATGAAATCTCTCTTCTATCTCTTGTATTCTGTTTGTGATACTTACATCTATGGCTCCTGATCTCTTTCCTAGGTTTTCTTTCTCCAGGGTAGTCTCCCTTTGAGATTTCTTTGTTGTTTGTACTTCCATTTTTATGTCCTGGATGTTTTTATCTAAATTCCTTCACTGTTTGGTTGTGTTTTCTTGCAAGTTTTAAAGTGATTTTTGTGTTTCCTCCTTAAGGACTTCTACCTGTTTACCTGTGTTCTCCTGTATTTCTTTAAGGGAGTTATTTATATCCTTCTTAAAGTCCTCTAGCATCATCATAAGAAGTGATTTTAAATCTGAATCCTGCTTTTCCAGTGTGCTGGGGTGTCCAAGACTTGCTATGGTGGGAGAACTAGTCTCTGATGATACAAGGTAACCTTGGTTTCTGTTGCTTATGTTCTTGTTCTTGCCTTTCACCATCTGGTTATCTCTAGTACTACCTGAACTCACTGTCTCTGAGTGGAGCCTGTGTTTCCAGTTATCTTGTGTGTGTCAGAACTCCTCAGAGTCCAGCTGTCTCTGTGAAAATGTGATCCTGAGTTCCTGGGTGAAAGTGCGCTGGAACTCAGGTTGCCTCTGGGATCCTGAAATCCTGCTGCTCTGAGTGCAGTGGTTCCTCTGCTGCTCTGAGTGCAGTAGTTCCTCTAGTATGAATCAGGATGTAGAGTCTTCTGCTCTGTCTGTAGTGGTTCATGTTGCTATGAGTACATTGCTTCCTCTAGGACAGGTCTGGATATGGAGTCTTCATGGGAGCAGATCAGCCAGGAGAATGTCCCAGTCAGAAAGGCCAAGCTAGGGGCAGAAGGGGAGTGGTTTTCTGGAGGGTGGGGTTTGGGTAGGGGATGGATTCTGAGTGCCCCAGGCTCCCAGCTGCAGCTCTGGTGTATAGGGTTGTGGGGGAAATTTCTTACCCACTAGTCTAAGTGCAGTGGTTCCTCTAGGACTGGTCATGATGTGGAGTCCTCATGGACACAAACCAGCTAGGAGTCTACCCCAGCCAAAAGGACCAAGTGAGGGCTATTTGTTTCCTCTTTAAGGGCTTCTCCCTGTTTGCCTGTGTTTTCCTCTATTTCTTTAAGGGAGTTATTGATATCCCCTTTAAAGATGTCTGTTATCTTCATGAGATGGGATTTTAGGTAAGAACCTTGATTTTCAGGTGTGTTAGGGTATCCAGGGCTTGCTCTGATGGTAGAAGAACTGGGTTCTCAGGGTGCAGAATTGCATTGGCTTCTTTCACTTATGTTCCTGTACTTGTGTGTCACTGGTTATCTGTGGTGTTAACTGGCCTGGGTGTCTCTGACTGGAGGCAGGTAAAGCTCTCTGACCTGGGTAAGAGTCAGCCTCCTGGGTGGCAGACAATGCTGTCTCTAGTTCAGATGGCCTCTTTTTTCTCTGGTTAGAGCAAACTTCCTGTTTAACTGGTTGAGATGAACCTCCTGATTGTCAGGTAGGTTTTAGATTTCAGGGCCAGGATCTGCTCCAGATGCAGATGGTGGTACAGACCAGAAGGACTGTGTCTCTGGTTATGGCAGACATCCTGTGTCCCTGATTAAAGCAGACATTTTGTTCCTGGTTACTGTAGACCTCCTTGGAGGCAGGCAGGTTGTGGAGTATGGGAGGTTATTGAACCCAATGATCTGGCCTAGGTGGAGAGAAGCAGACCAGAAGGAAGGTGGAGTATAAGCAGGGGGCTGGGAGACAATGTAGGTCCTGCAACAACTGTGCTCTGTAGGTGTGCCAGCTGCTATGGATGTTTGGGCGAAAGTCTCACCTGCATCCATGGATATGGCAGACCTCCTGGGAGACAGGCAGGATGTAGGGTATGGTAGGGTATTTGACCCTCACATCTGACTCAGGTGGAGAAGCAGAATGGAAGGAATATGGAGCTTGGGCAGATGGAATAGTTCCTCCCTCAGGTGGGGTCTTTATGTGTCCCAGCTGGCATGGGTATTTGGGTGGCAGTCTCAGCTTTGTCTCTGGTTATTGCATACCTCCTTTGAGATAGTCAGGCTGTAGTGTATGGGAGGGTATCAAGCCCACTGATCTGGCCCGAGTGGAGAATTACTTGGTATTTTCCTCTTTGACTCAGTGATTCCTGGCTAGCTAAATAAGTGGCTCAGAGTTTTTTTAACTGTTCATGAACCAGAGAGAAAAGAAGAGAAGAGAGGAGAGGAGAAGAGAGGAGAGGAGAGGAGAGGAGAGGAGAGGAGAGGAGAGGAGAGAAAAAATAAGGCACACAAACAACATGCACAATGGATGAACCTGAAGGCTGCACTGCTTCTTTATCATTGTTCTTAGATTTTATACTTTCTCAGGATAATTGATAACTTGGTTTCTAAGCATTTTTACATTCCATAAATTCATAGTAAGTTTATATGGCAATGGTTCATGGCATAGATCTAAAGGACTTGATTTACAGCAGAACTGTTTACATGTCTTTCCATTAAGACTAATATATGTTTTCTAGCCTCAGTAAGTTCGTTATAATTTTAAAACAATATTTTTATATCATGAATTAGCATGATTTTGTCAAGGGAAAATCCTCTGCCTTATGTCTTATTATTTTGATGTCCTGTATAGGTATACTAATCCATCATTTATTTTCTATCCATGCACCTACAATAAGTTGCCCGTTCTCAGTTTATTACCTTTAGTTACAAAATAGTGGCCTCATTCCTAACCAAGAAGGAACAGTTCCTAGATTGTAAATTTGTTCCAAACTTGTTTTCTTTTCTTAATGCAATTTGCCCATGACATATGAAGGTCTACAGAGCTCTATTTGCAGCTTTTATTCTATAGGGGGCTTGAGATTACTTGTATCAATTTATAAATTCTATAAGATCATTATTGGGAATTATGAAATCATCCATTCTTCTACACAGCATTACTAAATGAAAGTATATCTTCATATTGACTCTGAAGGAGATCTGCCCAACATGCTGGGCTGATGCCCAGGAACCATCATGCTTTGTATTAGTGGCAGCAAAGGCATATCAGCTGCAAGTGTCATTCATCAGGTGAAGTTTCTAAGGACCCAGCATCTTAGAGCACACCCACTACAACCATGTAAGATTGTAGACCATCTCTAGAAAAGCCACTTGCCATAGCCTTTCCTTCATAGATTCTGACAGATGATATATGCTTAACTTATAAAAGTGTCTCTCTTATCTCAAGCAAGTAGTGAAGCTGAGGTGAGACAAGATGAATTGTGCTCTCTGATGGTTTAATTACATCAAAAGGGGATGACCCTACAGTGTTAACAACATAATGGCTGTCATTGAAGAAGGTAAGAGGGAACAAGTAGCAATAAGCAGCTTCAATATGGCCAAGTGTTCACCCAGTTGGAAAGAGCCCTTCAAGGAATGGGTGTTGGTGCTCCCAGGGCTCCCAGGGCTCCCAGGGTCTTGGAGACATAGCTGAATTTAGTATATAGAATTATATATCCTAATATATACAGTATTTATTATATGAAATTATATACCCTACCATATAAGAAGATCTATATAGTCTAATTATAAACAAATAGTCAGTAAACCTGGATACAACTTGGTTGAGGGGATCAGATACAAGTTGTCTTTAATGGCAGTTAGGCATAACTGGCAATGTAGATAGGACAGTGCTCTTAGGATAATGTTTATCTATTCTCACATAAACCATTGAAAACCTGGGTATACTTATTGTGGCCTTGGGTCCAGCCAAGAAGACACTCGGCCACTGGAAATACTATAGCATCTGGGGCCTGTTTAAGGATAAGCTGGGGGATTTTTATAACTTTGATTTCCAGGAGAAATAAATTGTCCCATGATGGTGTGATATTAGGCAACATAGTATAGGCTAGGTGCAGGCAATCAATGAGGGGCTCCCATGAGGGGCTGAAACAGAGCCCCTGTGGGGAATACTTTGGTTGGCAAGATCAGGTCCTGAACCCAAGGCTGGGATGGTAAAGATGCAGGAACACATTATTAACGGCCCCATTTACTGTATTTAGGTTCTTCTTTGTTGTCTCAGTAATTTTCATCTCACTAGTGGAGGCTCTACTAACCAGTAAGGGAAAAAAAGGAGTGAAGTGTGTGGTACAGAGGGGTGCATCCAGGTAAATTTCCTCATGAAATTTTGAACGGAGGCTAGGGTATCTGCCATAGAGAACTGAAATTGTTGCCTTTGAGAATTAATATGGTGTTGAGTGACCATGAAAATGGAATGATTGCTCAGAATGTATCATATCAGATATGTCTACTAGCCCTGCACTTCAAGGATTATTTCAGTTCCTGAATCAAAGTTTTTAAGCAACTAGAGTCGGAGTGACAAATTTTTATGCTTTGTAATGGACAATGTAATGGACAACATAGTACTTGGCAGTGAGATGTAAGATTGTGTTCCAAATGAATATATGGCAAATGGTGGGGCTGTTTTAATGTCCTGTGGCAGAACCCTCCATAGGCATTACTGGGCAGGCACATTATTATTGACTGCTTGAACTGAGAAGATAAAGCACAGAAGAGCATCCACAATGTAACACTGAAAATCATGCTAAAAAATTGAGTCATGGCAGGCAGATGACATAATACAAGTTATAATTCCCTGCGTAAAAAACCTATACATATTTGTTGAGTTTCAAAAAAACCTAAATGAATGGACTACTTTTTATGTTCTGGACAAAATAAATTCCAAGAGCAACGTGCACATAGGTATAAAATACTCAATGACGCAGTTGGAGGTCACTGATTACAAAAGAGAACACAGAGGCAAAGTAAATAAAGAGATATGCAGTGAGAGACCTCTCTGCCTCATCCAGGAGATGTAAAGGCTTAGGCACTGGAGCACCAGTGCTGTCTGCCAGAAGAAATTCACTGAGCTAACATATTTTTCAAATTGTGTACTTAAAGCAATCACTTAAATTTAAGACAAACTAAATTCTTAAGATTTTATGTATATTGGACAAAATCTTCTGGTTTGCTATGTAGGTTTATTTTTCATTTCTTTCAAATCGAAATTTGTCATGAAATGCAGGTGGCTGTGGACAGCTATGGCTCCATACTGCTTGGTACACTACACTTAGTACAACATATTCTTACACTCCATGGAACAGAAAACCATCCCTTCTACAGGCATGAACTTCTGCCCAATGAGACACTTGCTGCAGCAGGAGCATAGGAAGCATGCCATGGATGCATGCCAGCTGAATTGTTTGTAGGTTACTCTCTGCTCTTCTGGGTCAATGGCATTGTGACATCCTTGACACACTACAGCATGGTTCCTCATGTAGCAGGACTTGCACACAGGCTTGGATCTGACCATCACATATACTTTTCCTGCCAGAACCTTGTTGCAGTTAAAGCAGCAGAAGTGTTTCAGATGCCAATTCTGGTTCTCTGCTTGGGTATATTCATTGCTGAATATCAATGTGAGGGGCGCGCGCGTGTAGTCGTCTCGCCGGCAAAAACATACACACACACACACACACACACACACACCAGAATCCTTCCGTAGAAACACGTTTATTCCCATAAACCAAAATGGTGGTAGAAGACGACCCCCAGCCCTGGGAAAAGCCCTTATATACCCTAGAGCGGCGTAATCACCTCTGATTGGCTGTATACTCGTTGCGCGCCAAACGCCGTGGGATGGGCTTAGCTTTGGCGGTCTTTACCATGGCACATGCGCACTTTATTTGTTTACTAGGAAGAATTATGGCTGACAGCGCCACCTAGCGATGGCGGACTTTGCCAGCACCTGCCGCGGCTCCCAACATCTGCCCCTTTTTTGTTTTAAAAACAGAGGGTGGTGCTCAAATGTTTGAGGCTTTACAGGGTGCCTATACCAGAAGCCCTAGGGTGCAGCAGCTGAGGAATCTGTCTGCTGGCTATTTCTTTTTTGATTTGTTAAACAGGCACTGGCCAATGTCCCGTGTCTAGGCTGACTGACATTTCTCCACAGCCAGCACCAAAGAATGGTGAGCTCTCTGGCTAGGCTACGAGGGTCGCGCACCCACACCTGGCATTCTCAGAATGTGCGCCCCAGGTAGTGGTCACTCGTGATGCCTGTCACCGGGTAAAATCACCATTCGTGGTGTACCTCTGGCATATGAGATCAGCTTATTCCCGTCGTTGGGACCAATTGGCAGCCGGCCTGGAGACAAAAGGATGGAGTTATTTAACTGGCTGTTCTGGCCTGTCTAGTGTGGTACCAGTTATGACTCAAACCCATGGCCGATCGAGCGAATTCCATCTTGGGGGAATAAGCGTTCAAGAACCAACAGTTTAAGGCAGTCTCCCTTACCCTACCAGGTGCAATGGAAACGAGTCCTCTGGGTGCAAGGGCTAAGGGGAACAGAAAGAGATGCAAACACCCATCCCTGTGCAATGGAGTCATCTCCTAGGGGTGCAAGGGCTGTTTGTCTCAAAATTCAGGTACCACAGCTATACAGACAAGGATCAACCAGGCCAAGACTCCTCACTGACCCAGTGTAATGGGCAAATCTTCTGGGGTGCAACGCTGATGGCCTAACATTTAGCACCACCACTCGTGAGGGGGAGACTGCTTATAATTGAGGCAGTGATAACCACACTGCCGGGGAAGCCCCTAGTACTTTGGAAGCGCCTGTGCAAAAATAGCCTTGTCAAGATTTTGTTGAGCTCTGAGTTTGCAACCAACCAAGGATGAATACTAATCCACAACTTAGGGTATACCAAACAGGCCTACTCCCACCCACTTAAAAAAGGGAAGAAAAGGAAAAGAAAAGAAGAAAGCTGAAGAATTCTAGGAGGACAGTCCCTCAGTCAGGGACAGATCCACGCGCGTCGAGTTGATGTTCACCACAGCTGCTCTCAATTTTCTGAGTGTCTCACTGAAGTTTTCTGAGCAGTTTCCTGTAAGATACTGAAACAATTTTCTGGACAGATTAGTTACACGAGTAAAGTTTTTATACTGTACACTGGTGATGTAAAGTGTACCCAGTTTTTTCTCACATCTCAATTGGGCTAGTTGAAAGAGGATATCCAATCTCTCTCTCACTAAATCAAGGCGTTGATTAAGGATCATTAGCCCGCCTTTTAGTTGGGTACTGGCAGAGGTTTGAAGGTTAACAGTCTCTGCCACCGTGGCTGACAATTGGGGGTAGTGCCCACCTGAACAGAAGTTGACACAGCAATCTCAGTGGTAGTGGCGGTAATGGCACTAATTAATATCGTCGTCACTATGGCTGCAGTTATACCAAAATCTCTTTTTTGTCTAAATAATGACAAAGTGGAAGGAGTCTCCACGGGGATGGGAACCCATCGCGTGACTCTGGCAACCATAGCATGAGTGAATCTTTTAGAATTCCAACACTGGGACATCTAGCAGGTTTTATTGGTACAATTCTTAAAGATGGAATTTGATAAAATAAACAAAAATACTAGGAACCTGTATCCCTTGGATCAGTACAAGGGCTATCATCAGAGCCTGGAGGGTCTGTCTGGGTGTCACCTTCCAGTATCGCGAGTCGCCTCGTCAGCCGCTCTGGTAGCCAAAACGGATTGTCTTCTTCCTGTGGAAACACACAGACCGCTCCCCTGGCTCTTAATAAAACAATATCTGGGCCCTTCCATTGTCCGGTCAAAATATCCTTCCATTTCACCATCTCTTTCGGCCTCTCAGGCTCTAAACAGTGACGGTCAGCAGCTGAGTGGCCCTGACTGTCCAGGTTTAAAATATTGAGGGTAAAAAGTGCTATAGAGACGGTGACTCGTGGCACTGAGGGTAGAGTCTCCTTGACTCCTCCCTTTTGTTTTATTAGATAAGACTTAAGAGTGCGATGAGCCCGTTCTATGATGCCTTGTCCTTGAGGGTTATAAGGGAGGCCTGTCAGATGGGTTACCTCCATTTGGCGACAAAACTGTCTAAACTTTTGAGAAGTGTACGATGGCCCATTGTCCGTCTTAAGAATTCTAGGCTTCCCCCAGGCACTCCATGCCTCAAGGCAGTGTTGAATAACATGTGCTGCCTTTTCTCCGGTCAACGGAGAAGCAAATATAATTCCAGAATAAGTGTCAATGGAAACATGTAAATATCGTAATTTGCCAAAGGTTGGGATGTGAGTAACATCCATTTGCCAAATCTGTAGTGGCCGAATTCCTCGTGGATTAATTCCTACATGAGGCACTGGTAAAAATTGACAGCAATTCTGACATTGAGTAACTATATCTCTAGCTTCCTTTCTAGTTATCTCAAACCGACGACGTAACATCTCTGCTGTCACATGAAAGTTTTTATGAAAATCCTTGGCCAAATCTAATTTGGAAGATAAGGCGATAGCAACCAATTTTGTGGCTCGATCTGCTAGGTCATTCCCATGAGACATTGGGCCTGGTAGACCTGAGTGAGCCCTGATATGTGTAATAAAAACCGGGAATCTCCTATTAACTAAGGCGAATCGAATCTTTTGAAAAACTTTTACGAGTCTACTAGATGGTCTAATTAGCCCAGCCACTTCTAAGTCTTTAACTGCATTTACTACATAAAAGGAATCTGAAACAATATTTAAAGGGCCTGGAAAGGTTTCAAGAACCTCCAGAACTACCAAACATTCCACAACTTGAGGTGAGGTCTCATAATATTGTTTGGCAGTGACCTTATTATCAATTACATAAGCACCCACACCTGTCTTTGACCCATCTGTGTAAACAACCACTCCATCCGGGAGCGGCTTTTGAGATAAGACCTGTGGAAATACAATAGCTTGAGTTAAGGCAAACTGTAAAATGGGATGTTTAGGGTAGTGATTATCTATTTGACCATTAAAGGAGGTGACCAACACGGCCCAAACATCAGAGGTAGCAGTTAATATTTGAACTTGATGTGCAGTATAAGGCACTATTAAAACTTTAGGCTCCCTTCCAAAATGAGTGACAGCTGCTTTTAATCCCCGTAAGGCAAGCTGAGCAACCGCATCTGGATACCATTCAATAATCTTTGCAGGAGATGCATTAGGATGAATCCATAATAAGGGCCCATCCTGCCATAATACGGCAGTTGGTAAATGTCTGGTTTTAAAGACACATAGATTAAAAGTTTTGGTCTCATCAATGCGTTTTAGCTGAGCTTCCTGCAAGGCATCCTCCACCAATCGCAGGGCATGGTTTGCAGCCGGTGTTAACGCTCTTGGTGAGGAAATATGGGAATCTCCTTCCAGAATGTCAAACAAAGGTTTTAATTCAGCAGAGGGAATTTTCAAAAATGGTCTTAACCAATTTATATCACCTAATAACTTTTGAAAATCATTTAAGGTATGTAAATGATCTCTGCGAATTTCTAATTTTTGAGGAACTATTTTCTCAGGGTAAATAACTGTCCCTAAAAAGGAACCAATTTCTGAAATTTGAACCTTCTCTGTGGCAATATGCAGACCCCACTGTCTTAATGTAGCAATTAATAAAGGATATGAGTTCTGCAAAATGGTCAACTCTTTATGGCATATTAAAATATCGTCCATAAAATGAATCAAGAGTAGAGAAGGAAATTGTTTCTTAACAGGTTCAAGGGCCATTTGTACATACAGCTGACACATAGTAGGACTATTGGCCATGCCTTGAGGCAAAACTGTCCACTGATATCTTTTATCTGGCTCAAGGTGATTAACAGCAGGTAAGGTGAACGCAAATCTTTGCCTATCTTGCGGGTGTAGGGGAATGGAGAAAAAGCAATCCCTAATGTCTATAATTATTATCCTCCACTGCTTAGGTAAAGCAGAGAGCAGAGGCAGCCCTCGTTGCACTGAGCCAAACAGCTGCATCTGTTTATTAATGGCCCTTAGATCATGGAGAAGTCTCCATTTTCCTGATTTCTTTTTTATAACAAAGATAGGGGTATTCCAAGGAGAAGTAGAAGGTTCTAAATGACCAAGCTGTGCCTGTTCCTCAATCAGCCTTGTAGCAGCTTCCAATTTCTCAGAGGATAGGGGCCACTGAGGAACCCACACGGCTTCCTCTGTAAGCCAGGGTATGGGCAAGGAGCCCTCAGTGGCAACTAGGGAAAACCCAGACCTTGTCTCCCTGTATTACTTTCTTGTGAAATTGGGTTTAACCTCCCTTGTTCCTTTCTGCCAAGGCCTTTTCCTTCCTTATATCCCATTCTTTTCATAATATTAATAGCTTGTTGAGAGTACTCATTAGTTAGTGTCAGTCCCAGGTCTTGTAAAATGTCTCTTCCCCAGAGGTTAACGGGGAGAGGAAGCACATAAGGTATAAAGCTTCCTGTCTGACCCTCTGGCGTCTTCCAAGTCAAGGAGCGTGAACTGACGGTGGGGTTGGCCTCATATCCCAACCCTTGTAAGGAATGGGATGACTGTGTAACAGGCCACGTTTTTGGCCACCAGTTAGAGGAAATAATACTTTTATCAGCTCCTGTGTCTAAAATTCCTGTAAAGCTCTTCCCTTCTATTGTTAATTGTAAAGTGGGTCTGGTTTTGAGATCCACTACTAAATGAGCAAAGTCAGTTCCTGAAGAACCGAACCTATTGGCACCTCTTGGCGCCCCGGTGGATGGAAAACAATTATGTAAACTTGGAAGAATAACCAATTGAGCAATCCTATCTCCAGGGGAGATAGAAAATATGCCTTGTGGGCAAGAACAGAGAACTTGAAGTTCTCCTGTATAATCTTGGTCTATAACACCAGGATGAACCACAAGCCCCTTCAGGGTAAGAGAGGATCGGCCTAGAATGAGGCCAACGCTTCCCTCAGGCAGGGGACCTTTAAAATCAACCGGGATAGGTTGCACACCCTCATGTGGCATTAATAAGAATTGGGAGATAGAGCGGAGGTCCAACCCTGCGGACCCTCTAGTAGCTCTGCAGTTAGAGATCTCCCCCGGTTGTAGGCTTGTGTCCCATATTTTTTGGGGCCCTGAGACATTGGGCCCGGATATTCGTTTTTTGAAATATTTTCATCTCTTTCTATAGGGGAGGGATCATGTTGAATAATCCTTCCCTGAATGTCCTTAACCGAGCGACATTCATTGGCCCAATGATATCCCTTCCTGCATTTAGTACATAACCCAGGGATTTTCTTTTGTATAGGAGTACGACATTCTCGTTTCAAATGACCCTGTTTACCACAATTATAACATACTTTACGGCCACCAGGACCTGAGCGGCTCTGGCCCTGCAGGATAGCTGCTGCCAGGCCGGCGTTAGTCAGTGGGCCTCCAAGACCTCGGCAGACCTTTATCCAATCTGTCAGCCCTTTGTTTCTCCTAGGGGCAATAGCTGCCTTACATTCTGGTGAGGCATTTTCATATACTAATTGCTCGATCAATGGCTTGACTTGCTCTGGGTCTCCGAAAATTTTGCCTGCTGCTTCTGTCATTCTAGCAACAAATTCTGAGAAGGACTCCTGGGGGGCTTGTAATATTTTTGTTAAATTTCCTCCAGCCTCGCCCCTTTTCGAGAGGGCCTTCCATGCCTTAATTGCGGCGGCAGAAATCTGGCCATATGCTCCCCAATCATAGTTAGTCTGGTCAGCAACATACTGTCCTTGCCCTGTTAATAATTCGAAAGTCCACTGTCTCTGGTTGCCCTCTGCATTAGCGTTGGCCTTTGCCTGTGCTTGAGAAGCGTCGTGCCACAAGGCCTTCCATTCCATATACTGTCCCATATTAGGGAGGGCAGCTTTTACTGTGTTCTGCCAATCATTCGGAGTCATTGCCATAGTGGCAAATCTCTCAAGCTGCATAATTGTAAAATTAGCATCAACTCCATATTTGTTAACCGATTCAGCAAATTCTTTGATAGAAGCATACTCTACAGGCGCGTGGACACGGCCTCCTCCCGCGTCCTCAAACACTGGAAAAGCTTGTAACATTTTTCTTTTGTCTTCCTCTGAAAGGAAGGAGCTTGAGCCGCGTCCGTCCACATGAGGCGGAAGTGCGCCGGGAACATTAGGTTGGGAGGGCGCTACAGGCCGAGAGGCCGTCCGGCTTCTATCTCTCGTTTTCCTCTGCTTTAGATTTTGCGGCGGTAACTGTTTACCTATTTCTTCATCTGAGTCCTCTGAGGAAGTTATCCCCTCCGACTCAGAGGCATCATGCCCCAGCACTTCCTTTACCGGATAAAGAGATCTCTTTCTGAGGCTTCCTGTTCTCCCGTCTCTCCCAAGAGCGTTCTTTCTCTCATCTCTCACTTCCTTGGACTGTGTGTCTTTGGAAGGGCCTTTTTCCTTAAATATACTTTTTCTTCCGTTTTCTTTCTGAATTCCTAAGCGCTTCTTTTCTGTCTCTGTCTCTGACATGCTGATTTGTACTATTCTCCGAACCCTCACGAAAACCAGGAGTAAGAAAAGTGATGCTGCTAGCATCATGGCGAGAGCCTCTAACGTTCCTGCCAACTGGGGAGGGAAGTGAATCAAATCAAATCGAAACATATCTTTCAGAGAACGTTACCCCGTCCTACGGTTCTGGATTCCTCCACGCATGGATGACGAGCGGCGGGTCTTCTAAAAACGTGCCGGCGATGGAAAATTCTCCCGGGTTTTTCGGCACCAAATGTGAGGGGCACGCGCGTGTAGTCGTCTCGCCGGCAAAAACATACACACACACACACACACACACACACACACACACACACACACACACACCAGAATCCTTCCGTAGAAACACGTTTATTCCCATAAACCAAAATGGTGGTAGAAGACGACCCCCAGCCCTGGGAAAAGCCCTTATATACCCTAGAGCGGCGTAATCACCTCTGATTGGCTGTATACTCGTTGCGCGCCAAACGCCGTGGGATGGGCTTAGCTTTGGCGGGCTTTACCATGGCACATGCGCACTTTATTTGTTTACTAGGAAGAATTATGGCTGACAGCGCCACCTAGCGATGGCGGACTTTGCCAGCACCTGCCGCGGCTCCCAACATATCAACTCATCACAGCCAACACAGCGGGGCTTCTCACTGTCACAGTAATGCCTGCCACAGTATAGCTTCCCATTCTTCCAGAAGTAAATCATGTCTACCAGGATTTCACCACAGATGCTGCAGATAAAACAAGCTGGGTGCCAGAGTTTACTGTAGCCAGCCCTTTCAGCATAGATGGCTGGTTCTCCTTCTTTCATGGGGTGTTTGCAACAGTAACAGGAATATTGGATCTTCTTAGACTCCTTAGACTTGTCCTTGGAACCCACTACTGCTGTGGTGTTTCTGTTTCCAGCAAGGTTGTGCACCTTGTTATCTTGAGCATTGATCTCAGAAGGAATCTTCACGTTACCCACTCCCAGAACCTCACTCTGGTATTTCTTCACAAACTGCTTCATCTCTTTTACCTCTTTGCGAGACAACTCATGACATTTAGAAGGGTCCTGGTCATGTGCAGGGAGCTGCTTAGCCAACTGTTTCTTCCGGTACTGTGCCCCCTCTGAACCTGACACTGGCTGCTTTTCCTTAGGCAGCATTTGCATGTACTGTCTGGCAAGTGCCTGGTTCTGGACAGAGGGAGACCAGTCATAGGTAACAGTTTTAAGGGAATCCTTCTTTGCAGGCACTGGATTGCTCACTACCATTACATTGGGTTTGCACATGGGAATTGCTTCTGATTTCAGCTTGGCCATTAAGTTGGTGTATTTGGCATCTTCAGAGAGTCTCCCCACTTTCCTGTTCTCCTCAGTGCTCAGGAGTATGCCATGCTCTTCTTGCCCACATTTGCAGTTACGACATGTTTTCCTCCAGAAGTGTAGTTCAAACCCTGCACACTTCTCTTTGCATTTTAGACAGGGGGCTCCAATTCCGTGCTCGTGACCTGAGCCCATCTGTTACAGTAGAGAACAAAAGGAAACCTATTATTATAAAATTTTTAAAAATTATAATTAAGCATACTTTTAATTCCACTTAACACTCTTGTTGATGTAACACTGAAAAAAATCTTTTATGAGCTTCACATTGTTTAGCTATCTATGACACCAGGTATGTAAATGGAAGCTGAAAGCACATATGTAGAATACTTTATGTTCCCATTGCTTTTATCACAAAAAGAAAAGAAGCAAAATACAATTTTATAGAAGGCTACATCATAGAACTCACAAATTCATGTCTATGACCCTTATGTGCCCTGAATACAAGTACAGGGAGAACAGAGAGGGCAAAGACAGAAAAGCACACAGATAAATGAAAGAGTTTAGGAATTAGGATTAAAGAATTACTATATATTATGGAAGTACCATCACAGGAAAGATCAATATTTATTAAATACCAGAAACAGTATTCTGTTTTACTGACTATTTAAATCTTATGAAACCTCACACATTTGGGAAGCAGCCACTATTGCCCTCTGTTCTTTACAGATGATTTAACTGAAACCCAACAGTTTTAGAATCTGCTCAGGATCAAAATGTCAATGCATTCTACTCATATTCTATTCAATAAATGTCATTACCTGGAAGCCACATCACTGAGGTCTAGCTCTTATGATACCCAAAGGTGTTATGAAGGCTGACAAGGGAGAAAAGCAATGTGCAGGGTTATCCAGCTATAAAATTTAGATTTTACAGTAACTACTCAGGCAAGAAATCCACAATGGTGCAATAGTGCTACTTTTATTTGATGGCTAACCAACATCTGTCTACTAGGACTTAAGACTCACCCTATGAATAGAGATTTATTCCTGGTACTGAAAACCAAACAATTATCTACAACTAAGAGTTAAAGAAGAACTGACTTCTGCTACTTTCCTAAACCTGTAGACTACAGTCTAAATACATAATTTTATAACTGTAGATAAGAGTATCTCTCACTCCCCATCAAAGAAGCATCTCTTGGCAGTAGACAGAAACTATTGTTGGAATCTACAACTGGGTAAGTGTAGAGGACAACTGACTTTGAAACACCCAAACCCAATGATATACCTACAATAGTCCCAGGGAACAGGGAGGCACTGCAAGAACCAAAGGACCAGATGCCTGCTGCTAGATAGTACCTTCTAGATATGACAGGGAAGCTTCACCAAACTAAAGTTCTATTATCTTCTGCCACATGATTGGGTAAGAATTTCTATAGCCTAACCCTCTTTTTCAACCTCAATTATGACAAACAATGATGTTTAAGAAAAGAGATTGGTGATTCATACTCTCTTTTCTTGTTCAGTAGATGTATGCATTTCCAAACTTTTATAATCTGGAATGCGGTTCTAAAACTTGATATAATAATATTGCCTAGAGCAGGCATAACTCCACAAGTGCAAGTCAAATTTCTTCTTATCTGTTTCTCCTGGAGGCTTCTGATAGTGTCATTCTCCCTCTCTCCCTTTCCATTACAGAAGTCAGATGAAGGAAAATGTATTGATTCTACTTTGTAGAATCAGAACAATCCACCCCTGAGATGTATATGATCCATTACACACCTTTTAAGGCATAGTGCCATAGGACTTGGGCTGCCCCAACTCTTTTAAGTTTCAGTTCATAAGCCCCACTTGATCCCATAGCTCCAGCAATTTCTCTCTCCAGTTTACTCCATGTTCAGGATTTCCTGAAATTTATAAGACCCAGAATCCTGACTACAAGTCTTCCCTTTCTTTACCCTCAGCACAAACTACCACAACTGGGCAGAGTCCTCTTTTTCACGAAAGAGATGTTTATTACTTTTGGATACCCAAGTCTTATAGTCTAGTTTCTTTCCAGCTCTCTGTGCTTGAGAACTCTTGGTGAGGACTAATAAAAATGGTGTTAGATAATGATACTCAGAATGCTCTGGATGGGGTGGAAGAGTGAAGAGGGAGGCCTAGATGTTACCTCCTTGCCAGCTAACTTAAACTGCATAATGTAATATATAAGATGATGAAAAACAGATGCAGGGAAACAGAGTAGATGTGAAAACCTGATCCATTCTTCTGCAGCATACCTGGACATCAAACATAGACATTTCCTCAGAGTAAGAGGTTGTAAAAGGTTTTCCAAGCAAATGGACCAAAAGGGTAAACTGGTGTAACCATTGTATTATCTATGAAAATTGGCTTCAACCAAAATTAATTACAAGATACAGGTAAGTACTCTTCATATTCATAAAAACAAATCTACCAAGATAACATTTCTAGTTTATGTATCTTGCCCAAAATGCAAGGATACTTTTGTAAAGAAGCATTATTCAAGCTTAAATCTCCAATTTGTCCTTACGTATCTAAAGTGGGAGATTGCAATACTCCTCTATTATCAATGGACAGGTCATTCAGACAAAAACTAAACAGATATACTTGAGATAACAGATTTATAAACCAAATGTACCTAACAGATATCTGCAGAACATTTTAGCCAAACACAAAATAATTTACATCCTCAGTACCTCATGAAGCTTTCCTCTACATTGGCCACATTTTTAGTCACAAAGCAAGGCTCAATACATATAAGAAAAATGAAAGAATCCCCAGTATCCTATTAGACCATATGGATGAACATTAGATTTCAACTACAACAAGAACAACAATAAAAAATACAACAAGAGTTGACAAACTCATGGAGACTGAACAACTCTACTAAATGACTGGTTGGTCACAGAAGACATAAAGTAATTAAGTACTTTCTAGAATTCAATGAAAATGTCTACACAACATACCCAAACTTATGAAACAATATTTAAGAGGAGAGTTCTTGGAAATTAATACCTATATTTAAAAAATAGATAAATCTCATCCAATCTCATCCTAACAATTTAACAACCCACCTGAAAGCTCTATAACAAAACAAAGTAAGTATACACAAGAGTAGATGTCAAGAAATAATTAAAATGAAGGGTGAAATAAATATACTAGAAATAAGCAAGAACAATAAAAGAATCAATGGAATGGAGAGCTGGTTCTTTTAAAAAAGATCAGTAAGATAGACAAACTCTCATCCAAACTAAAAAACACAGAGAAAATATACAAATAAACAAAATCAGGAACAACAACAACAACAAAAAGCAACAGAACAACAGACCCTGAGGAAATCCAAAGAATCATTAGGTCATACTGTAAAGACCTGTACTCCACAAAATTGGAAAAGCTACAGCAAATAGATGATTTCTTGGTAGATACCACTTACCAAAGTTAAATCAAGATGAGATAAACAATTTATATTGACCTACAACCTCTAAGTGATTTGAACCAAATAATCCAGTGTCAGATGGTTTTCTTGTTTACTTATTCCAGACTTTCAAAGAAGAGTTTATACTAGTACTTCTCAAATTATTCCACAATTTAAGAACAGAAGAAACATCACCAAATTCTTTTTATGATGCCACAATCAGCCTGATATCACAACCACACAAAGAGTCAACAATGAAAGAGTATTACAGATAACTTTCGATTATGAACATAGATGCAAAAATACTCAGCAAAATACTTGTGAACTGTATCCAGGAACACATAAAAAAGATCCTCCACCATGTCTAAGTAGGCTTCATCCCAGAGTTGCAGTTCTCGTTAAACATATAAAAATCAGCCAATGAGTTTCACCATATAAATAAACAAAAGGAAAAACCCCACATGAGGATTACCTCATTAGACATGGAGAAAGTCCTTGACAAAATGTAGCACCTGATTGTGATAAAAGTCTCAGAAAGTATAGGGATACAAAGAATATGGCTAAAAACAATAAAGGCAATATACCACAAACCCATAGCCAACATCAAATTAAGCGGAGAGAAACTCAAAGTAATCTGATTAAAATTGGGAACAAGGCAAGGCTGACCACTCCCTTCATGCCCAATTCATTATAGTACTTGAAGTTTAATCTGGAGCAATAAGAAAACTGAAGGAGATGAAGGGGATACAAGTAGGAGGTGAAGAAGTCAAAGTATCATCATTAATCACAGGTGATATGATTATATACATAAGCAACCACAAAAAAATCTGATAGTATACACTAGCAGTCCCAAAATCTCTACCTGATAAACAGCTTCATTTATGTGGTGGGAAATAAGGAAAACTAAAAAAAAATTAGTAGTCCTCATATACAAACAACAAATAGATTGAGAAAGACATCAGGGAAAAACACCCTTCACAATAGCCCCAAAGCATATAAAATATCTTGAGGTAATTCTAACCAAGCAAATAAAACCTGAATATAACAAAATATTTCAAGTCTTTAAAGAAAGAAAATGAAGAGTATATTAGAAGATGAAAAGATCTCCCATGTTCATGGATTGGTAGAATTAACATAGTAAAAATGGCCATCCTACCGAAAACAATCTATAGATTCAGCACAATTCCAATCAAAATGCCTATACATTCTTTACAGAGCTTGAAACAACAATACTCAAGTTCATATTGATAAAATTCTCTGAATGACTAAAATAATGCTGAATAGATGAAATTCAAGAGGCATAAACATTCCTGATTTCAGCAGTATTGCTGAGCTATGGTGATAAAACAGCAAAATACTGGCATAAAAACGGACAAGTTTATCAGTGTAACTGAATCAAAGACTCAGAAGTAAGTTCATACACCTATGGACACATGATTATGTGTGTGTGTGTGTGTGTGTGTGTGTGTGTGTGTGTGTCTGTGCACACACTCATGGGTGCACACTCCAGCACGCACTTGAAACATGATGGAGAAAAGTAAACACTTATAACAATTGGAATTGGTCTAACTGGACGCCTTGATGTAGAAGAATTCAAAGAAATCTATATCTATTACCCTGCACAAAATTGAAATCTATGTGGACCAAGGACCTCAATATAAAACTAGGTACATTGAGCCTAAAAGGAGAAAGAGTAGGAAAGAGCCTTGAATGGATTGACAAAGGACACAATAAAGAGAATACCTATGGCACAGGCACTAAGATTAACAATTAATGCACGGGACCTCATGAAATTGAAAAGCTTCTGTAAGGCAAAGGTTACTGTCAACATGACAAAACAGTAGCCTACATAATAAGAAAAAATTTCTTCAAGTCCACTTTCAATAGAGAGCTAATATTCTAAACATGTGGGACCTCAAGAAATTTGAAAACAATCCAATTAAAATGAGGTATAGATCTAAACAGAGAATTCTCATTAGAACAATCTCAGAAGTCTGAGAAACATTTAAAGAAATGAGCAACATCCATATTCATCAGTGAAATGCAAATCAAGACCACTTCAAGATTCCATCTTACACCTGTCAGACTGGCTAAGATCAATTAAATAAATTACAGTTCATGTTGGTAAGAATATTGAGCAAGGGGAACACTTCTTCAATGCTGATAGGAGTACAAACTGATAAAACCATTGTGGAAATCAATATGGAGGTTTCTCATAAAACTGCCAATCTATCATCCTTAAGATCCAGTTATACCACTCTTGGGTATATACTCTAAGGATGCCCTATCCAACTACAAGTTAACTTGTTCAATTATGTTTATAATGGCTTTATTAATAATGAGTAATAACTGAAATAAATCTAGATGTCTATCAATCAGAATGGATAAAAAATGTGGTTCATCTATACAATGGAATATTACTCATATTTTCTCAAAAAATCACATCGTAAAGTGTGGAGACAAGTGGACGAAACTATAAAAAAAATTCAGAACAAAGCAACCAAGGCCCAGAAAGAATAGCGTGATATATACTCACTTATGAGTGGATATTAAGTGGTAAGTAAAACACACATAAATCCTCAGTCCCAGTGAGGTTAAAGAGGAGTAGTCTATAGGGGACACATCAATCTCTCTGAGAACAGGAAATAAAATAGATTTTGTGGATGGACTAGGACCAGTTAGGGATTAGAATAGGAAGGATCAGTCTGGGGAGAGAGAAATGGAGGAAAAGAATGGGAAGTGAGACACTGGAATAGTTTGCCTTTTAGGAGCCCCCCATGGAATCTTCACTAGGCCTTCTGCATTCATGCTGTGGTTGCTTAGCTTGGGGTTTTTGTTGGACTCCTATAAGTGGTAGTGGAGATGTCTCTAACTGTTTTTCCTGCTTGTGAGACCCTATTCCTATTACTGGATTGCCTCATCCATCCTTGATAGAAATGTATATGTCTTGTCTTTTTGTATCATGTTATTCCATGTTTGGATCCCATCACTGGGAGCTCTGTTCATTTCTGAAAGGAAATGGAGGAGCAGTGGATCTGGAGGAGAGGAAATGTGAGGGAGTAACTGAGACAAGGAAGGGGGGCTGCAATCAGCATGCAGGGTATGAAAGAACAATAAAGAAAAAGCATCAATGTAGCTTTCAAGGTTCCCACCTATACAAGGATAAATATGACCATTGTCTTTGACCAAATGGAACACACATTTCTTTTATTCCCAAAGTGGCATTATATATGTTCTTTTGAATAAAATTTTCTAATACCTTACAGCACTATTTCATGCATCATTAATTCATCACCTTATCAATTGGGGCAAATCAGATCTATGTTACTATTAAAAAGAGAGACTTAAACCTTTGACCTGAGTGGCTAGAAAAACATTCTTATGACACAAGAGACCTCATACAACATTGATTCATGGTTCCAGAGCCCAGAACTCATGTTACATATCTTCATGCTGGTAGTCAGACATAGTAAAAAATTCACCCTTAATGCTAACTCCTATGTAGCTGACAATAAAATTGAGATTGCTGAAAGAATGCCTACCATACTAATAGATGTACTCCAATATTGCTGCCAGCTTGCAATGGAGTCTCCAAAAATATAGCAATTCTGGACTATGAGGAAGAAGCAAATGTGTGTGGTGTTGAAGATGTCCCTGGCCACAAGGAATTGCCTAATATTTATCCATTGTACAAATTAATCTGAAAGGTTTTCATTGTTTTGGAGACGGTTTGCTGCTTCCTGTTTGCTCTTTGTTTGACACTACTCCTGTAGTGCTGACGCAAGAGATTTTCCACTTCCGCTAAAACAGGCTTCAGTTCTATCCCCTATAACCCAAGAGGAAGAACTCAGGCAGTCAACTGTGAATGGATGTGCCCTTGAAAGATTCCCATTTCACCAAGGGTTTCAAATCTGGTTAGATTTCTCAAATTCCAAGAGTATAACCTTAGCCAGAAATCATGTGGTTTCATTAACACAGAGATCTAGATAGCTAAACAGGAAAATGAGGTAGTAGTGTGACTTGATATAGCTACCCAAGCCATGCACAAATAGGACAGTTGTTGCCTGGTGTATTGATGATTCTACTAATAATATGGACATCCCAAGCTATAAAGAATTACAACCTGAGAGGCCAATGTTCACACTACTCCATTAAATAATATATGAGACAATATACCTTCTGCCTCAAGTGGTGTGAGATATTCCACATACTAAAACAAAGAGTCCACCTTTCATGTTTGCAAAAGACAGCTTTAGATTCACCTCTACATCTCCATACCATATTGTCCCCTTCCAAAAAGGACTTACTATGTCACATTTTGCTGACCATTCTCCCTGTACCTAACATGGCCTTTGTCATGTGACAAACTTAGGATTAGTTACCCAGTTTTTATGAAACCCTCCCCCAACTTTCTGCTTTAGTAAAGTCAGCATTGTGTCTTCATTTTGTTAAAAAAAAAAATCATCCCTTATCAATTTCTACTAGGTCAGCCTCATTCACAAGTGTCCCAGAAAATTTCATTCTATGTCAAAATGGTACCTACAATCTCCCACTTTGGCTAAGTTCAGTTCTCAATTTCCCTTTCTCTTAAAGTGGCTTAACCCAAGATCTTCAGATGAAGGGAATCATAGACAAAGGAGGTAATCTGTGACTTCCATGCTTTTTGCCAGAGATCTTCAGACCTACCTCCTCTGACCCTTATGAACCAAAGTCTACCCTTCTAACTCAAATTACCTAATATATTTTCTATATGACCTAGGTGTCCAGGTGCATACATTTGCAACCTAGGAGAATATAGGCCACTGTGATTAGGGTTTTCTAGCAGAGGAGTAAAAAAGTAGGAACCTAGACTCTTCACCCTAGGCTTCATGGTGTCCATAAAGAAAAGGAAACGTCCTATTCTGTGGGTCCACACTTGTGCAGCTGATCCTAAGTTTGAGGAGGACAATGGGCTAGGGACTACCATCTAACCTGTTAGGAAGAGTGATTATACTGATACCAATCAGATCCATGGGAGGAATGACTACTGTAGACTGTGATGAAGAGTTGTGTCCCAATTTGGTATTCCCCATATATTCTCCCTCTACACAGGTTAGTTTGGGGTATTTATTGTTGCCTAGTTGGGTATTTGTCCCTACCCTACCTGATCTCTTGTTTCTCTCAGGAATGTGGCCTTAGACTTTCCTCTTCTTTCAAAGAGGGCATAACACTTAACTCTTTTCTCCAAAGAAGGATCATATTAGATACGCCTGTAAACAAGGTGAACATTGATACAATCAAATTTTGCATCACCAAAAGAAATATTTACAAGCAAAACTTGTAACCCAAGCAGTTTGTGTTCAATCAACCCACCACCATTGGAATGTTCCCATGATTTCTGGCCAGTCCCAGAAAACTGAATACAAATGTCAAGAAACATTTAGAATTCCAAATATATATGACCAGAGAAAAAACTTTCCATTGCATAGCATACTCAAGATTTCAAAAATACAATCAAGAAAATAATATTTTCTTTAGTGCAACAAGAGAAAATATTGACATGCAAAGGCAGAAACATCACAGTAACACCTGAACACTCATTGGAACACCTTACAGCATTCTAACATGTTAGCAAAGCACAGAATGACATTTTTAAAGTTTTAAGAGTGAGTGTGTTAACATCCATGATCGCCATATACAACAGAGATAACTTTTATCATTTAACAAGTAAAAGGGACATTTCAAAACAAATACATAAAGGATGACAGTTTTAGTCATGAAAACACAGGAAGAATAAGTTTTAGTGGAGGATTGTGTGAACAGAGAACCACGAAGAAATCCATCAAGTTCAACACAGTAAAACTGCAAACCCATAATACTAGTAAAAGACAAAATAAATACCAAACAATAATCTAAAAAAAATAAAAAGCAATCAACAAAATCACAAGAACTTTAAACATTTCCTAATGATTATTTTAAAGATAAATGACTTTTACTCACAAATAAAGAAATGAAGACTAGCTCATAGGGCTGAAAATAGGAAGAATTCTCCTGGTCTCTGAAAGAAACATGACTGACAGGAAAAACCATTTACTGTCAAAGAGCAAAAGTATAGAAGAAAATTTAACAAGTGAGTACATGTGGAAAATTAGACACTATAACTATTGTGACATGTAGTAATGTAGACTTCAAATCAAAATTTGTGAGAATAAAGATAATAGCTAAATTTTATAAAAGAAATTTTTACTAATCCATCAAGTATATAATTATTGTGAACATAAAAGATATCAAATCTTTTGGCTCCCAAATTCATATAATAAACACTAATAGAAAAAGTCATATAGGTCCCGGTACAATAATAAGTAATTTCAGTAACAATTTCAATATTAGTAATGATAGTTTATCATCATTAACTGTTTTTTTTGTTGGCCTGATTTATCTACCAAAGTAACCTAGCAAAGCAACATTAAAAATGAAGGGTTTACCTTTTTGCTGGGATAGACTGCTAGCAAGTCTGCTCCCTGAAAGACACCACATCCTGAGGCATCCCAGGATAGTTGCTGCACTCAGACCATCTGGTAAGAAACCTTCCAAAGTCCCACAGCTGCCACTGGGAACCCAGGAAACTCGGGACCCATCACCCACCAAAACCCCCACCTGCCGAATTCCACTCCCCTACCAGTCAGTCCTTTCTACCAGAACAGACTGCTAGCTAGTCTATTTCCCTGAAGACATCACATCCTGAGGCATCCCAGAAGATCTGTTGCACACAGGACAACTGGGATCCAGGAGATCCACTGCACACAGGGCAACTGACACCATAGCCTGAAGGCATCCCAGAAGACCTACTGCACACAAGGCAACTGAAGAACTGATTGCCAGCTTGTCTGCTCCCCTGAAAACACAACGGCTTGAAGATATCACAGGAGTTTCTCTGCTCACAGGGCAACTGGGCAACTGACACCACAGTCTGAATCCCTCTAGGGTCTCCACATCAAGCAGGGCAACTGACCCAACAAACTGAAAGCTGTCATGGAATTCTGATGCGCACTGGGAAACAGAAACCATAGTCTGTATCCCCTCCTAGAGAACAGCTTCACACAAAACAACTTGACTGTTCCTCTGAAGACACAACAATCGGGAGGCCTCCGAGGAGGTCTCCAGCCAAGGCAACAGATAAGCAGCTTCTCTGCCCCTCTGAAGACCCCACAAATGGAAAGCCCCACAGGAGGTCTGCTACAGCCAGGGACACAGGCCTACCAGGAGACCTGAAGCAACCCAAGGCCAAAAGAGACAGACTCCAGACACAGTCACCAGACCAACACATACCAGGAATAACCAGATAGTAAGAGGCAAGCACAAGATCATAGCAACAGAAGCCAATATACATGGGCATCAGCAGAACACAGTTCTCCCACAACAGCAAGCCCTGAATACACCAACACACCTGCAAATCATGAAGCTGACCTAAAATCCTATCTCATGAAGATAATAGAGTCCTTTAAGGAAAATATAAATAACTCACTGAAAGAAATACAGGAAAACACTGGTAAACAGGTAGAAGCCCTTAAGGAGCAAACAAATGAATCACTTAAAGAAATACAGGAAAACACAATCAAACAGGTAAATGAATTGAATAAAGTGGTCCAAGACCTAACATTGGGAGTAGAAACATCAAAGAAAACACAAATGGGGGCAAACCTGGAAGTGGAAAACCTAGGAAAGAGGTCAGGATTTACTGATGTAAGCATCATCAACAGAATACAAGAGATAAAAGAAAGAATTTCAGGTGTAGATGATATCATAGAAGTGTTTGACACAACTGTCAAAGAAAATTCAAAACATAAAAAACTCTTAACCCAAAACACCCATAAAATCCAGGACATAATGAAAAGACCATATCTAAGAATAATTGGAATAGAGGAGAATGAAGCTTTCCAAATCAATGGACCTGAAAATACCTTCAACAAAATCTTAGAAGAAAACTTCCCTAACCTAAAGAAAGAGATAGCCATAAATGTACAGGAGGCCAATAGAACACCAAATAAATGGGACCAGAAAGGAAAATACTCTCATTACATAATAATCAAAACAGTAAATGCACAGAACAAAGAAAGAATATTAGAAGCTGCAAGGGAAAAGGGCCAAGTAACATACAAAGGTAGACCTATCAGAATTATACCAGACTTCTCACCAGAGGCACTAAAAGGCAGAAAAGTCTGGTCAGAGGTCATGAAGACTCCAAGAGAACACAAATGCCAGCCCAGGCTACTATCCCTAACAAAACTCTCAATGAACATAGATGGAGAAAACAAAATATTCCAGGACAAACCAAATTCAAACAGTATCTATCTACCAATCCAGCCCTACAGAGAATTCTATAAGGAAAACTCCAACACAAGGAGGGTACCTACACCAAAGAAAAGACAAAATATCAGTCATCTTACAACAAAGCCAAAACCAGAGAACCACATCCACATAAAGCCACCTAAAAAACAAACATAACAGGAACTAACAGTTATCTGTCTTTAATATCTCTTGATATTATTGGACTCAACTCACATATAAAAAGACATAAACTAACAGACTGGATATACAAACAGGATCCAGCATTTTCTGCGTACAAGAAACACACCTCAATAACAAAGACAGACACTATATCAGAGTAAAAGGCTGGAAAACGGTCTTGCAAGCAAATGGTCCCAAGAAACAAGATGGAGTTGACATCTTAATATCCAATAAAATAGATTTTCAATCAAAAGTTATCAAGGGTGATGATAAAGGGGCACTTCATATTCATCAAAGAGAAAATTCACCAAGATGAAGTCTCAATTCTGAACATCTATGCCGAAATGCAAGGTCACCCACATTCATAAAAGAAATTTTACTAAAACTCAAATGCATACTGAATCCCACAAAATAATAGTGGGAGACTTTAAACCTCACTCTCATTAATGGACAGGTCATTGAAACAAAAACTAAACAGAGACACAGTGAAACTAAAGAAGTTATGAACCAAATGGATTTAACAGATATCTACAGAACATTTCACCCTACAAGAAAAGAATACACCTTCTTCTCAGGACGTCATGGTTCCTTCTCCAAAATCAACTATATAATTGGTCACAAAACAGCCTTCCACCTATATAAGAAGATTGAAATAATCCCGTGCATCTCATCAGGCCACCATTGCCTAATGCTGGTCTTGAATAACAACAAAAACAACAGAAAGCCCACATACACTTGGAAAGTGAAAAACTCTCTACTCAATGATAACTTGGTCAGGGAAAAAAGAAAGAAAGAAAGAAATTCAAGACTTCCTGGAATTCAATGAAAATGTTGACATGACATACCCAAACTTATGGGATACAATGAAAGCCGTAATAAGAGGAAAATTCATAGCACTAGGTGACTCAGTAAAGAAACTGCAGAGATCTTACACTAAAAAATTAACAGCACACCTGAGAGTTTAGAACAAAAGGAAGCAAACAAACTGAAGAAGAGTAGATATCAGGAATTAGTCAAACTCAGGGCTAAAATAAACCAAAGAGAAACAAAGAGAACAAAGCAAAGAATCAACAAGGTAAATAAACCCCTAGCCAAACTAACTAAAGGGCCAAGAGGCAGTATCCAATTTACCAAAATCAGAAATGAAAAGGGAAACATAACATCAGAAATGGAAGAAATCAAAAAATCATCAGATCCTACTACAAAAGCCTATACACAACAAAACTGGAAAATCTAGAGGAAATGGGTGGTTTTCTAGACAGATATCACATACTAATGTTAAATCCAGAGCAGGTAAACTATATAAACAGTCCCATATCCCATAAAGAAATAGAAGAAGTCATTAAATCTTCCCAACCACATCCCCCCAAAAAGCCCAAGGCCAGATAAATTTAGTACAAAATTCTACTAGACTGTCAAAGAAGATGTATTATCAATATTTCTCAAATTACTCCATAAAATAAAAACAGAAGGAATACTACTTCATTTATTCTATGGAGCTACAATTACTCTGATATCTGACTCACACAAAGACACAGCCAAAAAAAGAGAACTGCAAACCAATCTCGCTTATGAATAGCGATGCAAAAACACTCAATAAAATTCTCATGAACCAAATCCAAGAACATATCAAAACCATCACTCACCTGGTCAAGTAGGCTTCATCCCAGGGATACAAGGTTTGTTCCCTATACAAAAAGCTATTAATGTAATCCGCTATAAAAACAAACTCAAAAAAATCATATGATATCTCCTGAGATGCAGAAAAAGCATTTGCCAAATACAATACACCTTCATGTTAAATGTCTTGGAAAGATCAGGAATTTAAGGCCCATATCTAAACATAATAAATGAAATTTATTGCAAATCAACAGCCAATATCAAATTAAATGGAGACATTTTTAAAACAATTCCACTAAAATCAGGGACAAGACAAGGATGCCCATTCTCTTCATATCTACTCAATATAGTACTCGAAGTGTTATCTAGAACAATAAGACAACAAAAAAGAGATCAAGGGGATACAAATTGGCAAAGAAGAAATAAAGGTATCATTATTTGTAGATGACATAATAGTATACATAAGTGACCCCAAAAATTCTACCAAAGAACTTCTCCATCTGATAAACAACTTCAGCCAAGTTGCTGGGTATAAAATTAACTCAATAAATCAGTAGCCTTCCTTTATACAAAAGATAAACAGGCTGAGAAAGAAATTAGAGAAACAACTTCCTTCACAATAGCCACAAGTAATATAAAATATCTTGGGGTAACTAACCAAACAACTGAAAGATCTTTATGAAAATAACTTCAAGTCTCTCAAGAAAGAAATCAAAAATCTTAGAAAGTGGAGAGATTGCCCATGCTCATGGATTGGCAGAATTAACATGGTAAAAATGGCCATCCTAACAAAGACAATCTATAGATTTAATGTAATCCCCAACAAAATCCCAACACAGTTCTTCAAAGACATGGACAGAGAAATTCTTTATTTCACCTGGAAAAGCAAAAAACCCAGAATAGCAAAAAACAATTCCTAACAATAAAAGAATTTCTGGAGTAATCACCATCCCTGACCTCAAGCTATACTACAGAGAACTAGTGATAAAAAACTGCATGGTATAGGTACAGAGACAGACATGATGATCAATGAAACAGAATTCAAGACTCAGAAATAAAACCACACCATTACAGACACTTGATATTTGACAAAGAGGCCAAAAATATGCAATGGAAAAAAGAAAGCATCTTCAATAAATGGTGCTGGTCTAACTGCCTGTCTGTATGTAGAAAAATGAAAATAGACCCATATTTGCTATCTTGCACAAAGCTTGAGACCTACTGGATCAAGGACCTCAATATAAAACCAGACACACTGAACCTAATAGAAGAGAAATTTGGAAACAGCCTTGAACTCATTGGCACAGGGGAAAATTTCCTAAACAGATCTCCAATGGCTTACTCTCTAAGATCAAGAATTGACAAATGAGACTTCATGAAACTCTAAGGCTTTTGTAAGGCAAAGGACATAGTCAATAGGACAAATTGACCACCTACAGATTGGGAAAGAAATCTTTACTAGCCCCACATCTGATAGAGGGCTAATATCCAAAATATATAAACAACACTAGAAGGTAACCACCAAAAATCCAAACAACCCAATCAAAAACTGGGGTATATAACTAAACAGGATTCATAGCAGAGGAATCTTGAATGTGTGAGAAGCACCTAAAGAAATGTTAAGTGTCCTTAGTTATCAGAGAAATGCAAATCAAAATGACCCTGAAATTCCACCTTACACCAATCAGAATGGCTCAGATCAAAACCTCAGTTGACAGCACATGTTTGTGAGGATGTGGAAAATGAGGGAATACTCCTCCATTGCTGGTGAGATTGTAAACTGGTACAACCACTCTGGAAATCAGTCTGGAGGATCCTCAGAAAATTGGAAATAGATCTACCTGAAGACCCAGCAGTACTACTCTTGAGAAATATAATCAAAAGATCCCCAACCAGGCCACAAAGGCATATGTTCCACTATGTTCATAGCCTTGTTTGTGATGGCCAGAAGCTGGAAACAATCCAGCTATACCACGACAGAAGAATGGATATTGAAAATGTGGTTCATTTACACAATGGAGTACTACTAAGCTATTAAGAATGAGGACATCCTGAGTTTTGCTGGCAAATGGATGGAACTAGAAAATATCATACTGAGTGAAATAACTCAGACCCCAAAGGACATGCATGGCATGTATTTATAAATAAGTGGATATTAGCCAAAAAAGTACAGAATAACCAAGTTACAGTCCACATAACTCAAAAAGTTTAACAAGCTGAAGGGCCCAAGTGAGGGGACCTCAATTCTACTTGGGAGGGAGAAAAAAGTAATCACAAGTGTGGGCTGAGGGATGGACCTGGATGGGAAAGGGGATGAGGAGGGAAAAGGGGAACATGATCTGGTATTGAGTGGTGGGAAAAAGACTGAAGCCCTGAGGGCCAGAAGAAAGAATGGAATCAGGCAACCTTGGGAGCTAGGAGGTGAGGGGACCCTCCAGAATGTACCAGAGACCTGGGAGGTGAGAGACTCTCAGGACTCAAAAGGGAGGGACTTTAGATGAAATGCCCTACAGTGGGGAGAGGGAATTTGTAGAGCTCACCTCCAGTAGAAAGACGGCATCAAAAGACAGAGGGGATTGCAATCCCAGAGTCAAAACTCTGACCCATAATTGTTCCTGTATCAACGAACTGCAGTGATGGAAATGGAGAGGAGCCTGAGGAAAATAAGGTTCAGTGATAGGCCCAAACTAGGATCCAGCTCAAGGGGAGGTCCCAAGGCCTGACACTATTACTGAAGCTATGGACCACTCACAAAAAGAGACCTATCATGACTGCTCTTCGAAAAACCCAAGAAGCAGCTGAAAGAGTCAGATGCAGATATTTTCACCTAACCAATGGAAGCTGCTAACCCCTGTATATGAATTAGAGGAACGCTGAAAGAAGCTGAGGAGGAGGGTGAACCTGTAGGAGGACCAGCAGTCTCAATTAACCTGGACTCTTGAGGTCTCTCAGATACTGGACCACCAGCCATGCAGCATACACCAGCTTATACGAGGTCTCCAGCACATATATAGCATAAGACTACTGAGTCTGGGCTCAGTCAGAAAAGATGCACTTTAACCCTCAAGAAACTGGATGCCTCAGGGAGTTTAGATGTCTGATTGGGTGGGAGAAGAGGGTTGGGGACATCCTCGTGGAGACGGGGGCTGGGTTGGAGGTATGTTATGGGGAACAGTCAAAGGGTGGACAGGGAGGTGGATAAAATCTAGAGTGTAAAAAAAAGATCAAATAAACGTTTAAAAAAATAAAGGGTTTATATTGACTCACCATTCCAGAATATGGTCCATCACATCAGAGCGTCATGGCAGAAGGAGCTTTAGGCAGCTAGTAATTCTGCATTTATAATCAGAAAGCACAGGGAAATCAATGTTGCTATTGAGAGCCTCTTTCTCTCTTTAATCCAGTCCAAAAACCTTGGCTATGAAATGTGCCTCCAACATTTAGGGTGTGTTTGCCTACTTCAGTTAAACCAATCAAAAAAGAAAAACAATTCCTGACAGACACACCAGAGTCTAACCTAATCTAGATAATTCCTTAAAGACATGTCCACAGGCTCCTTTTCTTCATGATTGTAGGTCCTTTTGGCAATCCACATAAAACCCCACATTATCCAAATTAAAACTAATGAACATCAGAGCAAGACTAGATCATATACAGAATGGACTTAACAGTTCCCTACAGAATATTTTCTTAATGGATATGGCAAACATTCTTCCTGATAACTCATCAAATTTTATATACCTCTAAAATATATCAAATTTTATTTTACAAATTAAGTGTTAACAGATGCAAAAGAATAAACATAGTTTATTTTCTAAAATATAGTAGAACTAAAATAGGAATCAATAATGGGAAAAAGCATAGAATCTATACAAATATGCAGATAGCAATCAATATACATACTTTGCTAGGCTTACAGATTGGCATACAAAGAGAGATTCATTATGCCATTTCCATTCATCCCATTTCCTTACTTATTTACTTATTTATATACATACAGCTACTTTGTCTGCACGTATGTCTGTGCACTATATATATGCCCAGTACCTGCAAAATTCAGAAGACAGTGTCAGATCCCAGTGGTACTAGAGTTACACATAGTTGTTAGCTAGCATGTGTATCTGGAAATTGAACACAGGTCCTCTGGAAGAGTAGCCATTTCCTTTAACTGCTAAGCCATCTCTTAGCCTCCCTTTTTCCATATTGTTCACCTTTCTGTATTGACATCCCAGATCCCATGACTTCTACCAACTGGTTCCTTTCTTCCTTCAGTAGTTATCCAGAAGTGGTTTGAATGAGTTGTCTCCCCTGTTCTTAGGCATTTGAATACTCAGTCCCCAGTTGGTATTGGTTTGGGAGAGTCTTAGAAGGTATGGCCTTGCTAATGGAGGTATTTCATTAGGGGTATGTTTGTAAAGTTATAAGACTCACAATATTTCAAGTTTACTCTCTCAGTTTGCTGCTTATCCTATGAAATGGGAGGACAGAATATCATGCCTGCTGCTTGCTGCTATAGGCTATTCCTCATCATGATGAATTCTTATTCCTCTGGAGTTTTAAGCCAAAAATATCCATCTTTATACCAGTTCCCTTTTTAATGTCGCTTTGTCATAGCAACAATACAGGAATTACTATGTACCCTTTTAACATTTTATGTGATAGGCATTATATTATGCTTTTATTTTTCCCCTGAAAGTTTATTTTCTATTGTTCTTATTTTTGTACTTTGATGAGTTACCCCCATCCAACCATTCACAAACATGCAAATATATAAAAAATAAATCTCAAATCCACATTTGAGAGAAAACTTGTTAATTCCCTCTTTCCAAATCTGTGTTACTTTGCCTAACATAATAATCTCTACTTCCAATTACTTCCAAATGCCATGATTCATGCCATGATTCATGCTGTCTTTGCACTTGACTAAAATTTCATCATGTATGTATGTATATGTGTGTGTGTATGTATGTATATATATATATATATATATATATATATATATATATATATATTGCATTTTATCTATTCAGCTCATGATGGAAAGAAATGGTTTTATTTCTTACCTACGGTGTTTTCTTTCCCAAATTTTGAAGTTTTATTTATTTCAAATTTTATTTATTTTACTTATTTTTATGGAACATTTTATTTATTTACAATTCAAATGTTATCCCTTTTCCCAGTTTCCCCTCTGAAAAACCCCTTTCCCATCCCCACTCCCCCTGCTTCTATGAGAGTGCTTCCCCACCTACCCAACCACTCCTGCTTCCCCACCCTGGCATTCCCCTACACTGAGACACTGAGTCTTCACAGGACCAAGGGCCTCTCCTCTCACTGATACACATCAAGGCCATCCTCTGCTACATATGCGGCTGGAGCCATATGTCACTCGATGTGTCACCAACTATTTGGTTGGTGGTTTAGTCCCTGAGAGCTCTGGGGGATCTAATTGGTTGATATTATTGTTCTTCCTATGGGGTTGCAAACCCCTTCAGCTCCTTTAGTCCTTCTCTACCTCCTCCACTGGGGACCCTGTGCTCAGTCAAATGGTTGGCTGTGAGCATCTGCCTCTGTATTTTTCAGGCTCTGGCAGAGCCTCTCAGAAGACAGCTATATTAGGCTCCTGTCAGCAAGCACTTCTTGGCATCTGCAATAGTATCTGTATTTGTTGTCTGTATATGGGATGGATCCCCAGGTGGGGCAGTCTCTGGATGGCCTTTCCTTTAGCCTCTGTTCCATACTTTGTCTTTGTATTTCCTCCCATGAGTATTTTGTTCCCCCTTCTAAGAAGGACTAAAACATCCAGTTTGGTCTTCCTTCTTCTTGAACTTCATGTGGTCTCTGAATTATCTTGTGTATTCTGAGATATTGGGCTACTTGGGCTAGTATCCACTTATCCTTATTGGTGAGTGCATACCATGTGTTCTTTTGTGACTGGGTTAACTCACTCAGGATGATATTTTCTAATTCCATCCATTTGCCTAAAAAGTTAATGAAGTCATAGTTTTAATAGCTGGGTAGTACTCCATTGTGTAAATGTACTATGTTTTCTGTATTTATTCCTCTGTTGAATGATATCTGGGTTCTTTCCAGCTTCTGAATATTATAGATAAGGCTGCTATGAACATAGTGGAGCATGTGTCCTTGTTATATGTTGGAGCATCATATAGGTATATGCCCAGGAGTGGTATACCTGGGTCCTCAGGTAGTACTATGTACAATTTTCTGAGGAGCCATCAGACTTATTTCCAGAGTGGTTGTACCAGCTTGTAATCTCAACAATGGTAGAGTCTTCCTCTTTCTCCTCATTCCTGTAATTAGCTACTGTGAATATTATACCAATAAACATGGATTTCAAATATGCCTATAGTAGAACCTAGGCTTTTTTAAAAGTATTTTTCCAGTAGTGTTACTTCTAGGTCATATAATGATTCTACTTTTTGAAAGCCTACATACAAAAATAATTAAACAGAGTTGTAGGAGTTTACATCCTACCATGGATACAAATAGGAAAAGATTTCAAACGTATGTTTAAAATTTTTCAGCAGAAAACTCATATAAATACATTCAGCAAAGTGGCATGACACAAAAATCACCATTTAAAAATCAGCAGCATTTCTATATGCCAGCAATGAACTTGCACAGAAATAAATAAAACAAAAAACAATTCCTAACAACATTTAAAAAATTATGAAGGCTGAAAGATTGTTCAATTGATAAAACACTTGCCACACAAAGGTGTGTATAAGAGTTCAATCTCAAGTACCCAAAGGTGAATTAATGTGACTGCTCACCAGTTCTCTGGACAGGTAGAGACTGGGCATCTCAGAGACAAGCTGGCTAACTAAACAAGCCATCCCCTGCTTCATTAAATACAGTCTGTAGCATCATCAAAGACAAGCAGCATTAACATGTGGTCTCTATATGCACATGCACACACAAGCATATGTAACCACACATGTGTGCACCTACTTATATATAAATACATTATACACACATGCCATTAACAACCATAAAACCCACATATCTCGTCTGACCCACTCTCACCTACACACCCACCAATACAAACACACACACACACACAAACACACACACACACACACACCACACACACACACACACACACACACACACACACACACGAAGTAGTGTTAGAAGAACATAAGCAGGAAAGTAAAACTAAAGCAGGCTGCCTAAAATAGTGTCTTCTTGTTCACATAATAGTCTACCAGGAGAAATAGCAAGAAAGTACATGAGTAATTACAGGACCAGTATTGTAAAAGAAAGGATCCTAGAGCCCTAGTAAATATCCAATCCAGCATCTGTTTCACTGGTTTCCAATCTCAAGCCTCTCCCATACAAATGTTTAGTTATTAATTTGGTGTTCTATGAGACTTGATGTTTTGTCCTTCCTGATCATCCAGTTGTTTTTTCATGCCAGGATATAAACTTGGCAATCATCTAGACAACATTGGTCATTTTCGTTACATGCATGCATATAAAGTGAATCAATTAAATCATATGTATGAAAATGCTGTAATTAAGCTTATTTCTATGTATTCTGACAAAGAAAATGAATGAAGTTTTAAAGCTTGAGAAAAGAACATAAATTATTAAGCTAAATGCTATAAAATATACTGTTTATTTTCATTATCAAATTTACTATGTATAAAAGTTATTTTATTTGAGCAACTTAATAATGTAGATTTTAGCAATCATTCCTCAATATGTAGAATAATTCACATAAATCTTAGCCAATCATAGATCAAGTAATCATCTTCAAATTCTAAATTCAAAGTGGAAAATTAATACTTCTTTTATGTATTACCTTGTTTAAAGCTGTCATTTGTGTATATATATAAACTACTATTCAATTTATATTGATTGTTAATCTTAACTAAACCTAGTCACTGTTACTTAAATTAAGAATGCTATTTTGTGCTGACATTGGAATTGCTAAGCTAATTCTCAAAAGGTGTATCTAATACGAATGGAAACCCATAAATTCCTGTCCATTTTTCCCTGTGTTATCCAAGATTTTAGGAAAATAATGGAATACCTGGCAGTAGATACCTTTAAAAATAAATTTACTGGGATAAACTGTGATTAAACAAAGAAAGGGGTTGATGAAGCACTCAGAAATTCCAAGAAGAAAGGACATGTGGCAAAGCATTAATGCAATACCACAGGAAAATAATTAGATGATTGAAAAGTGCCCCTGTGCTTCTGAATGATGCAAGGCTTATTGACTGTGTATCCAATAGGAAACAGAACTCCTTGACAACAGAAAACCTTTCATCCAGCAAGAACAAAAACTGCTCCAAGTAAACTGGCAATGTATGCAACAAGCAGACCAAGTTTCTCTGTCAGTAAAATAATATCTTCATCTATGTTATCAATTTTACATGTTCTTTGAGTATCAACTGCTATAAAAATATGGCCTTTCAAAGAATCAACCTGAATAAGGCCTCTAAAAATCATTCTGTGCAACTATGCTACAGATGCTTTATTGGAATGAATTTGAATGCCCCATGGAGAGCCTCTAATATGAGCCATTGGCTATATTGTGCCTTCAGGAGAATTACCTGGCCTTCCTAAAACAGTCCAAATATTGAAATGTTATAGAGACTTGATATTTATTTAAGGCTATAGGCTGTATATTCAAGACTCCAACCTTGTCTGTGTTAGTAATGAAACAGATAAAAGTATTTGAAAACAAATTTCATTTATATGATAAAGAAATTATTGTTTTGGCCTTATTCTCTGAATAATATTTATAATACCATATTATTTACATGATAATTTCATTTCACTAAGTATTACGTAGTAGTTTGGAGATGCCTTTTGGCATCCAGGAAGATGTTTACAGTTATCACAATTTTATCTAGGAAAAATTTATATCAGATAGATCATCTTTAAAATAGAGAAAAATATTTGCAAAATCAATTCCATGCATTTTATTATCTCCATTCAATATTATCACTTGCTCTTTCCCTAGCACAATACACAAATGATTGTCTGACCCTCACAGTCTCTGAGGAGCGAAGGTTTGGATCAGCCTTTCCCATTCAATTATGAGGCTGTAACAGACATCACTGCAACACTGATGGTCTCCAATTAGAGGGTTCTATCATGGTGCAAGAGAGACTTGAGAACACAGTCTCCTAAGCAGCCCTTGCCTTTTCCCATCATGATGCTACTTCAACCATTCCTTGTCATGGCTCCTGACAGTGGGCACCATACCAGGTAGCACTCTGGACCCTAAGGAAGAGGATCCTCAGCATCCTTCATCATTCAGAATGCTTGGATGATTGCCCTGCTATTGCAAGCAGAACTGCCAGGTGAAGCAGCTCAGTATTGACCTATGCAGGCCCAAGAACAGCTGTTCAAAGTGCCCCCCTTGAGGTTTGCTTGATTCCTGAGGCCAATGGTCACGTGAGTTTTGTGCAGTTTGTCTTCTGTCCATGTCCACAATACTCAGGAAGGAAAACAGCTCTAGAAGTCTACTGCTTAACTGCTTCTTGTTGGAAGTCACCATTGACAAGCACATTATCTGCCCCTTTATGTGGTAGTAGCCCATTTCCTCACTTATTGTCCAATAACTTTATTGACTAAGTGGCCCAATGAATGGAAAGAGGTCAATGAGTATCATCCTAGACTTTGCCTTCTGACCTTTAGCCACAAGTTTCCCAATATCCACAGCCTAGCATCCCCATAAGTATCCCCCAACAAATCATGGCACCCTACTCCAGTGCAGAATGTACTTGCAGGGTTCACAGCCTCCATGACCTGGGACCCCTTCATTTTCCCCCAACCAGATTATGATAACCTACTTACATGGAGGAAGAACTTGATCAGAAAAGATCTGAGAAATTTTGTACCTCCTGAGCTCCTTAGACTGACTTGGCATAATTTCAGGTGCTCAAAGCTCTATGAAGACCAAAGATTCAAAAAACTTGATGTTTATGTTACAGAAAAGCTATAGAAACTCAATGCTCTTATAAAGGCTTCAATGAATAAGAGGACCATGGACCCTCTTATGGAACTGAGAGAGAATAAGGAATGGACAGTTCTACTTCCTCTAAACATTCCTGGGGTCATAAGTAACCCATGTGATTCACAGCCCGCCACCAGAAAAAAAAAAATAACGCTCACTTTTTTGTGCCCATATCTAGGAAGGTAAAAAGAAGCCATCCTATGTCTACTGGGTTTGAAAAACCTATAGAATTTGCCCAGTCAGATGCCAGAGCAGGTGTAATATCTTCAAAACACAGTACTTCAGATGCCAGTGAAAAGTTCAAAGAAGATCACACAATTCCTGGGCCATCTTCTGCTGACTCTGACCGGCTGACCAACATGGACAGGTAATTCCCCTATGTATTCAAGGTTTCTTACTAACTTCTCTGTCTAGCCAAGGAGTTCTACAATCTTATATTTCTTTCCAAGATGCTCAGGGACTGTCCCTATCCACCCAAGAGATGCTGGGATTAACCAAATGTTTTCAAGGGTCAGGAATCCCAAGGAATTCTCACTTGTGCTAAAAAAAAATCAAACATGTCCCCTCTTTTGGAAGCAGATTAAAAAGTTCATTTTCTACCAAAGGAGTCTCTAATCTTCCCAATTCCCTAACAAAGAGAATTGAACAATACCCTTCTGATCAAGGGACCTACAATAGGTCAGTCAGACAAAGAGGACTCCAAATCCTTTTCTTCAAAAGGGAGCAGAGTGGTTTTGCCTTTCCCCCAAATGGATTAAGTCCTACCACCTCTCTCCAGGATACTTTAACAACTTTGACAGATGACAAAGTGGGGTGGAGAGCTATTCCCTCTCAGGAAGACAGTCAAAGTTGTTCCCCATCTCTCCCAAAGGGGCCTATGCTATCCACTTCTAGTAAAATGAGCTTAATTTCTGGCCCTGCTGATCAAGGTGATTTCAGAACTTCCCCCAATAAACCTAGAGGGGTTTGAAAGTTCTCCAGCATTAAAAAATGGGTTCATATAATCCCTTACAGCCCAAAGGGGACTATACTCAATTATAATTACTCAAAGCAGCCTCATATGGCTCACATCTGCCAAAGGAGGAACAAAACTTTCCACATCTACAGCAGGGGCTCAAAGACCTTTGGTATCTTTGAAGGGATTCTTGAGAGTTACACACACACCCAAGAAGTACAATCTCTTGATTTCAGCCAAGGAACTCTTGTGATTTCTGTACTTACACAAAATAATCTAGTACTTTCACCATCTTTTTCAGTGGTTCTAAGACCTTCCCAATCTGTCAAGTGGCACTAGGATTGTCCACACCTACAGAAGAAGGTCAAAGACATATTCTCAAATGTATCCTCACTCAAAAAAGGAGATTGAAACATTTAGTATAAAAGAGACACTGAACAACATCATTCTAACAGACAGAGACTGAGAGATGCTCCCTCTGAACAAAGGGACTTCACAATGTCCCTATCAGACCAAGAGGACTTCAAATATTCCTTACCAGACAAACAGACCCTCTTCATTTGTCATCAGGCCCAAAAGAGGCAACATTATGCTAAGACACGAGTCAGGTGAGCTCCACATTTGCCCAGAGTGCTGAAATAGTACAACCATCCTTACTTGCCCAGAGATTTGTAGGGCATTCTGCTCTTGAATTTCATACATATACATCAGAGATACCACGGCATCTTGAACATGTCCAGGATTCTCTGAGTACTACCATATCTCATAAAGGGATTGTGTTCCTTTATCTTATAATGAATTCTCCACTAACTAAATGGCTTTTCGTTGTGACATACCTACAAAACATGTTCTAGGATATATTTCATCTGCACACAGAGTTCTGAATCCAACCGTATGTGAACAATGGGCTATGGGATGTGACATGCATACACAAGAGTCTGTAGTGTCCTCCCCATTCAGAGAAGGGGATTCCTTGCATTCCATCTGCACATGTAAATTCATAGGACTTTCCTAAATTTCACAGAATATAGGATCTCCTCAAGAGTATCAACAAACTGCAAAAACTACACAAGATGATGTCAACTCTTCTCCACCTGCACAAAGAGCTGCTAGTCCTTCCTCATACTCACTAGTGTTTCTAGAACATCCTACAAATTCCTGAAAGGCTCTGGGTTCTACCTTATCTTCTAAATGATCCTTAGAATCTATTTTGCCCATCCAGCTGGCTATGAAAACAGACATCCTTATGCAAACAATCTTTCCCCTTTTCCAGGTGAAGAAAGTTTTCTTGGAACTTCCACAAGTACACGTAGAGATCTGGTAACTTCCCCACATGTCCCTGAGTGTCTAAGTCCTTCCACATATGTCCATGATGATATAGTAGAGGGTACATCAACACAGACAGCTCAAATACCTTTCCTTCTGAAGCCATAGTCAAGACTTCTACATGTACACAAGGCATATTAAGACCTTCCTCATCTCAGCAAAAGGCCCTAGATTCTATGATACCTGAACATGGTGCTTCACAATTGTCTCCATCTACCCAAAAGTGTTTCTTCTGTATCCCTTTTCACTAGACATTCTTCATCTACCCAAGTGAACCCTGGCATCCAGTTTCTAAAATAAATAAATAAATAAATAAATAAATAAATAAATAACAGTTAGGAGGTGATCCTTCTCACAAAGTGTACTTCAGAACTTTTGAAACTGAGGAAGACAATTTCAGCCTTCCCTCTTCTGCAAAAAGGAAGTGTGCATCATCTCCTGCTGCCAAAAAAAAAATCAACTGCTACAATTACTCCTCAGGTGATTGCCACACATTCTATCTCTGTTCAAATAGTCGTGAAATGTTCCACATCTGACCAAGGGATTGTGGAACAATCTACCCAAGTGCATGCTAGGCAATCCATATTATCTCAAGAATCTCAGAAGTCTTCTCTGTCTGCCCCAAAGGCTCTAGTATATTCACCATCTGCCCTGGGGCTTCAGCTCTTTCTTCATCCCCCTCAACATCTCCTGAACATTTTCTCCATGTACAGGATGAAATTTCTCTTTCCAATTCAAACTTAAGTTCTACAAAACCTTTGCTATCTGCCCAAGGGTCTGAGGGAAAGTCCACATCAGCCAAAAAAAAATCTCTAGGACTTCTGCCATTAGCCCTAGAGTGTCTGACAACTTTTGTGTCCTCCAAAGCACCAAAAAATACTTCTGCCTACAACCTTCTTGCTGGACAACACTTGCCATCTCTCCTAGTGACCAAGATATCATCAACATGTAAGTAAGAGTATCTAGAAACTTCACCATTTGCCCAAAGTTATTTAGTGGGTTCATCTTCTTCTTCAAAAGCTCTGTGTTTTTTTTCCATTTGCCCAAGGAACAGTAGAAGTTTTGTCATCTGTTCAAAGGGTTCGGGAAGTTTTTTCACCTTCACTAGTGCTTGGCACATTTGCCCCACCTCCCAAGAGATATGAAACTATTTTCAGTAGCACAATTGATTTTAGGTCATACCCCCACCACTACCTGCTCAGGGGTCTCTATAAACTTCTTCATGCTCACCTCTGTAACTTTAAATTTTTTGCAGCTTACTGTTAATGAGGGTTTTTAAACACCTTAATCTCCCTTCTAGCCCACTACCCACCAGAGGCAGTGTAAAAGAATGGATACAGGGGAAGTGGACCTATTTAGAAATGGTTCTTTGGAGCAAATCCCATTTGCTTCTCAGGAATTCAGCAGTTCAGTTCACAGGTCAACAGCAGCAGCAGCAGCAGCAGCAGCAGCAGCAGCAGCAGCAGCAGCAGGAGCTTGATCCACTCACAAATTTTTCATGAATATACCAGTAGTTCAGTTCAGTAGTGTCAGAATAGCAGCATCATTGGCACAACCTAATGCCAGGAGAATTTCTAGGCTGTGCCTCTCCCTTATTCTTCTTGCTAAATTATGTTGCACTAGTTGTGCTAAATTACATTGGCTTCTTGCCTCCATCATGACTCCCATTGTAATTGTTGACCAGTTTCTAGAATAACTGACACCAATGCCTTTAAATCTTGTGGGATCACTCTATGCTGTGTAACCCAATTATTTAGCATTTCTTTAACAAACAAAGAATACAAACTGTAAGATACAATAGGTTTTAAAATGCTTTTAGATCTAACATTTTTATCAGTCATAAGATCAATTCATTACAAGCCTGTCCACCACTGTTAGCAGGCATATGCTGCAAAAAGACTGGGAAGGCTGAAGGTGCCTGTTCAGGTCTAAGCAAATTCTATGGTAGTGCACTTGGCTGAACATTAACCTGTAGTACCTGCGCCATTTCTGCTCTTTTAAGTCTCCTAGATGCAGGGCAGGGAGGTAGTTTCCCTTCCTGCCTAGTTTGCGTTCTGCTTTCATCACATAGTGGTGGTGCATTCTCAATCTTATTCAACAATGTTAAATTTTTTTTTCTCCTCCCATTGGCACTTTTTGTTTCCCAGTCACTTCTATATCTATCTCCAAAATCTCTAAGTGCATTGTCAACTCTGAAATCTTCGCTAACAGAAGAGAATTGTCAGTTTTCCCATTAAACTTTTCCAAAACAGTATACATGAAAACAATGAAGTAAAACCAAAAAAACACCTCTGGTAGCAAGGCAGGATACCACCTGTACTAGCAGGTTTTGTGTCAACTTGACACAAGCTGGAGTGATCACAGAGAAGGGAGCTTCAGTTGAGAAAGTACCTCCATTAGATCCAACTATAAAGCATTTTCTAAATTAATGATCAAGATGGGAGTGCCCCTTGTGGGTGGTACCATCCCTGGCCTGATAGTCTTAGGTTTTATAAGAAAGCAAGCTGAGCAAGCCAGGGGAAGCAAACCAGTAAATATATCCTTCTATGGCTTCTGCATCATCTCCTGCTTCCTGACATGCTCGAGTTTCAGTCCTGATTTCCTTTCGTGATGAACAGCAGTGTGGAAGTGTAAGATGAATAAATTCTTTCCTCCACTACTTGCTTCTTGGTCATGATGCTTGTGCAGGAATAGAAATCCTGACTAAGACATCACCCAGCTGCAGTAGCTTCCATTTTGCCAAATCTCCTTAAGCAAAATTGCTATTCCCTAATAACCTGCTGTTTTTCTACATTAGAAGCAGAGTTACCCATTATGCCTAAGCCACACTGGGTGCTACCTGTAACTTTAATTTTCTCATGTGTCCTCCATGGGTCTTTCTTGACCACACTTTTTGTTTTAGCATATGAGTCTATCATAGCAAAACTGCATGAGTCTGTCTCAGCTTACATTACTCTGCCAATCATCCCCCATGAGAGTACATAACATTCATCATCAGCCCAAGAGGATGTCACCCTGTTTCTATTGAGAAGGGATCAAAATAGTATCTCTATATCCAAGAGGAAGATAAATCTTCCATTAGGGCCAATGGGAGACCCAGGGCTTTACTTCCTATTATACAGGGACTCATATCTGAACCAATTACAAAAGGGAGTGCAGCACCATTCCCTTGTATCCAAAGAAAATTCAAATATACAAAATCCCAACTAGGGGACCTGAGTTCATCCCTCTCTTACCAAGAGAGACTCATAGCCATCCAATAAGAACATGGGATGGGTCCCTCATTAGTAACCTTTCTATCATAGAAGCCACAAATATTCTTATTTAGTCCCATGCTCTCTCCAAGGATCCCACAGTAAACTAGGAACTTTAGTTCTATCCTCTCCCCTAAAGGAAGTATCAGACCTTCTCAGTCTGACCAATATGGCCTCAGACTCTTCTAGTCTCATCTAAGGAAAAATAGATATCTCTCCCTTGTTTCAGGCAACCTCAGAGTATTTCAGGATAAAAGAGAAGGGCTCTTAAATAACCCATCTAACAAACTGGGCATAGGAGATGCTCCTTGTAACAAAAAGAGTTTCCAGAAGTTTGTTCTCTAATTAAGAGTGGGTCAGATCTTCAAGTTTTGACCTAAGAAGCCTCTAACTTACCCCTTTTGTTCAATGAGGCATAAGGGCTGACCAGCCTGCAAAATGGAACCTGTAAAGCAACCCACCTCAAGAGAGGAGCCTGGGTCATACTCTTTCTTATCATGGCATCATTAGTTCTATTTTTCCAAATTCAACCCTCATGTTTTCCCACCATGAGCCCCATATGAACAACAGGAGTTTAGAACATTTTTCTGCTTGTCAACCATCTGTCAGACCTTCAATTTCCACTCCTAGCTGCCTTAGATCCACACTGAGGCATCACATAGTGCCCCGTGACTAAAAGCATGGCAGGCATTACCTTTCTGATTAAGAGTGGCTCACAATTTTCTGGATAAAAGAACATGCTATATATAATTTGTTCCCCATGGAGAATAGCATGTGCTTCTTCTGAACTACATGGCCCTAGGCCTACTTCACCTCACCTAATGAGTAATAAATCAACTCCCATTATGTAAGGTGCTCTTAGTGCTTCATATTCTGAACCTCTGACTTTATGACATCTGTCCAAAGAACAGGACCCTGGTGCCTGAGGTCAAAAAGCCTAAGAGTAGCCAGCAAAACTGTAGACCCAGCATATATACCTTAAACTTGGTCAACAGAAATGAAGAAGCCATGTCCTTTATATTCAAAATTAAGCCACTTATTATTAGGAGATCTAGTTGGGAACTGCCTCCTAGCATGTTGGAGATTGATTACACTGCTGCCTGGCCTGCATAATATGGATGTTCTAGGTTCCCATGAAGACTGGATAAGGAAAGGTTTAGGCCTTCCCTACTGCCCAAATTGACCCTTGATTTTACTCCACTTTTCCAAGTCTTTTTGTCCTCCCTGCAGTCCCCAACACAGTATGAGACCTCCTACTTCTGAAGAATAGTATCCTTAATAGTTCCTGTTTGTGGATGCCTCAAGCATTCTCAATCTGTCTAGTGGTCCATTAAATTGTGTTTCTTACAATCTGGCCTCAGATTTATTCCTTCAAAATAAGAAACACTCACACTTTTCCCAATGTCTAAAGTGGAGCCCAAATCATCCTAAGGGGCTCAAGGGGTCCTCAGGCATACTCTGTCTAAATGAGGAAGCCAAATACACCCCAGTTATTCTCAAGTAGGCTTCAGACCTACCACTTCAGAACCATAGATCTTCCCAACTACTTTATGGTCCAAGGGGCTTCTGATCTGTACATTCAGAACCAGGGATACTCAGATCTTCCCCAATAGCCAAACTGGCTTTAATTTTATCTGTCTAGAATCAGTGTGTCTCACAAATTTCACCAAAAACTCAAGGGTGTTTCAGATGTAACCCCTCAACATCAAATGTGTCAGAAACTCCCCAGTATTCAAGGAAGCATTAGCATACAATTTCTTTGAGGACTAGGAAATCTCAGACATTCACTAATTCCCCAAATGTACCTCACACTTACTTCAGAAAAAGGATGTCACACACATTCTCAATGCCTGAAGGGATCCTGAGACATACTACTTGGTAAACAAAGTACTTCAGACCCCGTCAGTCTGCCAAGAAGCTCACATGCATAGCCCTTTTATAATCAACGTGCAATAGAATTTCTGCAGTCACAATGGGGATTCAGACCTATCATTCTAGAACCAGAACAATTTCTGCCTCTACCTAATAACTCTACCAAGTCTTAGATATGCTCCCAAAAAACTGAATTAACCCCATGACTTCAAGGGGGCTTATACCCTGCTTAAACATCTTCTGAAGAGGTCCTTAGATTTATATCTTTCATCTGGCTATAGTAGCCCATGACATTAATAGTATGCCAAAGCAGGGCTGCTGTAACAGACTGTCTGTGAATAAAAATATGTTGGTCTTCTTATGTATGCAGGAGGGGTCTGATATATGCCCCTGTGATGAAACAAGGTGTAAAACTGACTCTGTGCCCAAGGAGTATATCTCAAACATTCAGGCTCTGTGGAAGAGTGACTGATACTGACTCCCTCTGACCAATATACCATAAGTGTTTCTCCTTATGTTAATGACTGATTGAGGTCTTCCATCCAACTACAAAAAACCAGAGTTTAACCCTCAGAACTTAATGGTTAGAAACACACTTTTAACATCAAAATGAGAGAGAGAGAGAGAGAGAGAGAGAGAGAGAGAGAGAGAGAGAGAGAGAGAGAAGAGAAGAGGAGAGAAGAGCACTCTGGGATCCATGGCAAATAAAAACAAATTAAAACCTCGTCTTTGATCCAAAGACACCTATCTTTCAGTTGATCATAAGAAAGGTACATTTTCTTCACGTTGAAATCTCCATGTCTAATTGTAAGTTTAAGTAGGGAACAGATCCAGGGACATTGACACAACCAGTCAGAAGAAACCATAGATTGCTGACAAGCCTAGGTAAACTTTTACTGGAAGGGTCCTGTGACATTCCTGCACTTCCCTACACTACCAACACAAGCTTCCTCACAAAAATGGGGCTCATTACTTTTTCACATATATTCAAAAATAGTCTTACAGCTAACTAATTAGGGATTGCTCTACAATTGACTCACTGTATAAACAATGGACTTTAGGACTCTTGGGTTTTAGGTCCCACAGTACAAGTTTAGCAATCAGAGCATAGAAATGATGCCACCTGACTTCAAGCAAGTCAATAGAAATGGAATGACTTCTACATGTCTGCCTAGATCTGGACAGTCTGAACTCAAACTAGAGGACATAACCTATGCAGCAACAATCTTCCAGGCCTTTGGAAGAAGGCATAAGTTGCTGCCTTTTCTTTCCCAGAATGAACACAAATTATGAAGATACAAAACTCTGAATAAGAATTGGAAACACAGGATCAGTGCTGGGAGCTTTCTCCACTGTAAAAGGTACCAGGGACAGTTACCTTTTACAGAAGTATATGTGGCACCTTTGGACCCTGACTGAAGGAAATTCTGTTTTCCTTCAATATGGACTCTGAGTTTTCCCCTCTCACATGGGACTCACAGTGTCCACATTTTCCAGTGTTAAAATACTCCTTCTCACTACTTTGAACAGGATGTCAAACCTCCTAGCACTAATGTTGCTGGAGACCACATTTGCCCAATGGAACCTAAAGGACATCTTTTGTCTTACATGGTCCTCATATATATTCCTATATCTACCAATATGCTTTGAGTATTTTCTCCTTTATGAGGTGTCAGACAGAGGGAACCTTATACCACTCATTCTGCACAAAAGACCATCTAACATCCTTACTTTCCCTTTATGATTATAGATACACTGTCTACCTCCACCTAGCAAGTGAATTTCAGACCTTCTGTTTCTGCAAAGGGGAAATTGGGAAATCAAACTACATCGAAAGGGCTCTCAAAACTAGTCCTTGTGTCTTGCTGTATTCCCAGCTGTCTAGGATTACTTCCAACCTTCTTCCTGCTTTAGATCTTCTAACACATTCCTTCTTAGAAGAAAGAGGCCTTGGACTTAACTCATCTGACCAAAGACTTAATAGACCAAAGATAAATATCCAACCTGTTGGAATAATGTAACAATTGTCTGGTGTATCAGACTTCCAACCTCTGCATTAGTGATCTCTAAGTCCACATATACAACTAAAGAAAAGCCAGGACTTCCCTTGTATCCATATATCACACATATTAATGTTAATTAAGATTACTTTAAATCTATCTCCTCTGACCATGATATCCATACAACACATATGTAACCAATGAAATCTCACATTTCTCTGCATTAATATCATAGGAGAGAAGACAGAGAGATGAAATCAGTCCTCATGCCATCTGCCTGAAAGTTGGTCCTCAAAAATGTAGCATTCCTATCTTTTATTCATAGGTATGTACAGCTGTAAACAACCTTGAAGAAACATCAATTCTTGCATAAACACTTATCATGTTGGAAGACTGTTGTGACAGTTGCTTGGACCATCAAATATATCACATATGGTATACATATTTGCATAAAATAGTTGGGAATTTCCCATTCTGTCCATAGGTGAGTTGGATATTTATTTTTCGCCAAATATGACTGGAGACCTCCTCTCTGGGAACAAGACATTCTGGATTTCTCTTTTGTCGAAGGTGGTCTCAGAACTTCCCATTTGAAGAAGAGGTTCTCAGAACTCCCCTATTCCCAAGATATCTCACACACTCCTTGCTTATTAAAGTGATCATGAGAACTACACTGGGTGAGATTGGGCTTTTCCTTTATTAACAATATGGCCTTGGATCTTGCACAACTCAACAAGGGGGAATATGAACCATTATCTTTGACCAAAGAAAATTCACACATTCCTTTATTTCCAAGGTGACATCAGACACCCTCTCTTTCAAATCACTTTGTGTTATGCCCTGTTTCCTCAAGCATCCCCTTATGTCTTTGAAATGTATCACTACATCCAATGTAATACTCTAAATAACAGAAATTAAAGTCTTTTGCTTTTTACCATGGTGGCAAGGGAATTATGTTGTTACACTCTGGTTTGTTGTCCCAGGTCCTAAGTATACAAATATTAACTGGATCTTATGTTATTCTCTTCAATACAATCACTAGAAATCAAGTGGCCCCACTGTTACTGAATCCCACAGATTCACCATATTCCCAGTGCACTTTCTAGCTACAACTTCTAATTTCAGTTGCCTCAGAAATGTGGGCCTGTGTAATAGAGGCTTTCCATGGAGATCTCTGGCCTATCCAGGTGCGAAGGTTCAGGAAAAGGGGAAAGAGTGCAAACAGGGAGGGGGAAATCACTCCCGCTGACTCCTCTTCTGCAGCTGCCTCCACCTCCTTCTCCACCATCACCACCTCAGTTGTTCCCTGACACTGCACTCATTGCTCTGCACTGAGTAGGGCCAGGCTGAGCCATTGAGAGGCCAACTAGCCAGCATGTAGTGTGGAGAAGCTCATGATGATATTTCGGGAGAGCAGATCACTTTCCAATTGGCAGTGTTACAGCTCTTAAGACAGAGGCTCTCAGATGATGGAGTAATTCTCATACCTTTATTCCTTCTGGATAGGATTCTTATATACAGTTTTGGGGTGAGCCAGACCAAGTACCTTGGACATTCTTCTGCTTATCAATATGACATTCCTCCCCTCAGGTTTGAGGTCACTAGTGTGGCAAGGAGAGGCTAGAATGACAGTCATCATCTTCTTGGCATTCATCATCAGTCCAGTAGTCCCAGACTTAGATCCCAGAAACAGATGGTTGAACACCAACCTTCAAGGCTTACAAAACAATAGACACACATGACATACATCCAGGCTCTTAAAACAGTGTGCTGATTGCTGCACATTCTCCTGAAGATGCCAGAGATGATACGATTACTTTTGATTGTTGATATCTTCTTGGTGTTGCAGTTTTCTTTTAAGTTTAGAAGTAGACATCTTGATACTTTGTTGATATGGTAGTTATCTACTGGCATTAAAAACCAACAACCCACTGCTTAAATGTTTCACATTTTCTATCCTATTTGGCAGTTACAATGGGACACTTTTCCTATTGTTTCAGACTATGTAATTCTATTTTACAAAAGTAATCATTTCAACCAATATTCACATAAATACATATTTTATGAGCAAAACTGTTTCCTATACTGTGTTGTTTTCCACTTCATGATAGTTCCATTGATATCATTTGGAAGACCCTTTTCTACTGATATGTGTTAAAAAGATGTATGTTGGAGCTGAGGGTGTATGACTAAATATCTTCAGCAGCACAAATACCTTTGTAGCATTTTTGTCTATTGGATTATAAATATCAGTTAATATACACTAATAGCTGAAGCAAATGCAAACTGTGAGGAAGAGATTTCAGGGTCCAATCCCTACAAATAGCCACAAAAAGGAAAGCCAATTTATTAATCAAAGTATGCACATTAAATGAATATTGTAATGCATGTGTGTGCATTTGTAGAAGACTTTCCAGTTGAAATATCCAATATTTCTGTCTTAAATGAAGAGAATAAACTGCTCAGGATGAGTTTGTGAGATAAATGGCTTCATGATTTTTCATTTCATCTGTCTATCCATCATCTATGTATATATATGTATATGTATATATATATATATTTGGTTGATAGTGGAAAGTTTCAATTACTTTACAGTTGTACAGACATTTGGTAGATGGAACAAAGCCCCAACAACTTCAATTTTTCTCCCACAGCTTATATATCCCAGCAAAATCTCAGGTGATAAAAAAAATTACAATGCAATTACATTCTGCTTTTCTTCCAGTTAATTATTACAATAAGTATATGTAAGAAAAATATGTTACCCAATAACCTCATATGACCAAATGTTTACCAATTATGGAAAAAAACTTAAATTATTCCCCACACACATTCCTAACTAAGCAACTTGTTACAGATTAACAAAGTGTAAGCAAGCAAGGTAATTTTCTCAGCCAGTTTCTCTTACTGGCATGTTGCAATTTGCAGTTACATAGAAAGGATTGATTATTTTATTATTTATCTCAAAAACTAATCTTATAAAAATTTTAAAAGGATAACAACACTAAATTTTTATATAAAAAATAGTCACTCATTTCTACTTTGAATATTCAGTGTGAACATCTACTCATTAACATTTTTAATTAAATCATATCAGGAGACATGAGGCAAAAATTGGCACAAGAAATTAATCACCACCTGATCACCAGACCAACTTTATCAAGAAAGGCATATTCGTTGGTAGTAGTCAGGCTGCCATTGTTCTTGTTTCCTGACCTTAAAAACATCACTTGATCTATACCAAAAAAAGTGCCTTTATGAACTCTAAACTGTTCCCTAAGATTATCTACATCAAAGCACTAGCCAAAACTCTTAACCTAACTTTATTAACAATCTACATTTCCAAATTCTTTCTAAGGGTGGTAGTCATTGCTAAAAATCAGCATCTCTAAGTTCTTTCCAAGAGTGGTGGTTGAATCATTAATCTGCGCTAGCATCAATGCTTGAAAAAGTTCAATCTAATTAACACTGTGGGTGACAATGACATTGTCCAATTGAGGGTCTGGAATCTCCCTTAGAATTTTCATACAACTCACAGAGTATATGGGATGTGATGTGATGTTAGCAAGGAGGGCATAACTCCAGAATATCATGGAGTCCTCATGACACATAGTCCTGGGGCTCTGCCTCTCTCAGGCATAGTGCTTGGGCTAATGGTGGGCCACATTCCATAAGTTTTAATGGTTTTGCTGTTCCTCTTCCACAGCACCCAGCATCTATCTATTATTATTATTATCTATTATCTATCTACTATTTAAGTTATGCATGGTGTATAACATGCATAGGGAAGAAGGAATTACACGTCATAATGTCTTGTCTTTCTTTCTACCATGTACATCTTGAGAGTTTGTTGATTTTTCCTTTCTTCTCAAAGAACCAATACTTTGTTTCATGGACTTTTCTGTATTGTTCTCTTTCTATTTTATTGATTTCCACCCTGAGTTTTATTATTTCATGCCACCATTTCTTTTGAGTGTTATTTAATCTTTTTGTTCTAGGGCTTTAGGATGTGCTTTTAAGGTGCTAGTATGAGATTTCTCTACTATTTTTTAAGTAGGCTTCACCTCACCCTCATGTAGGTAAAGATGCCTTTGAAATTCTAACCCTCATGCCTCCACCTATTAAGTGCTGGAAATACAGGCTTATGTCATCATGCTTAGTTTACACGCTACTGGGAGTCCAGCCCAAGGCTCTGTGCTCATGCACTATACCAACTACAGAATATTCTCATCATTCAGCAGTTTTGTCTGTGTGCATGGCTGTGTATTTGATATACTTATAGCCTAGAAAGTGTGTCAGATATTATGGAATTGGATTTGTTTCTGAAGCTCCTCCACCATTTTAGTGTTGTGGTTTCTGAGCCTGCTCTTCCATAGGGCTTGGCTGCTAGGGGAGGCAGAATGTGGGAGTGGACTGCACTTACCCCATGCTGTCACTGAGCATGTATTGGTCTGTAGGGAAGCCCCATGTCACCACTCCTGGGGTAGGGTAGCACAGTCTGTGGTAAAGGACTGCTGGTGGTGGCTCTGGGGTCACAGGCCTGCAACAAGGCCATCTGGTTCTTGGGCTCTTGGACATCTGGGCGCCAGCCACTAGAAGCCATGGAAGAACTGAGAATGGAGTGGGGGCCCACAGGATGGATCTAGCTCAGGGTTAGGTGTGAGGAAAGAAGTTTCAGCTGGTCCTACAAGGAAGTCCTTAGCTTGATGATGGTTGGGTTGGGCTTGGTCATGGCTGGGAGCACAGAGAGACCTACCAAGGAAGAGTAGATGGTGGCTCTATAGTCGACGGCCTTCTCCATGGTTCCCCATGGCAGATCCTGATGAAAAGAGGCAGCCCATGGTTTTAAGGCATTTATTGTCTTGGCATAAAGTGGATATGTAAAACCATACCCCCTTCTCAATGTGGGGCTGAGATTAAATATGTTTTAAAGGGAAGAATGTCTGGGAAGTAAAGCTTATTGACTAACTCCTCCAGGACTTTAGGTACCTCAATAAAATGGAGATCTGTCTTGAGTCAATCTGACTACAGGACAAGTCCTTTGCATGTGGAGGGGCTTGGGGAGTTGCCCGTACATGACTGATGACCACAAATCTATGGAGGTCTGCAGCTAGTGGCAGGGATCTGGTGCCCAGTAAACAGGTGGAACTCCTATTATCCCTTCAGTTTCTCTGGGATTTTGAGCATTAGCTCAACTGGGAACCAGGCTACCTTTCACAGTCCCACACGCTATGATTCTGATAGGCATTGAATGTGTGTGCATGTGTGTCTGTGTGCATTTTGCACATATGTACATGTATTTGCATGTGGGCATATATCTAGTATAATTTCTGTGTGCCAGTTGTACAGAAACTATGCCTCAGAGAGCTAAGGAGTACGTCTACAGAGAGAACAGTGGCGTGGTGACAGAATTCTGGAGGCTTAGTCCTCAAGGGAAGGAAGGTTTACTGTGTATCTAGAAAGATTTACCCAAGTGCACATAGTAAATCCTCTGTTAAACAGATAGTTCTTCCCTGGATACAATGATTAGGATTATAGATATGGAAGAGTAGAGATGGAGAGAAGAGGGAGTTAGAAGTCGAGGCAAGGATAGACAGAGATTAAGGAGAGAGAGAGAGAGAGAGAGAGAGAGGGAGAGAGAGAGAGAGAGGGAGAGGGAGAGAGAGAGAGAGAGAGAGAGAGAGAGAGAGAGAGAGAGAGAGAGAGAGGAGAAAGGGAGAGGAGAATGAGAGACAAAGATCTCTGTGGTGTGTGTGTGTATGTGTGGTGTGTTGTGGTCTCAGTATGGTGGTTGTCTTTAGTTTGTTGATATGTTTGTATGCAGCCTGGTAGCAAAACCCATTGTCTCACAAGTATGCAGTATGGACTCTTCTAACTGATCTATGTACCCTGGACAGAATTTATGAAGGTATTACCAATTGTGCATCACTGTATCATCTTTCTTTCATAAATTCTTCTTGGCTACCTTCCTCTATTTTCTCAATAGATGCTAATCCTACTTGCATTGTATAATTTTGGTGCTAGTATATTAGCAATTCACAATGGTCCTTTCTTAGGACTGCATTGGAAGAGAAAAATTTCAATGCTATTAAGAAGGCAGGGAGAGCCAGAAAATGGCAGCAGCTAACAATTAATTTTATAAAACCTCCCAACTCGTAAAGTACTCACAAGGCACAAAACATTCTACAATCATTTTCAAAGCATTGTATGCCAATTGCATTCCCAATCTCCAGTTCCAAAAGGCAGAAATAAAACATAGCTGTACATCTCTGAAGCAGTGACAAACAGTCTAACATGCGGGGGTCGGGGGGGACGGGGATGCAGGAGTACATCCTGGTTTCAGCAGAATCCATGCTACCACTAATGTTATCCAGGGAAAGCTAAGACAATTTGATGGTGAAGTTTTCCCGTTCTGAATTTGATATGAACATAAACATTTTAATAATATGAGCATCTAAGAAACAGACCCAGATCAAAAGCACTTTTAACTAGAAACTAAAATCGCAATCAGCATGCATGATGGTAGCTCTATATATTCTTGTTAAAGCTGCCAACATTTTGGAACCTGTTTCTTGCTCATTCATTGCTTCTAACTATACACTGGTATGAAGTAGAAGAAGCTTTGCATTTGAAAGACTCATCTCTTACACAATTTCTAAATACTGTTTAAAATAATATATATATATATATATAGCTTATGTTACCCACAACAGTCACGATGCTTCTATAAGCATTTTAGTTCTGAAAATATGATTATTATGGGTAAACTAACATGCCACAGGGAAAAAAGAAAGGATACCTAGCTACCAAACCAGTGCATGCACAAAGAAATGAACTAACATTTTAAGAGTATATTTTTAAAAAAACACTGATAAGCATTATGTTTGAAAAAAATCACTAGAACCTGCAACTTTAATTTTTTCAAAACCTATTTTAATGATGGTTCTTAAACACTTTTTAACCCCGCTTTTAGCCCACCACCCACCAGAGATGGGGGAAAAGAAAGGACACAGGGGAAGTGGACCTGTTTAGAAAGGTTCTTTGGAGCAACTCCCATTTGTGTTGTCTGGAGATAAGCAATTCTGTTCACAGAGCTGCAGAGGCAGCTCGATCCACTGCCAAACACTTCATGGATATACCAGCAGTCCAGTTAGGTAGAGTCAGGATAGCAAACAGGAATCAGAAGTAGTGACAAAACCTAGCATAGACAGCCAGGCCTCTGTGTCAGCACAAGTCACCTGGGTGAACTAAGGCCAACAGGAATGCCAGGAGAAGTTGATCAATGTGTCTCTCACAAGGAAGCAAAGATCAGTCAAAACTCCAGACTAACAAGTATTTAGCTATGCTAGCAAGCCAAGCTCAGTTTCAGTCACTGTCCATGGAGTTCTATTTATATTCCCTTCCTCCACATGCCTTGCCAATACATGTGGGTCTATCTCAGTTGACATCCAAATTATATTCATCAAATCTATCTATCTATCTATCTATCTATCTATCTATCTATCTATCTATCT